>NW_027141742.1:308398-616796 GCF_036365525.1 Heterodontus francisci | reverse complement strand
TTCAGTCCAATCTCTCTGAATTGAATTCACTGAGCTTTAGGAATAGCAGTAAGAAAATGATCATTGGCCTCTGTGTTGCTCATGTTCAAATATTCATGGCTTTTCACCCCCACAACCTCATCCCCACCGCTCCAAATCTCTACAGCCCTACAACCCTCGGAAAACTGTGGTGACTAAAAAGGGGAGGTGGCAAGGAAATCACTAGGTTTCTACCCCTGATCAGTATCCAATGAAGTCGGCTACAAATGCTTGTGTGTGGAAGTTTGGGGGCGATGGGCTTTTGTTCCTGGTGACGAGATCAGGTTCAGATTTCCCCACAACGCCATCTGTAGGAATAGCCTGTTGCCAGAATGGATGAACCTGATCACATCATTTGGACAAGGTAGATCACAATAACCTGTTTGATATTATTAACTTCTTTCGGACAGTCGGGTAGGTTCGGGCACGAGAAAAAGATAAATAAAGGACTGGGGCCTGGTTTGGGTTCGTGTTGGATGTTGTCCGGTCAGGCCCTGGTCGGGTTTCAATTTAGCACCGGAGCAGGCCTTTACTGCGAACATCCTGGTTGTAGTAGTGAAGTGATGTGCTGCAGAACTAGCGGTGCCCAAGGCAAGCTCACCCAGTACAACTACAACACTGGTATTTACCCGGCAAGGTGGGCAATGCACAGATATTCCTATCCAAAAACAGCAGGACTATTCCAAACCAGCTAATTATTGTGCTCTCAGTCTACTCTCATTCATCACCAAAGTGATGGAAGATGCAGTCGACACTGCTACCACGCGCCACTTAAACAGTAATAACACACTCACTGATGCTCAGTTTAGGTTCCACCAGAGCCACTCGGCTCCTGACATCATTGCGCCGATACGCTGATCATTCAACCTACCACCATGAAGCAGCAAACTGACAGAGAACAGTGAGAAGAGAGACGGAGTTATATAATCAGAAAATGATGGAAATATTCAGCAGGTCAGGCATCCTCTGTGGAGCAAGAAAAAGAGAGAAAGCGAGCATGGCGTAAGTGGAGCTTTAAAAAGCTTGCCAAAAGGAGAGTTGGAGACAAGAGAGAAAGAGACAGTGAGAAGCAGAGCACGGCAGGAGCAGAGCAGGAGAAATATCGAAAAGTAATGTCAGTATGAAAGCACAGTCGACAGAGAGAGCAGGGAGACTGAAAGAGTGAGTATACAGGTAAGCTTATAATTTATCTGAATCTCAACCAATTAAATATAAAATAAGACTTGATCTAGTCAGTATTATATAAACTAAAAACTAAAGTAGATTTTATAATAGTTATAATACAGGCAGATAAGGTGGTTAGGAAGGCATATGGGATGCTTGTCATTAATAGCCGAGGCATAGAATATAATAGCAGGGAGGTTATGTTGGAGCTGCATAAAATGCTAGTTAGGCCACAGCTGGAGTACTGTCTACAGTTATGGGCACAACACTATAGGAAGGATGTGATTGCACTGGAGAGGGTGCAGAGGAGATTCACAAGGATGTTGCCTGTGCTGCAGCATTTCCGCTATGAAGAGAGACTGAAAAGGCTAGGGTTGTATTCCTTAGAGCAGAGTAGACTGAGGGGGATATGATTGACGCATACAAAATTATGAGGGGCATTGATAGGTTGTATAGGAAGAAATGTGTTCCCCTTAGCGGAGGGGTCAACAACCAGGACACATAGATTTAAGGTAAGGGGCAGGAGATTTAGAGGGGATTTGAGGAAACAGATTTTCACCCAGCGGGTGTTTGGAATCTGAAACACACTGCCTGAAGAGGTGGGAGAGGCAGAATCCCTCACAACATTTAAGAAGTATTTAGATGAACACTTGAAATGTCTTGGCATACAAGGCTATGGGCCAAGTGCTGGAAAATGGGATTAGAATAGTTAGGTACTTGATGGCTGGCACAGACAATATGGTCCGAAGGGCCTGTTTCTGTGCTGTATAACTCTATGATTCTATGACAGGGATAGGGAGAGAGACCAGCAGGGACTGAATTCGTTCAAATTTGAACAGCTTAATACATAAGCGGTATTAAGTATTATTAGTGTTTATCAGTATTTATAAGGTTAATTTACAGCCTTAAGGTTTATTAGAATTGTCAAGCTTTATTAGCATTCACAAGGTCTATTACCAGTAGTGAGGTCTACATATCTGTGTAATCAAGAAAAGTATAACATTAGAACAAGCAAGTATCTTTTTAGTATTTTGAACAAATGAGTATCCAGTGAGTATTTTTTTGAATAGGGTTTATTTTAACTCGTGAACGGTATTGATTTTTAGCCGGGTTTATCAAAACTAGTAAGGTTTTATTAATAATTCTGAGGTTAATAGTATTACTAAGGGTTCTTTTTTAGCAGTAACAAAGGGTCACCGATTAAATAAAGGAATGTCAGGGGTGCTTCAACCTCGAGAGTGCACCTCCTGTGCTATATGGGAGTTCCAGGATACTTCCCATACCCTGGAGAATCATTTGTGCAGAAAGTGTTGTCAATTGCGTCAGTTTGACCTGTGATTTTGGAACTTGATCAGCAGCTTTTGACACTGCGGTGCATTCATGAGGATGAGAGATACGTGGACAGCACATTTATAGATGTAGTCACCCTACAGCTATATAGTATGCAGGGAGAGAGACAGTCAATAATAATCAGGCAGTTAGTGCAGGAGACCCTTGAGTATATCGCACTCTCCAACATGTATTCAGTTCTGAATACTGCAGAAAGTGTTGCTTCACCTGGGGAATAAAGTCAGAGCCAAGTCATTGGAACCACGGGTGGCTCAGCTGCACAGGGGAGCATAGGGAAGACTAGAAGAGCTATCGGGACAGGTGAGTCAATAGTCAGGGGAACAGACATGCATGAATGAAGGATGTTGTGTTGCTTCCCTTGTGCCAGGGTCAAGGATGTAAGTGAAAGACTGCAGAGCATCCTGAAGGGGAAGGGTGAACAGCCAGCAGTCGTAGTCCACATCGGAATCAATGACAGAGGTAGAAAGAGGGATGTGGTGTTGCTGTCAGTATTTAGGGAGCTAGGTAAGAAATTAGCAAGCAGGGCCTCAAAAGCAATAATCTCTGGATTAATCCCAGTGCCACACGCAAGTGAGTATAGAAATAGAAGGAGAGGACAATGATTGCATGGCTGGATAGATTGTGGAGAATCGAGGGTTTTCGATTCCTCGGACACTTGGAACAGCTCTGGCGGAGATGGGACCTGTACAGGCTGGACGCATTGCACCTGAGTAGAGCCGGGACTAAGTTCCTTGCTGGACATTTTGCTCGTGCGATTGGGGACGGTTTAAATTAGTTTGGCATGGGGATGGGGACCTGAGGGTAGACTCAGTTGCGATAAAATCAGAAGTGAAAAAGGAAGGCAGAATATTAATGGATGTGGCTGGAAGACAGAGGAAGCAAATGATAGAAAAAAAAGAGTTTGCTAGTGTTTAGGGGTATCTATTTCAATGCAAGGAATACAGTAAATAAAGCAGATGAGCTGAGGACACCGATAGACACGTGGTAATATGATATCATAGCAATTACAGGGACATGGCTGAAGCAGGGACAAAAATGGCAGCTCAACATTCCTGGTTACAGGTTTCTCAGACGAGATAAGGAGGGGGATAAGAAAGGAGGGGGTGCAATTTTGGTCAAGGAAACTATTACAGCTGTGAGAAGGGACGATATGTTGGAAGGTTCATCGAATGAGGAAATATGGATTGAGCTAAGGAACAGAAAAGGGGCAATCAGAGTTCTGAGACCCCTGTAAACCCCAAAACATTCAGAGGGAGATAGAAGAGCAGATATGTCGGCAAGTCTCTGAGAAATGCAAGAGCAATGGGGCAGTAAGAATAGTGGATTTTAAATACCCAATATTAACTGGGATAGTTTTAGTGTGAAAGGAATTAAGGGAGCAGAAGTCTTAATGTGCATTCAGGAGAACTTTGTTTACCCAGTCTGTAGCATGTCCAACAAGAGAGGGTAACGTATTAGACTTCGTTTTAGGAAATGAAGCAGGGCAGGTGGAAGGAGTGGCAGTGGGAGAGTATTTTAGCGGTCGTGATCATAATTCAGTCAGTTTTAACATAATTATTGAAAAAGGAGAGAAATAGAACAGGAGTCAGAGTTCCCAATTGGGGCAAAGCCAATTTTACTAAACTGAGGAGTGATTTAGCAAAAGTGGACTGGAAACAGCTACTTGAAGGTAAATCGATGTAAGAACAGAGGGAGGCATTCAAAGGGAAGATTCAAGGGGTTCAGAGTAAACGTTCCCAAGAAGACAAAAGGTGAGATGGACAACTCTAGAGCCCCATGGATGTCAAGGAGCCTACAGGGTGAGATAAGCTAAAAAAAGGAAAGCTTATATCTAGCACCGAGAACTCAATACTACAGAAAGCTGACAGGAGTAAAGAAAATGGAGGGGTGAAATCAAACAGGAATTTAGGAAGGCAAAGAGAGGGCATGAAAGAATATTGTCAAGACAAATCAAGGTGAACCAAAGATGTTTTATCAATACATTAAGAGTAACGTGTATGCAAGCAGAGAGTAGGGCCCATAAAATATCAAAAGGTAACCTCTGTGTAGGGCACAATATGTTGGTGTGTTTCTTCATGAATACACTGCATCTGTCTTCACAAAAGAGGGAGATGATGCAGATATTGCTGTTAAGCAGGACGAATGTGAAGTATTGGAAGCGATAAACATAGGGCGCGTGGAAGTATTAATGGGACACACATCATTGAAAGTTGATAGCTAACCAGGGGCAGATGCAATGTACCCTAGGCTGTTAAAAGAAATAAGAGAGGAAATAGCAGAAGGTCTGACCATCATTTTCCACTGCTCGCTGTATACAGGTGTGGCGCTGGAGGATTGGAGAACTGGCAACATTGTACCTCGGTTTAAAAAGGGTGCGAAGCATAGACCGAATAATTACAGGCCAGTCGTCTAACCTCAGTATTCGGCAAATTATTGGAATCTATTCTGAGAGACAGGATAAACTGTCACTTAGAAAGGCACAGGTTAATCAAGGATTGACAGCATTGATTCATTAAGGAAAGATCTTGCTTGATCAACTTAATTGAACTTTTTGAAGAAATAACAAGAAAGATAGATGAGGGGAATGCAGTTGATGTGGTCCACAAGGATTTTAGCAAGGCTTTTGACAAGGTCCTACATGACAGACTGGTTCAAAATATAAAATCCCATGGCATCCAGGGAAATGTAGCACTGTGAATACAAAAGTGTCTCAGTGGCAGGAAACAAAAAGTAATTATTGACGGGCGTTTTACCGACTAGAGGGCTGTTTCCAGTGGCCTTCTGCAGCGCTTAGTACTAGGTCCCCTGATTTTTGTGGTATATATTAACGTTTTGGACGGATATGTAGGAGGCATGATCAAGAAGTTTGCAGACAACACAAAGATTGGCCTTGCAGTAGATAGCGTGAAGTATAGTTGTAGGCTGCAGGAAGATATTGATGATCTGGTAAGATGAGCAGCAAAGTGGCATTTGGAGTTCAAATTAGAGAATTGTGAGGTGATGCATTTGGGGAGGTGAAACAAGATAAATGAATGCACGATGAATGGGAAAATACTGAGAAGTATAGAAGAAGTGAGAGACCTGGGGGTGAATGTCCAGAGATCCCAGAAGGTAGCAAGACAGGTCGATAAGGTGGTTAAGAAGGCATATGGAATCCTTTTCATTATTAGCCGAGGTATAGAATATAAGAGCAGGGAGGTTATGCAGAGAGTTCAGTGACTAGGGGAAGTAGATTTAAAGTGTTTGCCAAACAAATCAGAGGGGAGATGAGGAAAACGTTTTCACCCAGAGGCTGATGAGAGTCTGGACCTCGCTGCCTGAAAGGGTAGTTGGGCCAGAGACCCTCAACTTATTCAAAAGGAGTCTGGAGATGCACCTCAAGGGCCGTAATCTGCAGGGCTATGAAACAAATGCTGGAAAGTGGGATTAGAATATCTGGATCGTTTTTCTGCTGGCACAGACACAATGGGCCAAGTGGCCTCTTTCTGTGCCTTATGCTTTCTATGATTATATTTCTATGATTCGACGTTTCAGATCAATTAGCTATGAACTGATGATCTCTTGTTAATATTTAGCCCTGTAGCCAGAATAATACCTTTGCCACAATAATCGTAGCATCGAATTCCAATGATCAGTTCCAGCTCCTCTCTCCGGCCCAAATAACAGACAGTTCCACAATTCGGGAATGACCAATCATAACTCCCCCAGAGGACCGTATGAATGAACAAGGCGGCTTGACAGATCGTATGACTGAAAGAGACAGGTGACAGATCATATGAATTTAAGAAATGGGGTGCGGATCCGTATGAAAAAACGAGACGGGGTGCCAGACCGTATGAACGAAAGAGATGGGGTGACAGACTATATGAGCGAATGGGACAGGTTGACAGATCGTATGAACGAAAGAGAGGGGGTGCCAGACTGTACGAACGAAAAAGAAGGAGTGACAGATCGTATGAACGAAAGAGACGGGCTGACAGACCGTATGAATGAAATAGACGGAGTGACAAACCGTATGAACAAAAGAGAGGGGGTGACAGGACATATGAGCGGACGATACGGGGTGATAGACCCTATGAACGATAGAGATGGGGTGCCAGACCATATCAATGAAAGAGACGGAGCAACCGATCGTATGAACAAAAGAGAGGGGCTGACAGATTGTATGAACGAAAGGGAAGGGGTGCCAGACTGTAGGAACGAAAGAGATGGGGTGCCAGACCGTATGAACGAAAGAGATGGGGTACCAGACCGTATGAACGAATAGAACAGGGTGACAGACCGTATGAATGAAAGAGACGGGGGACAGACCAGATGAACGAAAGAGAGGGGCTAACAGAGTGTATGAAAGAAAGAGAGGGGCTGACCGATATTGTAAATGAAAAGGAAGGGGTGCCAGACCATATGAACTAAAGAGATGTGGTTCCAGACCGAATGAATGAATGAAACGGGGTGACAGACCAGATGAACGAATAAAACGGGGTGACAGACCACATGAATGATAGAGAGGGGCTGACGTACGTCCGAACAAAAGAGACAGGGTGCCAGACTGTATGAAGCAAAGAGATGGGGTGCCCGATTGCATGAACGAAAGAGACGGGGTGCCAGACTGTATGAACCAATGCGTGGAAAGTTCTTTACACAGAGGATGGTGGGTGCCTGGAACGCGTTGCCAGCGGAGGTGGTAGGCGCGGGCACGATAGCGTCTTTTAAGATGTATCTGGACAGATACATGAATTGGCAGGAAGCAAAGAGATACAGACCCTTAGAAAATAGGCGACATGTTTAGATGGAGGATCTGGATCGGTGCAGGCTTGGAGGGCCGAAGGGCCTGTTCCTGTGCTGTAATTTTCTTTGTTCTTTGTTCTTGTTCAAAGAGACGGGGTGCCCAACTGCATGAACGAGAGAGACGGGGTGCAAGACCATATGAACTAAAGAGATGGGGTGACAGACCGTATGAATGAACAAGGCGGCTTGACAGATCGTATGACTGAAAGAGACAGGTGACAGATCATATGAATTTAAGAAATGGGGTGCGGATCCGTATGAAAAAACGAGACGGGGTGCCAGACCATATGAACGAAAGTGACTCGCTGCTGGGCCGTACGACCGAAAGAGATGGGATGAAAGACCGTATGGACAGAAGAGATGGGTTTACAGACCATATGAACGAACGAGACGGGTTGACAGACCGTATGAACGATAGAGATGGTGTTTAGAGACCGTATGAACGAAAGTGAGGGGCTGACAGAGCGTATGAACGTAAGAGACGGGGTGACAGACCACATGAACGAAAGTGACTCACTGCCAGACCGTATGAATGAATGAAACGGGGTGACAGACCGTATGAACGAAAGTGACTCGCTGCCAGACCATATGAACGAAAGAGACGGGGTGACAGACCTCATGTACGAAAGAGAGGGGTTTACAATCCGTATGAACGAAAGAGACGGGGTTACAGACCACAGGAACGAAAGAGATGGGTTGACAGACCCTATGAGCGAAAGGGATGGGATAACAGACCCTTTGAGCGAAAGGGATGGGGTGACAGAGAGTGAGAGAAAAGAAGCGGACCGATTGACACGAAATACAGACTGGGAGTGAGAGAGAGAATGAGACAGAGAAAGAGAGGGCGATGAGAGAGAATGAGACATGGAAAGAAAGGGGTTAACATGGAATGAGTCAGACCGACACGAAGTGAGAGTGATAGTTTGTGAGAGGCAGTTTGGCAACGAAAATTAGATGGAGAGAGAAAAGGAGAGAGAGAGAATTAAAGGGAGAGAAAGAGGGCGAATAAAATTGGGCAGGTGGAGCATGAAATAAAGAGAGAGAGGCTGACGGGGAATGACAGAGTGAATGACAGCAATTTACATTTGAAATAAATATATAGTTCATTCTGAAACAAGGCTATTAAATCTGAACAAAGGAAACTATGAAGATATGAAGCGCAAGTTGCCTATGGTGTATTGGGGAAATACATTAAACGATTTGACATAGCCAGGCAATGGCCAGTAGTTAAAGAAGTTACTTGACGGTTGACAACAAATGTACATTCCTCGGAGAAACAAAAACCCAGCAGGAAAGGTGAATCAACCGTGACTTACAAAATAAGTTAAAAATTGCATTTGCTCAAACTTGTAAGACTTTGTAAGGTCACCAGGAAACGTGGCAAACCCGAGGATTGGGAGCAATTTAGAAAGCAACAAAGGAGAACCAAAAAGCTATTAGGGATGGCAAACAAAAATTGGAATGTAAGCTAGCTGGAAACGTAATGCTTCTTTATGTATTTGAAAAGGAATAGATTAGCAAGGACGAATGTGGGTCCATTGCAAGCTGAGATAGGAGAGTTTGTGATGGAGAATGAGGAAATGGCGGAGAGACTAAACAATTGCTTTGTATCTGTCTTCACGGAGGAAGATACAGAAAATCCTCAAGAAATTATAGGGAATCATGGGACTTGTAAAAATGAGGAACTGAAATAAATTAATATCAATAAAGAAGTAGTACTTGAAACATTAATTGGATTGTAAGTTAACAAATCCCATGGACTAGATGAGCTACTTCCCAAAGTATTGAAGGAATGGCTTTACAGATAATAGATGCATTGCTGGTTTTCTTTACAAATTCTATAGATTCTGGGTTCCTGCACATTGGAAATTTGCAAATGTCACCCCAATATTTAAGAGGAGAGCGAGAGAGAAATAAAGAACTACAGACCTGTTAGTTTGACGTCAGTAGCAGTGGAAATGTTAGAATCTCTTTAAAGGAGTGAGATAACACGACACTTGGAACAAATGATATGATCGGGCTGAGGCAACGTGTATTTATGAAACGGAAATCCTGTTTGTCAAACTGATGGAGTTTACTTTTTTGAGGATGTTACTTGCAGCATAGAGAAAGGAGGTGCTCTATTTTGATTTTAAGAAAGCTTTTGATCAGGTACCGCACAGGAGATTAATTGACAGAATTACAGCACATGGGATTGGAGTAACATGCTGCAATGGATTGAGAACTGGTTAACAGAAAGAAAGTAGAGAGTAGGAATAAATGAGTCATTGCCAGGATGGCAGGCTCTTAATAATCAGGTACCGCAAGGATCAGTGCTTCAGCCACAGCTGTTCACAATCTATATAAATGATTTGGATGTGGGGGCCAAATGGAATATTTCCAAATTTGCTGATGACACAAAACTAGGTGGGAAATTAAGTTGTGAGGCAGACGCAAGGAGGATTTAAGGAGATTTGGACAGGCTTAGTGAAAGTGCAAGAACATGGCAGATGGAATATAATGTGAATAAGTGTGGAGTGATCCACTTTGGCAGAAAAACAGAAAGGTAGAATATTTCTCAAATGGTGAGAGGTTGTGAAGTGTTGATGTCCAATGGGATCTGGGTGCCTTGGTTCATAAGTCACTAAAAGCTAGTATGCATATGCAGAAAGCATTTAGGAAGACAAATGGTACGCTTTCCTTCATTACAACGGCATTTGAATACAGGTTGTAAAGAGTTGTTGCTGCAATTGTAAAAAGCCTTGGTGAGACTCACCTGGAGTATTCAATACAGTTGTGGTCTCCTCCTTTTAAGATGTATACATTTGCCATGGAGGGTGTGCAACAGAGGTTCAGCAGATTAACCCTGGAATGGCGGGATTGCTTTATGAGGAAAGATTGCAGAAACTGGGCTTGTATTCGCTAAAGTTTTGAAGAATAAAATGTGATCTCATTGAAAGTGATAACATTCTTACAGGGTGTGGCAGGGTAGATGTGGGTCGGATGTTTCTCTGACTGGTGAGTCTGGAACCAAGAGACACAGTCTCAGCATAAAGTGTAGGCCATTTAAGACTGAGACGAGGAGGAATTTCTTTACTCAGATGGTGGTGAATTTGTGGAATTCTGTACCGCATAGGGCTGTGGAAGTTCAATCACTGAGCAAGTTCAAGACAGAAATCTATAGATTTCTGGATTATAATAACATATAGGGATACGGAGATCGTGGGTAAAAATGGCGTAGAGGTAGATGATCAGCCATGATCAGTTTGAATGGCACTGTTAGAATGACAAAGCAGGCTCGCCAGCCGAATTGCATCCTCCTGCTCCTATTTCCTATCATCCGATGAGTCATCAATGAGAAATGGGACGATTTCTAATAATTCCAGGACAATGCCTGTTTTCTGGGCAATGCAATGAATTCCATGGTTAAGCGAAATGCACAGCAGCTATTTTAAAATGTGATTGATGCACCATGCCATTTTAAGTGATTTATGACCACGGCTGCGATTTTATGTGATATGTCCACTGGCTCTTTTAAATGACAAGCACAGTAGACATTTGCGTTATATGTACGGCTGCCATTTTATGTGATATGCGTTGCAGCCATTTTAAGTGGCATGCAAGGTACATGTATCAAGAGATAAGCACTGCGGCCATTTTAATTGATAGCATCTGTAGCTACATACGGTCAATTATCAGCATCAAGTGTGTTACCAAATCCAAGTACAGTTTCAAGAAGATGTCGTGATGTGGCCAAAGAAAAGAGAAACAGCTAACTTCTCAGATCACTGACATACTAAAGGATGTGAATATAGGCTTTACAACTGACTTGTGGTCAGACGACTAGAGTAAAATCCATTATATGTCGATAACTTGTCATTAGATCACAGTAGATTTTCAACTTAATGCCAAAGTTTCAACAACAGCAATGTTTCCACTGGAGGACGCCAAAACTGGCGGAAACATCAGGCGTGAGATTTTAAAGCTGCTAGTGAATACTGTTGGATTGGACCCGGCAAATTTAAATACATTAGTCTGGGTGACAGATCAAGATGCTAACTTGTGCTTGCTCTTGGACCATATCGATGTCTGCATTGTCAGGACCACGCATATAACACAATACTTCGACATTCACTTGATCCAAATGAATTAGCTTCCGAAGCTCCGGATATTGCAGAAAATATGCATCATGACAAAGCCTTGGTGACATATGTTAAACTACCTGGTCTTGCTGCACAATTGCCTGAAACTGTAAATCCAATGGGAGAAACGAGGTACAGTACTGTGTATCTGACACTGAATTCAATTCAGGATATTTATTATGAGCTACATGAGAAACTGGAACAGTGTGGGGAAAACTACAGGCTGGAAAACATCGCCCCCAATGTCATGCAGTTTTTGGTTGATTTCCTCCCACCATTTTATGAAGCTCAGAAGGAACTCGAGGGAGACCAGTATCCTACATTTAACCTGGTAATTCCATGGTTTGAGAAACTTAACCGATTCTGGATGCCACTTTCTTCAGAAACTCCAATGAAAGCAGTTGTCAGTAAACGGCACAGAGAGTGGCTTCTTAATGGAAGTTGAAATAAACGACGTGTACAAGATAGCAACATTTCTTTGGCCTAACTTTCATCAGTTGCGTATGTTGTCCAGCCAAGATAGGGAAGAAAATTTTTCTGAAGTGCGCAGACTGATCAACAACTTTAAAACAGAAGATCCTGTGAAGGAAACGACAGCTGCCAAAAGAAACGTGACAATTTGCTGAATGGGAGAATGTTCATGAAGAAATGGACAAAAAATGATGAAGTGCAGCAACTACACAGCACAGAGGCCTGCTGCGTTGCTGATGGAGGACGAGTGTGATCTGTTGATAAATACTGTGTATTTCTGAAAGCTATCTAAAATAACTTAGTTTGGTGGAAGGAAAACAGTGTTGCATACCTAAATTGGCCCGGCTGCCGAGAAGTATACTTTGCATTCCAGCGAGCAGTAGCAGCAGTGAGAGGAACTTCAGTGTAGTTGGAAGGACAATCGACAAGTGGAGGACTGCCCTTAAGCCTTCCACTGTTGACTCTATTCCTTTTTTATATGACAATTTGTAACACCTTTTGTACATTTTTTGCCATGTCTGTAACTGAGAGTACTTACTTGCTACGTCTGTAACTGAGACGACCTACTTGCTATCTGTAACTGAAACTATTTACTTGCTATGTCTGTAACTGAGAATATTTACTTGATATGTTTGTAACTGAGATTAATTACATGCTATGTCTGTAACTGAGACTATTTAATTGCTATGTTTGTAACTGAGACTACTTACTTGCTCTTTCTGTAACTGAGACTACTTACTTGCTCTTTCTGTAACTGAGACTACTTAGTCGCCATGTCTGTTACTGAGACTACTTATTGGCTATGTTTGTAACTGAGACTACTTACTTGCTCTTTCTGTAACTGAGACTACCTACTTGCTATGTCTGTAACTGAGGCTACTAAATCCAAAGTTCACCTAACTGCCCAAATGGGTGCTCCGTTGGAGCAGACTATGTGTTTTCATTTTAATCTACGGTTTGACGCGATTTATTTCTGTTTTATCTGGTTATTATCACCGTGCTGTTGGTGGGAGCTTGCTATGAGCAACGGCTGCTGCGTTTCCTACTTTACAACAGTGACTACAATTCACAAAGACATTCATTTGGTGGAAAGTGGTTTGGGACGTCCTGAGGTTGTGAAAGGTGTTAGAGAAGAGCAAGTCTTTCTTTGTCGAGAGAAAATGGATAATCTCATGAGAAGACTGGTTCAAAATAATGAGGGAGTCAAGACGTTGTTTGAAAGTCTCAGAAGAGACAGGCTGATATTTCTGATAGAGAAGATAAATAATGTGTATTTCTGAAAGTTATCTGAAATAACTTATTTCGTCTCCTAGAGTTGGGCATCTTTAATTTTATGTACTCAAGGAGTTGCAAGAAAGATGTTCAATAAATAAAGGATTGCATTTGATCCCTGTCAGATTATTTGTTTACAATTTAATACTTCAATTCAGGGTTTCTGGGATATTTTATCTCTTCTAAGACTGAACTGTAATTTTATAGAGGAACAAGACAGTCCAGTGTGTAAACCCAATTCACAAGCAGCTCTTGCTGATTGTTTATTTGGCAGTTCTACAAAAACGTACAAAGATCTCAAAGGATAGATGGACACTCTGAAAGCTTTGGAGGGTGGAGATGCACCCATGACGTCAAATAACCTACGGTATGAAATATGAATGCTGGAAATTGTTCAACATATTTTGTCAACATTAACATATCTGTTTTTGTGTTTTTTTTTGCTTTGTGGGCTATTCGAGGTGCTGGCCATTATGAGTGTGCTGATCAACCAGAAGTGTTCAATGTAACAGTACAGCAGATCTGCAGTACTAATTAGATGAATGATAAGACAGCACCGGGAATCTGCAGCACTGTGTATTAACAATCAAACAGCACTGGGAAAGTCTACTTTCTGATCTGTGATTTTTGCAATCAATCAATCTTTCCTTTCACTGAAATTTGCCTTCCAGTCCAATCTCTCTGAATTGAATTCACCGAGTTAGGAATACGATTAAGAAAATGACCATTGGCCTCTGTGTTGCCCATGTTCAAATCTTCATGGCCTTACAATCCCCCTCCCCAACCACCCCACCCGCACCAACCCCCACCCCCCTCCTCACGCTCCCCACCACGCCTAAGTTAATTCCCTATTGTTTTCGGAGGACCAGGGGACTGCTGGGTAAGTAAAAACTATATATTTGGGTGGTGGCTGTACCCGAAACACTACACGTGTAGTGTCTCCCACCCACCCTCTTCCTCTAACCAAAAACAAAGGACTCTGTTGTGTTGATAAGGTAAGCTTTTTATTGAAGAAGTTCTGTCCGTTGGATTGCTAACCTAACAAGCTTTGACATTTTTTTTTGGTTTTTCAGTAGATTTGTTGGGAATTTAGAACAGAGGGAATGGAAGTTAAGGCAGTTGTATGTTCCTCCTGCAGAATGTGGGAGGTAAGGGTCGCCAAGAGTGTCCCTGTTGACTGCATCTGCGGGAAGTGCACCCAACTCCAGCTCGTCGAGAACTGCGTTAGGGAACTGGAGCTGAAGCTGGATGAACTTCGGATCATTCTGGAGGCGGAGTGGGTGATTGAGAGGAGTTATGGGGAGGTAGTCACACCTCAGGTAAAAGAAGTAGGTAGATGGGTTACCGTCAGGGGAAGGTGAGGGAGCCAGCAGGCAGTGCAGGGATCCCCTGTGGCCATTTCCCTCAACAACAGGTATACCGTTTTGGATACTGTTGCTGGGGACGACTTACCAGGGGTAAGCAATGTTGTACAGGTATCGGGCACAGAGTCTGTCCCTGTTGCTCAGAAGAGAAGGGGGAAGAGGAGCACAGCATTAGTCATTGGGGACTCCATAGTTAGGGGAACAGATAGGAGGTTCAGTGGGAACGAGAGAGACTCACGGTTGGTATGTTGCCTCCCAGGTGCCAGGGTTCGTGATGTCTCGGATCGTGTTTTTGGGATCCTTAAGGGGGAGGGGGAGCAGCCCCAAGTCGTGGTCCACATAGGCACCAACGACATAGGTAGGAAGAGAGATGGGGATTTAAGACAGAAATTCAGGGAGCAAGGGTGGAAGCTTCGAGCGAGAACAAACAGAGTTGTTATCTCTGGGTTGTTGCCCGTGCCACGTGATAGCGAAGCGAGGAATAGGGAGAGAGAGGAGTTGAACACGTGGCTGCAGGGATGGTGCAGGAGGGAGGGTTTTGGTTTCCTGGATAATTGGGGCTCTTACTGGGGTAGGTGGCACCACGACAACCAGGATGGTCTTCACCTGAACCAGAGGGGTACCAATAACCTGGGGGGGGGGGGGGGGGGTTTGCTAGTGCTCTTCGGGGGGATTTAAACTTATTCAGCAGGGGAATGGGAACCTAAAATGTAGTGCGAGTGCACAGGATGTTGAGAGTAGGGAGGTCAGGGATAAGGTTACAATGACGCAAGAGGGCACTGGCAAGCAAGAACTTGGTTTAAAGTGTGTCTACTTCAACGCCAGGAGCATCCAGAATAAGGTGGGTGAGCTTGCAGCATGGGTTGGTACCTGAGATCACGATGTAGTGGCCATTTCGGAGACATGGGTAGAGCAGGGGCAGGAATGGATGTTGCAGGTTCCGGGATTTAGATGTTTCAGTAAGAACAGAGAAGATGGTAAAAGAGGGAGGGGGGCGTGGCATTGTTAATCAAGGAGAGTATTACAGCGACAGAAAGGACGTTTGAGGATTCGTCCACTGAGGTAGTATGGGCCGAGGTTAGAAACAGGAGAGGTGAGGTCACCCTGTTGGGAGTCTTTTATAGACCTCCAAATAGTTCCAGAGATGTAGAGGAAAGGATAGCGAAGATGATTCTCGACAGGGGCGAGAGTAACAGGGTAGTTGTTATGGGGGACTTTAACTTTCCAAATATTGACTGGAAATACTATAGTTCGAGTAGTTTAGATGGGTCACCTATTGTCCAGTGTGTGCAGGAGGGTTTCCTGACACAGTATGTAGACAGGCCAACCAGGGGCGATGCCACATTGGATTTGGTACTGGGTAATGTTAGATTTAGATGTAGGTGAGCACTTTGGTGATAGTGATCACAATTCGGTTAGGTTTACCTTAGCGATGGGCAGGGACAGGTATATACCGCAGGGCAAGAATTATAGCTGGGGGAAAGGAAATTATGATGCGATTAGGCAAGATTTAGGATGCGTAGGATGGCGAAGGAAACTGCAGGGGATGGGAACTATCGAAATGTGGAGCTTATTCAAGGAGCAGCCACTGCGTGTCCTTGATAAGTATGTGCCTGTGAGGCAGGGCGGAAGTTGTCGAGCGAGGGAGCCGTGGTTTACTAAAGAAGTTGAATCGCTTGTCAAGAGGAAGAAGAAGGCTTATGTTAGGATGACACGTGAAGGCTCAGTGAGGGCGCTTGAGAGTTACAAGCTAGCCAGGAAGGATCTAAAGGGAGAGCTGAGAAGAGCAAGGAGAGGACACGAGAAGTCATTGGTGGATAGGATCAGGGAAAACCCTAAGGCTTTCTATAGGTATATCAGGAGTAAAAGAATGACTAGAGTTAGATTAGGGCCAATCAAGGATAGTAGTGGGAAGTTGTGTGTGGAATCAGAGGAGGTAGGTGAAGTGTTAAATGAATATTTTGCGTCAGTATTTACAGTAGAGAAAGAAAATGTTGTCGAGGAGAATACTGAGATTCAGGCTACTAGGCTAGATGGGATTGAGGTTCACAAGGAGGAGGTGTTATCAATTTTGGAAAGTGTGAAAATAGATAAGTCCCCTGGGCCAGATGGGATTTATCCTAGGATTCTCTGGGAAGCTAGGGAGGAGATTGCAGAGCCTTTGTCCTTGATCTTTATGTCATCATTGACGACAGGAATAGTGCCGGAGGACTGGAGGATAGCAAATGTTGTCCCCTTGTTCAAGAAGGGGAGTAGAGACAGCCCTGGTAATTATAGACCTGTGAGCCTTACTTCGGTTGTGGGTAAAATGTTGGAAAAGGTTATAAGAGACAGGATTTATAATCATCTTGAAAAGAATAAGTTCATCAGCGATAGTCAGCACGGTTTAGTGACGGGTATGTCGTGCCTCACAAACCTTATTGAGTTTGCCGAGAAGGTGACCAAATAGGTGGATGAGGGAAAAGCAGTTAATGTGGTGCATATGGATTTCAGTGAGGCGTTTGATAGGTTCCCCACGGTAGGCTATTGCAGAAAATACGGAAGTATGGGGTTGAAGGTGATTTAGAGATTTGGATCAGAAATTGGCTAGCTGAAAGAAGACAGAGGGTGGTGGTTGATGGCAAATGTTCATCCTGGAGTTTAGTTACTAGTGGTGTACCGCAAGGATCTGTTTTGGGGCCACTGCTGTTTGTCATTTTTATAAATGACCTGGAAGAGGGTGTAGAAGGGTGGGTTAGTAAATTTGCAGATGACACGAAGGTCGGTGGAGTTGTGTATAGTGCCGAAGGATGCTGTAGGGTACAGAGGTCCATCGATAGGCTGCAGAGCTGGGCTGAGAGATGGCAAATGGAGTTTAATCCGGAACAGTGCGAGGTGATTCACTTTGGAAGGAGTAACAGGAATGCAGAGTACTGGGCTAATGGGAAGATTCTTGGTAGTGTAGATGAACAGAGAGATCTTGGTGTCCAGGTGCATAAATCCCTGAAGGTTGCTACCCAGGTTAATAGGGCTGTTAAGAAGGCAAATGGTGTGTTAGTTTTTATTAGTAGGGGATCGAGTTTCGGAGTCACGATGTCATGCTGCAGCTGTACAAAACTCTGGTGAGACCGCACCTGGAGTATTGCGTGCAGTTCTGGTCACCGCATTATGGGAAGGATGTGGAAGCTATGGAAAGGGTGCAGAGGAGATTTCCTAGGATGTTGCCTGGTATGGAGGGAAGGTCTTACGAGGAAAGGCTGAGGGACTTGAGGTTGTTTTCGTTGGAGAGAAGGAGGAGGAGAGGTGACTTAATAGAGACATATAAGATAATCAGAGGGTTAGATAGGGTGGATAGTGAGAGTCTTTTCCTCGGATTCTGATGGCAAACACGAGGGGACATAGCTTTAAGTTGAGGGGTGATAGATATAGGACAGATGTTAGAGGTAGTATCTTTACTCAGAGAGTAGTAGGGGTGTGGAACGCCCTGCCTGCACCAGTAGTAGACTCGCCAACTTTAAGGGCATTTAAGTGGTCATTGGATAGACATATGGATGAAAATGGAATAGTGGAGGTCGGATGGTTCCACAGGTCGGCGCAACATCGATGGCCGAATGGCCTGTACTGCGCTGTAATGTTCTAATTCTAATCTCTCCAGCCCTAAAACCCTCCGCATACTGTGTTGACTATAAAAGGAGGGGGGTTGGCAATTGCCAGCTTTCTACATCTGATCACCATCCGATGAACTCGGCCACAAAGTGCTAGAACGTGAAATGTGGGGGTGGGGGGATGGGATTTTTGGTTCCTGGTGACGAGATCAGGCTCAGATTCCCCACAACTCCATCTGCAGGAATAGCCTGCTGCCGGAACTGATGAAGCGGATCACAATATTTGGACAAGTTAGAGCACAATAACCTGTTTGATATCATGAACTTTATGGCGATAGTAGGGTTGGCTTCGGTGCAAAATAAAATTAAAGGACTTGGGCCCGGTTCTGTGATCAGGTTGGGTTTATGTCGGGTTTCAGTTTTACACCCGAGTAGGCCTTTACTTCCAATCCCACACGGAGGTAACTTTAATTCACTGGGCCTAATTCCAGAACTGGCGCGAAGAGGCCCTTAAGTAGGTAATAATAGACCTCTTCAAGGCCTCCAATGGCCTCTGGGCAGGAAACTCATTGCCGGCCTTTTCCACTCGCTACCTATTTCAGTGCAATGGGAAGATGATGACCCATCCATCCCCTGCCTGCTATCTCACATCTATGGGACACATGCCTCCTGCCCTTCTCGGGGAGAGGGGTGGCATTAAATCCAGGCCTATGATTCCTCACACTCCCCATCTTGGGAAAAAGGAATGCTTTAATGCAGTAATGATTTCATTCAAACTGTTCGGAAATACAATTAGTTCTTAATACCGTAAATATTCTAAACAAATAACTTGCTGTGTACTGCAGAGGCGACACTTTCCTATGCTACAATAACGCATGTCATATTTTATTAATATTATTTACAATCTAGCTGACTGTGGCTGCTCGCCTCATCAAAGTTCAACTGCAGTCTGCTGCGGGTATCAAATTTCTCCTGGATGGAAAACTCTTTAACCACAGTCGCTTCTGTGCCAAAGCCAAACTATACACCATAGACATACATGATCTACCTTTTCTGCATGACTGCAGTGTCATTGCACACTCCGCAGCAGATTTGCAAGCCACTCTCGATCGCTTCACTTCTACATGGAGAGGACTTGAATTTCTTTTAATGTTCATAAAACAAAACTGATACAGCAACCTACACCTGGTCACACAAATATTCCATATCCCATATGTGTTGAAGGAAAGACTCTGGAATACAGTGAAAACTTCCCATACCTTGACAGCTACTTCCCTCAAAAGGCCACCATTGATGGGGAGATCTAACACAGGATCAGCAGTGCCAGCTCAGCCATCTACAAACTACAGCAGCGAGTGCTTGACAATAAAGATCTCTGCAATTCAACCAAAGTCCCAGTGTACAGCTGTCGTCACCACAGTCCTGTAATGCAATGAGACATGAAATGTTTATGAACAATGCATAAAAGCGCGAGAGAAATTCCGTCAAAACTCCCTCCAATGCATCCTCCAGATTAAAGGGAAGGGCCAGAGAGTAAATGCTGGTTATCTTCTTGAAGCCAACTCCTCTAACATTCAGGCAACATTCCTACAAAGCCAACTTCGATGAACTGGACACTATATTTGGGTGATTAAAAACCGTCTCCCCCGCCAGGTCCTGTTTTCCCAATACTCAAATAGTCAGCATTACGGGGAGGACAAAGAAAATGCTTCATAGACACTGTGAAGCTCTCTCTGAAGCGCGGCATCATTGACATTGATGACTGGGAGGAGCTCGTGACCAATTGTTCAAAATGGTGACAACTTGCCTATCATGCTTTGAATCCAATTCCCTTAACGTTGAGGCAGACGGGCCGCAGAGAAGGAAAGAAAAGGAAGCAAATTCCACACTCGGGATTCCACTAGCTCGTGTGAAGTCCTGTCCCATGTGCGCAAAGATCTGTGGGTCGAGAATCGGCCTGTTCATTAACATGAAGACCCACGGCAGCAACTTGCGACCCTGTGTAGACGTCATCCTTGAATCAAGGGACAGCCGGTGATTTTACAAAATTACAGAGTTTTACCAATAACAAATTTATGATTAATAGGATTCAGATATGGAACAATTCTCACATTTCAGAGCTTTCCTTCAGACTTACACCTTCTCTTCTACCGTTCTTCAGAGCATCAGCAATGACATTGCATTTTCCTGCAAGATGTACAATGCAAATGGCTGTAACAATATTGTCCACTGCAACAACATGACTTTCTTTGCTCTGATTTTTTTTGCAGAAACATGAGTGGGTTGTGATCTGTATAAAGTAATATTTCTCCGTGACTATTGGTTACATCTGCATCAAATTGTTATAAAACCAGTACAAGATGGCAAGACTAGTTGAAATCCCATCAAAAAAGCTGGTGAAATTTGATTTAAATCCAATTAATGAATAAAATGAATTAATTAATACAGAACTATTTGCATTTTAAGGCTATTCACAGTAATGGTGCCATAGAAACTTACATTTGGTGTCACAAACACCCAGCTAGATGGCTAAGGCCCTTTGGGGAAGGAAATATGCTTCTCTGGCCTCCATGTCACTCCAGGCTCACGCAAGCTGTTTTATTCTTAACTGAGTCTGAAATGTCCTAGCAGGGCACTCAGTTGTCAAGGACAATTAAAAATGGGCAGTAAATTCTGGCTGTACAGGGACTTTCACTTCCTGTTACTACAACATATCTTATTTTATCAACTGTATGCTCTTCCAGATGGGAACTGACCCCTGAAGGGACACTATTACGAACTCGTCCATCGAATTACATGCCTAAAGTTCTCAAAGTCTTTTGCAAACTTTATCGATGTGCACCATCTCCCAAGCAACATTACATTCTCTCCAGCAAATTGTTTTTTTTTGGCTGTGGGCCTCTGGTACCAACTTGATGACATTTGAGAACAGCGGTCTTTACTTTGTCATGGTCACGTGAGTGATCATCAGAAGGAAATTTCCCTTCACAAACAGTCCCCAGGAGCTTGTCTAAAATGATTTGGGCCACTTCATATTGTGGACGTTTCTGAAATGACACAATATAATCTACTACTGCCTCTTCACGCCTCTTCACTGATTTTAGGTACCAGGTATATATACTTTGCCAAATCAAAGCTATCAGGAATTTCCCCTTGTTTAACCTCATTTTTCACCGCCAAATCACGTTCTCCAGCTTTGAGCCTTCCAAAAAACAAAGAACAAAAAACAGGAACAGGAACAGGCCATTCGGCCCTCCAAGCCTGCGCCGATCTTGATGCCTGCCTAAACTAAAACCTTCTGCACTTCCGGGGCCCGTATCCCTCTATTCCCATCCTATTCATGTATTTGTCAAGATGCCTCTTAAACATCTCTGTGGTACCTGCTTCCACCGCACCTACCCTGGCAACAGGTTCCAGGCACTCACCACAATCTGTGTAAAGAACTTACCTCGCACAGACCCTCTAAACTTTGCCCCTCACACCTTAAACCTATGTCCCCTAGTAACTGCCTCTTCCACCCTGGGAAAATGCTTCTGACTATCCACTCTGTCCATGCCGCTCATAACTTTGTAAACCTCTATCATATCGCCCCTCCACCTCCGTCGTTCCAGTGAAAACAATCCGAGTTTATCCAACCTCTCCTCATAGCTAATGCCCTCCAGACCAGGCAACATCCTGGTAAACATCTTCTGGACCCTGCCCAAAGCCTCCACGTCCTTCTGGTAGTGTGGTGGCCAGAATTGCACGCAATATTCTAAGTGTGGCCTAACTGAAGTTATGTACAGCTGCAACATGACTTGCCAATTTTTATACTCTATGCCCCGACCGATGAAGGCAAGCATGCCGTATACCTTCTTGACTACCTTATCCACCTGCGTTGCCACTTTCAGTGACCTGTGGACCTGTACGTCCAGATCGCTCTGCCTGTCAATACTCCTAAGGGTTCTGCCATTTACTGTATACTTCCCACCTGCATTAGACCTTCCAAAATGCATTACCTCACATTTGTCCGAATTAAACTCCATCTGCCATTTCTCCGCCCAAGTCTCCAACCGATCTATATCCTGCTGTATCCTCTGACAATCCTCATCACTGTCCGCAACTCCACCAACCTTTGTGTCGTCCACAAACTTATTAATCAGACCAGCTACATTTTCTTCCAAATCGTTTATATATAGTACAAACAGCAAAGGCCCCAGCACTGATCCCTGCGAACACAACTAGTCACATCCCTCCATTCAGAAAAGAACCCTTTCACCTCTTCCCTCTGTCTTCTATGACCGAGCCAGTTCTGTATCCATCTTGCCAGCTCCCCTCTGATCCCATGTGACTTCACCTTTTGTATCAGTCTGCCATGAGGGACCTTGTCCATCCTCAATTCAAGATTTAATGCAAATTAAGCATGAACTAACAGTTAAATCACATTCGATGTTCATTTATCTAAAAGGTTACACTTTAATTAGCATATACAATAATGATAGTCCGGACTCATCTTCTGAGCAGCTTTATCAACAAGATGGTGCCATCAGTTCCACAGTACAACAAAATCACGAATTTCCTCAGGTAGTTTTCCACAACGTCTCCTCCAAGCTGCTGATATGGAAGTAGTGACTGAGTGTCTCACTGCCAGATGGGCTGAGGCAGTTCTAGAGGCTGGCAATGTTAGGGAGGCGGAAATGGGTTTTATTTATGATCGTGGGGCTATGCGAGCTGAGCGTCAGGTCAGGGACCAATAGAGTAAAGTTTACAAAACATCATATTCAGCCTGACACAACAGATAGGATGGCGAATGGTGTCAGGGACATTAGTATGGAGTTTGTGGTAAAGCAAAATACGATTGATTGGACATTTCATACAACTAATTGGAGAAATTGCACTTCTGCTGAACAAACATTTGCAGTATGGTCACGCAGAGGCAGTGGAGGTCCGAGAGAGATTGTGGAGAGCTGGACCAGGGTGTTGTCAGCACACATGTGGAAAGTGACCCCTTGTCTGTGGGTGCTGGCGACATTGGGAAACATGCAGATGTGAAAGAGTAGGAGGAAAAATCGAAAGTTCCTGCACAGGCGAATTAATAGTACTGGCAGTTGGAGTGAATCCATTATGGGAGAATCTGCGACGACTGTCATATCGGAAAGACAAGAACCAAGAAAGGGCAGTCCCACCAAATGTGCCCAGTGTCAGAGGGATGGAGAGATCACGGGCAAGGTTTGATGCAGTTTTGGAGGAATGGGTGGAGATGGTGAATTCTGAGACACGAATGCGTGGCACAGTGGTTAGCACCGCAGCCTCACAGTTCCAAAGACCCGGGTTAGATTCTGGGCACTGCCTGTGTGGAGTTTGCAAGTTCTCCCTGTGACGGCGTGGGTTTTCGCCAGGTGCTCCGGTTTCCTCCCGCAGCCAGAGATTTGCAGGTGGTAAGTAAATTAGCCGTTGTAAAATTGCCTCTAGTGTAGGTAGGGGGTGGGGGATGTGGGATTACTGTCGGGTTAGTATAAATGGGCGGTTGTTGGTCGGCACAGACTCGGTGGGCCGAAGGGCCTGTTTCAGTGCTGTGTCTCTAAACAAAAAATAAAATAATGAGAAGACGAGAATTTTAAATTTAAGCCATTGAGCGGATTGATTGCGGGTCCGTGAAAACCATTGCGCGCTGCCGGATGATTTGGTGGATGGGGATGTCCGGTAGAGTTTTGGACAGAAGGAACGTGGAGGTAAGGCTGCCAGTGAGCAGTGAACTGGAAGAATAGTGTCATCAGGTGGCCCATTTCTAATTTTACGAGAGCCTTTAGCCACTGTGGAATGAACTAATAACCATTGCAATGAAATAACAGCGAGAGGAATGTCAATGGAGCATGCTCAGAGTCTGTCCGCTAATATCACCCAAAGTAAGTTCTCAGCTGCAATCCTGAACCTGGATATAACTGTCCTCGTGTCAAAGTTTACATTTTAACTGCTTGTGTCCCTGGAATCAGTGTATACTGTGGAGAAATGCATAGCATTTATACATGTTCTATGTTCTATAAACAATCCCAGCAGTTTGCAACTGATTCTGTGTTTCTTGCAGCCCCTGGCCAACACTCTGAAGTATATAGGCCGAAACTATTCAACCTTTCCTCGCAAGACAGCCCCTTTTAACACCAGGAGTCATTGGAGTTATTCTTATCTGAACTTCTGTCAATGCATGAATATTCATCCTTCAATAATGAAAGAAAAAGTATACACCATAGTCTCGGTGTGTTCACACGAACGTTCGAGGAGCAGTTATCAGACCGTCAAGACCTGTTAACAGTGTTCAGCCGTCACCTATTTCGGCGTCGGGCTTTTGAAATGTAACCCAAGGGGTGGTTGCGGGGTGGGGGTGGGGGGTGGCTTGGATTGCGGTTTCACACGGATCTCAATATTTGATTGCTTAATCACTGTGATGAAGTATTTCCTTGCAGGAATCTGACGCTGTTTCAAAGGTCTGGTAAATGAATTGAGTTTGCTGCTTACCCTTTAACATCTCCTTCTCTGAATCAATGCGGTTCAATTCATTTACTGTCACGGGAATTCATTGTACATGTGTTGATTTTATCACTGTTACCAAATATTATTTCATTATGTGTGTGTGTGACGCTGCTTCGGAGGTCTGGCTACTGAACTGAGTTTACTGATGACACTTTCACATCTCCTCCTCTCCCTCACTGTGGACCTTCACTGTCACTGGACTACTTTGTAAAATAGAAAGTACTGAAGTGATGTTTTATTGGTTTACACTCTATCAGATCGAATCAAGAGTCTTTCCATTTATCTGTACATTATCAGCTGCAGCACTGATGTTGGTGTTTCATTAATTAACCAATCCCACATTCTAACGGATTACTTTATAATTCCAGGAGAAGGAATTTCAATGATTGTGAAGTTTGTCTGGAAGTAGCTTTCGATCCTGTTTATTCCATGTATTGTAGATGAAGTTAAGAGTGTAGGTGAACAGGTGGAGACGTGGGTGTTCTGTCGAAAGATGAACCTATTCACAAAGGTTTCACTATTGAACAAACTGACTCTGAGAATAGAATCATTGAACCTGGGGCTGGTGAAAAGAACACCAGCGGAGAATGTTAGGAATAAATCATATTTAAAAAGTAGCATTAAGTAACAGTTTGCAGGGTGTGAGTACTCCAGCGAGACAGGGAAGGAGAAAAGGAGCAGTGAGAACAAAACCGAGGGAAAGAGATAAGCAAAAGTAGAGAAAGAGAAAGAAGCAGCAGTGTGAATAATTCAATGTCATAAAGTGCTGGAATGTCCAGAACAATTAGTGAGAGAAACTGTGAGTTGAAGTTGTCTGTTGTCAGATTGTGTTCATTTTCCTGTTGGACTTGATCCTCTGTGTTGATTTCTGTCAGGTCCTCATTTTGTATTGTAGAAAGTTCCTATTCCTTACTTCGTGACTGAATAAACAGAATAGAATCAGTTCCTCACTGATGGTAATTCATTATTTAAATACTGCACTTTAAAATCTCTGTGACTGCTGAATTGAATAAAGAGCGAGGCTGATATCAGAAATATATTTAAATTTCTATTTAATAGCCTGCACAAACTAAATATATTGAGTACATTGTATAAACAATGAATGTTCTCCAACACCAATAACCACAGGGATTATTGTCTGAATGCATTAATTGAGTTGTATTACTGGGATCTATGGATTAGATTTCCTCTAACACTCTGTTGCAGTCTCTCCCTGTGAATCTCAGCCTCTCCTCTCACTGTACTGAATCCTCAGTCTCCTCATCCATTGCTTCAGTTTATCCACATTCCCAAACCATCTGATCCTGTCTCCCCTCCAGTTCCAACATGTCCTTTTCTTTCTCTCCCTCTCAATTTCACTCTCTGCCTCCACTTCCAGCTGCCTTATCCAGCTTGATAAGAATACAAGAACGTAGGAGCAGGCGGAGGCCATTTAGCCCTTCAAGCGGCTCCGCCATTCTAGATCATGGCTGATACTGAAATTCAGCGCTGCAGTTTTCAGCCTTTTCCCATGTGGGAACAGTCTCTCTCGGTTCCCTGAACCCAGAGCAACAAATCAGCTACACATCCCGCTCTCCCCAAACCTTCCCAACCAATAGTCTGGAATCAAATTCCCAATTAACCCATTGGATTCCATCTCTGTAAAACCCCTTCTCACTTCCCCACTGACACTACATCCTCACTCAATACTTCCTCTACATCCAGTGCTGACTTTATTCACTTTCTGAACCAATTTCCCAATTCATTACTAATAATTGTGTTTTCAAATATTTCACTGTGGCAAGGTACTGCCCAGGTCAATGAATCAGTTTTCACCGCTCGATGCAGCAACAAAGCTGGAAATTTCAGCCAAGATCCCGTCAAACTGCTGCTTTGTCTCCAGTTCTGATCATTAATTTCTCTGCTTCCTTTTCTCTCTCTCTTCCAGTTAACTTCGTGGCGATTGTGATCCGGTCCCGAGGAAAGTGCGGTCTCTCTAAATGTATCACTGTCTACCTGGTGGGAATGGCAGTGGCTGATCTCCATATCATATGCGGTCATTGCAACTGATCCCATATTGATTTGGATTGTTATAATTTATTTCCTAGATTCATCCCTGAGAATTACTCCCGTGTGTTCTCTCATTCTCGTTCTGCGTTCTGCAGCCACAGTTATTTCTGTCTGGCTCACAATCACTTTCACCATTGATCGAGTTGTGGCCATTTGTTGTGACAAGCTGAAAACAAAATATTGCAGCGAGAAAACCGCAGCTGTGGTTATGGGAACAGTGAGTGTTCGGGGCTGTGTAGGCTCTCTCTCCGGTACACTGGAACAACGTTACACTATTGAGAATGTTCCCATGGGTTGTATTTATAAACTGAGCTTCGTTACTTCCCCCATATGGGTCGCATTTGAATGAATGGAACTCATTTTAACCCCTTGTGTCCCTGTCTTTCTGATGTAGCTGCTCAATGTTCTGACTGTCAGACGGATTTTATTCGCCAGTAAAGACCGCAGTGGATTCCGGCGCCACAGCAATGGAGAGAATCACAAGGACCCAGAGATGGAGAATCGCAGAAAATCAATTATTTTACTCTTCAGAATATCCGGTAATTTTATACTGTTGTGGGCGACCCGGGTTGTGTCTAACATTTATGTGCGAATTACAGATATTCAGTATTATTCCTCCTGCACTGACCTTCCCTGCAACAGCACGTGTAGTTACACTGTGACCCAGGCTGAATTCAGACCGGAGCTGAAGAAGGCGGTGAAATACCCTCTCAATAACATTGTTAAATCAGTGAAATTATAGAAAGAGCAGAAGGGTTTCAAACAATGGAACAAAATCCCATTTCATATTCCTTTCCCTACACTCCCCATAGGACAGGAATATATTTCATATTCACAGCACCGAGCACTGAAATAATTTTAAATCTGATTCTGATATGATATCTCATTGATAATCTGACCTACTGATGCGGGACTTGCTCTGCAGAAGATTCATTAATTGTTTCTCAAAAAGGGCGTCATTGCAAAGCTCAGCTGGATTCAGCTAAACCCACCCAGGACCCAGTGGAAAATGGGCAAAGTTGCATACCACAATTACTATGAGATTGTGAGAGGGGCAGAAACTGCAGTGAGACTGGGACACCAGCGGATGGAGATGGTGAGAGATGGCAGAAACTGCAGTCCGAAAGGGACACCAGCATATGGAAATGGTCAGAGGGGAAAATTAAATGCAGTGAGACAGGAACACCAGCAGCTGGAGATGGTGAGATGGGGAGACTTACTGTAGTGGAACAGGGACATCAGCTGATGGAGAAGGAGAGGAGACAGTAACGACAGAGAGACAGAGACACCAGCAGATGGAGATGGTGAGAGGGGGGACAGTAATAGCAGTCAGGCAGGGACAGCAGCAGATGGAGATAGTGAGAGGGGGCAGTAAGTACAGTGAGACAGGGAAACTTGCAGATGTAAATGGCGAGAGGGGGTCAGTAACTGCAGTGGGACAGGGACACCAGCAGATGGGGATAATTAACCATTGCTGATGGGAGATTCCCTGTTACTGAGTGTTTGAAAGATACCTCAAATTTCAGGAATTTACTTTATGTAAACTTGAGATGCTTCATGAAATATTTTCAATGCAATTTGTCTTAAATGGCTGTTTTCCAATATTGTAAACACTTTTAACACTATACTGTTTCAGTCTTTAAAATTATTGTGAGTGATAAAAAGTAATGCATAAATAAAACAACAGCATCATGTAAAACTCAAGCAATCATTTACAAATAGAAAAACGTTCTAAATAAGTTGTGCTGAGTTCTTCATCACTAATGGTATGACAGCTCTCTCTCAAACTTCTCTTTCTATGCTGGTATCTTCTGTACTATAGCTAAGAGTTATTGAAGTTTTGACCCAATTGTCTTTTGAAAGTAAATATTGAATCTGCTTTCAGAAACCTGTCAGACAGTGAGTTCCAGACCATAACAATTCCCTGCCTATTTGTTTCTCCCCTCTGCTATTGTAAAACGTCTCTCCTCATATCTCAAAAACGAGGGAAAGATTTTGGATACAATTAATTACTCCAGAACAGCAGCTGCAGAGGAGATGGAACCTCCTGAATTTGGTCAATCAATGAGCAAGAATCCCTCTGAATCCCACATGAGAGCAGCGGAAAGAAACAGTCAGGAAGCAAAGGAAAACAAGTGACACTTCATTACAGCATCAAAAACTTTTTGTCAGAAGGTGGAGGTCGTTATCGCTGAGCTTTTTATAAACCGGAGGTGAAAAGGTAAGGAGCTTTCATACAATTTGTTTTCAATTACCATT
This sequence comes from Heterodontus francisci, assembly GCF_036365525.1. Lineage (NCBI taxonomy): Eukaryota > Metazoa > Chordata > Chondrichthyes > Heterodontiformes > Heterodontidae > Heterodontus > Heterodontus francisci. Next base: position 587,849 of record NW_027141742.1, on the reverse strand, counting down.
TTCAGCTTTGTAAACGCTTGTAACAGTGAAGTGGTAAATGTTAAGAAAGTGTTATTCCGATGATTACAGGGTAATGCATAAATACAGCAGCAACAAATAAAGTACAAACAATCATTGACAAATATAACTGTAAATATGGGTCAGAACTGTTGTGTGAAATGTCACCAATTGCAAAAGTTCTCTTGGCTGCATCATTAACCTGGTTCTAGTTTCAGGCTTTATCACACAGTGGAACTGAAAATCCGAATAAAAAGTGCCTGTTTATACTTCATTCAACAGGCCACTTCAGCAAAACCTCTTTGCCAGAATTTCAAGACAACTTCAGTGAGACATTTTCAATCATTTTCTGAACTTTCTGTGGCAGGAGGTGAAAAGTGAAAGACATTTAGTGCAACTCGTGTTCAATGGCCAATCTGCAAACCGACCCCTTCCTGTTTTAAAATAACAGCAGCTTTTCTGCAACGTGAAAGAGGCTTGTGGGAGAGAGACAGACAGACAGGACAGACATACAGAAAGACAGGTTTCTGTATGGAATGGACCATTTGGGATATGGCTGGAATATCCCTCCCTCCCCCATTCCCTGTTTACACAGAGACTCACCTCGGACTGCCCCAAATCTCGGAGGGACTGTCCAGGTAAAGGAAGCTGATAGCTGGTTGGATGAACTGTACTTAGGGTGGACTGCCTATTTGAGTGGCAGGTTCTGGGATATATTAGGACAACATCAGCCACCATTCTTTCTTTCCATACGACTGGTTTGTGAAGGTGAGTTTCTGTATCTCAGTCTCTGTGTCTCTGTGCCCAGGTGAATTGGATCTGATTACAGTGTGTGTGTGTGTGTGTGTGTCTGTGAGCGAGAGTCCGGTCTGACTCCATCTCTTTCGGTCCCAGTCATGACCCTTTTCTCCAATTCTCACTCCAATGCCCCTGTCCTGGATCTTTTCCCCATGGACGAGCTGATGCAGGGCAGGTGGAATGGTGAGCACCACATTTTTATTGTCTCTTTCTCTGCCTTTCTCCCTTCCATCTCACTCACTCTGTCTGTCTCTCTCTCTCTGTTTCCCTGTCTCTCTCTCTCTTTCTCTCTCTCTGTTTCCCTTTCTGTGTTTCTCTGTGTGTGATTTTTTTGTGTCTTTCTCTCTCACTGGATTTCTGTCTGTCCCTCTGGTGACTGCAATTTATTTGTGTCTCCGTTTCTTTCCCTCCACTTTTATCCATCCACTTTTTTCAGCCTTTTCTCTATTTCTATGACTTTTTCTGCCTTTTCTGTGTTTCTCTGACGTTGTCTTCCTGTTCTATATTTCTGTGACTGGTTCTGCCTTTTCTCTATTTCTCTGGCATTTTCTGCCTTTTCCCCATTTCTCGGATATATTCTGTCTTTTCCCCATTTCTCTGACCTTGTTTTGCCTTTTCCCCATTTCTCTGACCTTTTCTGTCTCTTTCTCTGCTTTCCTTCTCTTCCCTTGGCTCTTTCTGGCTTTCTCTCTCAGCAGCTTTTTCTCTCTTTTGGCATTTCTTCCACCCGCAAAAAACTATCACCCCGTGCATATATTTTATGCCCCGCAAATTAACCCCTTCACAAATTTACTCCTGCAAATATTTCTACCTGCCAATAATCCCCCCACAAATATTCCCCATGCAAAAATTCCGCCCGCAAATTTCCCCACCCGCAAATTCCCCCCGGCAAAATGTCCCCCTCGCAAAATTCCGATTGCGTGCATAATTCCCCCCTGCAATATCCCCCCTGCAAAATTTCCCTCTCAAATACTCCCCACGCAAAATGTCACTCCTCGCAAATCCCCCCCCCCCACATACCCCCCCTGCCATCGCAATTTCCCACCCTGCAATTTTTTCCCCACAATACACCCCTACCCGCTAATTACGCCCCCCCCCTCGCTAATATTTCCCCTCCCCACAAATTCCCCCTTGAGCGACTGGAGAGTTCAAATCCACACATAGACAGAGGGACAGAGAGAGACAGAAAGCAGTGATCCAGGGATTAGGACAGAACTGAGTGAGGGACAGAGAGAAAAACAAATGGAGAGAGAGATCGGTAATGAAAGAGAGTCAGGAAGGCAGAAACCAGTGAGAGAAACTAAGAGCAGAAATAACAAGAAGGGCAGAGAGAGAGAGAGAGAGAGAGAGAGAGAGAGAGATGGATGGCGATGGAGAAATATACAGAAAAAGCTGGAGGGCTCGAGAGAGAATGCAGCATAAATGAAGATATTGAGAAAGATCCCAGACAAAGGGAGAGATGCAGAGACAGAAAGATGTCGAGGAGCAGAGATACAAAGTAAGATGTAGGTTCAGAATAGAGAGGGGTGTCACGGGAAGGTGGGGGGGGGGGGGTGGGTGGGGTGCTGGAGATGCAGGGATAATCTTGTAGGAAAGGAGATGTGGAACTGAGAGGGAGAAATGGACAGAAAGAGAGAGACAGATAACGATGCAGACAACCGCAGAGAGAGAATGAAAAGGGAAACTTGTGAGACTCTAGATAAAGGCAGATATAAAAAGCATGCTGAGAGATACAGAAACAGCGATTTAAAGATGTGAATAAACAGAGCTAAGAACATGGAGGGGAAGGGCAGAGACTAATTTGCAGCCAGAGATCGAAAGAGGAAAATCAATGGAATTACATTGACTCGTCTGGAGCAGTGCTTCCCAAACCATTTGCTCCAGAGGCCCCTCCAGCTCCTTCCCTTGTGGTAAAAAGGCGCCTCTAAAGTACAAAATGAAAATACTGCAGATGCTGGAAATCTGAAATAAAAACCGTGCTGGAAATACTGAACATTTCCAGCACTTTGTTTTTATGTCAGCCCTGAAATCACAAGGTCTTGTTTTCTGCATAGAGAAATGAATTTGACAATGACACAAATATATTTATTATTAATTTCCTTTCTGGTTAAAGCTGTTTTCTGAGAATACCACCTGTCAAAAATTCACCCTCTATATCATCACAGCTGCAGCTTCTGAAGAGATTCTCCTTGGGAATAACAGAAATAAAATTTATTCAAACAAAACAAAGCATTTTTGAATATAAGTAAAACACGGCAAGAGCCCAGTGTTCTTTCTCTCACTCACTGACATAAAACAATATCTCAGTGGCTCCCCATCTCACAAATACATCCCGCAATACAGATCCAGATAATGGGAAGTAATTGAAGATGTGTGAGAGTGTTTTAGGAGCTGAGTACATGCCCATTTTCCCGTTAATCCAGGTAACAGAGTCAGTTCTGAGCAGAGACATGATAACCTGCAAACTCTTCTCTCCAAATCCCATTGTGGACAACATTGCTGCAATTTACAGACAGAAATTTGCAGCAAACAACTCCAGTCTGTTCTCAGACACTGTGAAATTCTCTCTTTAAACTGAGATCAATGTGACAACACTGAATTACTACCCCAACATTCATTTCAACTAAAAATCAAGACACCCTCAAGGGAGATGTGGATGTGCAGGGGAAGCTTCTCTGCAGGGGCTGAGAGCTGTGTAGTGACTAAACACTGCAGTATCCCCAGAGCCTGTCTGTCTCCCTTTGTGTTTACCCTGTTATTGTCAGCTGTCTCTCTCTCTCTCTCTCCCTCCCTGCATTTCTCTGTGTCTCTCTCCGTCTGCTTCTCTCTCATTGTACAAACACACAAACACTGGTGACTGCCAAGCCCTTTCCTGTGGAAGGATAGAGAGAGAAATCCACATTCCGATCCCTGAAAATCTGATTTCAAATGGCCCCCCAGGTGTTGCATTTCACTGTCAAATTCATCCCATAGCGTAAAACAACAGCATTGCAGGGGAATTTTAACGACCCTTTACAAAACATCGCATTTCAACCATTGCTGATTCACAGAAGCATTTGGCAATCAATTAATTAATTTTTAAAGTAATCGTCACTGTTGCTATGTTGGAAATACTGCAGGTCGTTTGTGCCCAGCATGATCCAACAAGCAGCAGTGTGATTACAGCCGGCTGACCCTCTGATTCCCATGTTGCCCTCACTCTCCTGTGTCTCTCTCCCTCCTGTTAGTCTCACGCAGAGAGAAAGATGGAGAGAGAGAAAGAGAGACAGACACAGACAGGCAGGCAGACAGACAGAGAAATCTTCTCTCAGAATGTCACTCTCAATTCAAATTGCTTCTGCACATTTCATTTAACCCTCAAATTCACGGTACTGCCCAAAACACCAGCGTTATCGGGAATTACACTGGCTTCAAGCTCAGGACATTAATTCCAGGCCTTCAGGAGATCTTTTCACACAATGAATTCACTTGTAAAATGTAGTCACTACTGCAATGCAGGGAATTCTGCAGGCAAGGTGAGCACAGCAAGATCCCATGGGCAGCTATATGATGGTTTGCAGAGAATCTGTTTTTGTGTAGTTATTAGTATATAACAGTGCCGACCCCACTCATGGACTCTGCATCAAACCTCGGAGGCACAAACAGGCCCCTGTCAAACTTATTAAAAGGCAAGAACATTTTTAAACAAAATAGCACAGCAAGAGCCCAGGAATTCCCCTCAGTTACACTTACAACCTCTCAAAAATACCCAAAGGCAGACAAATCACATTTATAAACCGAAGGATAAAAGAATTGAGACAGCAACCTCCAACTGTGTGTGCGTGTGTCTGTCTGTCTGTCTCTGCATCTCTCTTTGTTCCTATCTCATTCACCCCCGTTTCTCTCTCTCTCTGTCCATATCTCTTTGTTCCCATCGATCTCACATGTAATCTTGACTGAAAATAGCTATGAAATACTTTTCCCTCACCATTTAAAACAACAACAAATCATATTACAGTGTTTGTGTTTAACTATTAAATGCTGAAATAGAGAGACCGAGCGAAAGAAAGCTGGAGAGAGACCGAGACAAATTTAAACTCAGAACCTCAGTAAAATGAATTGAAATGAATTGGAAGCATTTGATACTTGGGGAATTGATTGTTCAAGTGCTCATCGCGATTGCAATGTTCGAAACACTGCAGGCCATTTGTGAACAGCAAGATCACACAGCAGTAGTGAGATAACAGCACCCCTCCCTCCCTCTGATTCCTTCCATATTTCCCTGAGTCTCCTGCATCTCTCTCCCTCCTGATACACTCATTTACAGAGAAGGACGGAGAGAAAGAGAGAGAGAGAGAGACAGGGAAATTCACTCTCAGAACCTGACACTCATTTCAAATGGCTGTTGCACATTTCATTTACCATGACATTCACGGCACTGATCAAAACACCAGAACATTCAGGAATTGTACCGGCTTTAATTCCAGGCCTTCAGCAGAGCTTGGCGCGCAATGAAATCACTTCTAAACTATAGTCACTGTTGCAATACGGGGAATGCTGCAGGCAAGCTGTGCACAGCAAGATCCCACAGGCAGCAATGCGATATTATACAGATAATCTGTTTATTGATGTTAGTTGAGGGATCCCTGAGAGAGGAGCATTCCTGCAGTGTGAAAATCTCAAGCACCCCTCTCCCTGTCTTTCTCCTTCCCCCGTCCCCGCCCCCACCCCCCTCCACCCTGAGAGGGGGAATAAATCCTTAACTGTCAGATTCTGGTACTGTGTGTGAGTGTAAGATTAATTCTGTATCTGCCTTTTTCAGTAATGGTGTGTGAGTGTGGGATTCACTTTCTATCTGACAGTTCCAGCTACTGTGGCGGAGTGTGGGATCAATTTTCGTTCTATCATTGTCTGGTGCATGTGCGATTCGCTTTGCATCTGGAACTCTCTGCTCATGTGTGAATGAGGGATTACTTCTGAATCTGTCACTCTCTGTTACTATGTGTCACTGTGAGATTACTTCTCCATCTGAAAATTCCTGATACTGCATGTGAGAGAGACAGAAACACTCTCTAACTGTAAGCCTCTGCTACAGGATGTGAGTGTCGGATTCATTATGTATTTGTCCATTTGTGGTGCTGCGTGTGTGGGATTTATTCTGTCCCCCTTCGCCTCTGATATTGTGAGTGTTGGATGACTTCTGTACCTGATACAATATGTGGGAGTGTTTATTTTCCTTTTTTTTGCTGTTGTTGTTTCTAACAATTTCTGGTATAATGGGCAAATGAATAGATCCTTCCTTTCTTTGATACCTGCAGTCGGAAAGGTTTCACTCGAATTAAAGGCAGTCTTTTCAACTTAAACCCATTTAATTGCTGCACTGATGGTTCTCTCTCACCCGATCTCTAACACGTTCTCGACCTTTTCGACAGAAGTCATGAAATCAGCATGAAGTTTGCCTTGAATTTCCCCTTTGAGAATGAGCAAGGGAACAATGCGCTTCTTTCACTCCACAATCTAGTTTCTTTACTCAAGAGGAACTCGGAAATCCAGCGATGAGTTTGGACACGCATATACAGGGCATTGGTGTCACAGGAGACGGTCATGTATTCAGGAAGGTGGGGACGTAGTGGTGATGTCACTAAACTAGTAATAGGCAGAAACACAGGCCTGGTATCTTGAAATATAGGTTCAAATCCCACAACAGCATTTCATAAACCTGCAATCAAAAATCTAGTCGAAAAAAAACTGTTGTGAACTATTAAAAAAAATCTCGTTCACTAATGTCCTACAGGGAAGAAACCTGCTGTCCTTGTCTGATTAGCAGGAAATGCAGGCTTAGACATAGAATTTTTTTTTTAAATCACTAAACTAGAAATCAAAAAGCCAAAGTGTGGTCTAATTCCTTGGCAACATGGGTACAATTCCCACCATGTCAGATGATACAGTTTATTTCAACGAATTAACAAAGAACTGAAATGTTAAAGTCTCGGTTAAAGCCTGGCTACCAGACCTAAACCCGACTAGACCCGGCGACATGTGTCCAGTTCGGGTCCGGTCTCTCTTCAGGGTCCAGAATTCAGGCTCTGATCGGGTCGGGCTGGACAGTGCTGCCTCCAGGAAGTGATCTTGAATTCAACATTCAGGTCAAGGTGAGATACGTGCAGTCCGGACTTCGCACTCTGCAGTGAGTGAGTGAGCGTCTTTATAATGTCATCACGCTCATGCTGTAGCTTTCATACATCCAACGGCGATTCTACACTACAGTACACTATGGATGTAAAACGAATGCTGTCTATTGGAGAATGTTTAGCAGTGGAAAGTCCTGTAGGCAGAAAGGTTAATCTTCCACTTGGAAACATTTCAATTCGGCTGTTTCCTGCAATAGTAAAAGTTCAAATAGATTTGTACAATGCAAATCTTGGAAACTTCTACTAAAATCTGACAGCAAAACGATGGGAAATTCATCTCTGCAACAGCACTCTGAAAAAGGTTGCACTCGACCCACAGCAGGGCCAAGTCAATCGTACAGAAAGTCGTTTGTCCAGACGAGGGATGAAAAACATACCTACGCACAAGAAATCAGAAATTACAAATTATCTCTGTTGCATGGATATTCGACCTTTCTGAACTGTCTCTCGTGAAGGGGCGGCACAGTGGTGCAGTGGTTAGCACCGCAGCCTCACAGCTCCAGCGACCCGTGTTCAATTCTGGGTACTGCCTGTGTGGAGTTTGCAAGTTCTCCCTGTGTCTGCGTGGGTTTTCTCCGGGTGCTCCGGTTTCCTCCCACATGCCACAAAACTTGCAGGTTGATAGGTAAATTGGCCATTATAAATTGCCCCTATTATAGGTAAGTGGTAGGGAAATATAGGGACTGGTGGGGATGTGATAGGAATATGGAATTAGTGTAGGATTAGTATAAATGGGTGGTTGATGGTCGGCACAGACTCGGTGGGCCGAAGAGCCTGTTTCAGTGCTGTATCTCTAAACTAAACTAAAGGGTGTGTTGAGCTAGCTCAAGAGCTTATCAATGTGAGTGCAACATACGGTCGAGTATCAGCATTAAGTGTGTTACCAAATCCATGTACAGTTTTACGAAGGATTCGTGATGTGGCCGAAGAAAAGAGAAAACAACTAATCACTCAAATTACTGACATACTAAAGGATGTAAATGTAGGAATGAAAACTGACATGTGGACGGACAACTACCGTAAAATCCATTATTTGTCGATAACTTTTCTTTTGTTCACAGTAGATTTTCAACTTAATGCCAAAGTTTCAACAACAGCAATGTTTCCACTGGAGGACGCCAAAACTGGTGAATACATCAGGCATGAGATTTTAAAGCTGCTACTGAATACTGTTGGATTGGACCCAGCAAATTTAAATAAATTAGTCTGTGTGACAGATCAAGGTGCTAACATATTGCTTGCTCTTAGACCATATCGACGTCTGCATTGTCAGGACCACGTATATAACACGCTCCTTCCACATTGACATGATCCAAAGAAATTAGCTTCCGAAGCTCCGGATGTTGCAGAAACTATACATCATGCCAAAGCCTTGCTGACATATGTTAAACAGCCTGGTCTTGCTGCATAGTTGTCTGAAACTGTAAATACAATGGAAGAAACGAGGTACAGTACTGTGTATCTGACACTGAATTCCATTCAGGATATTTATCATGAGCTGCACGAGAAACTGGAGCAGGGTGGGGAAAACTACAGGCAGGAAAACATTGCCCCCGATGTCTTGCAGTTTTTGGTTGATTTCCTCCCACCATTTTGTGAAGCTCAGAGAGAACTCGAGGGAGACCAGTATCCTACATTGAACCTGGTAATTCCGTGGTTTGAGAAACTTGAACGACTCTGTATGCCACTTTCTACAGATACTCCAATACAAGCAGTTGTCAGGCAACGGCACAGAGAGTGGCTACTGAAGAAAGTCGAAGTAAATGACGTGCACAAGATAGCAACATTTCTCTGGCCGAAATATAATCAGCTGAGAATGTCGTCCAGCCATGATAGGGAGGAAAAAACAAGATATGATGGAAATACTCTGCACATCTGCAGTGCAGAGAGAAGCAGAGTTAACGTTTCAGGTCAGTGACCCTCCATCAGGACTCGCAAAGGTTAAAAATATAATAGGCCTTCAGCAAAAAAACAAAACGGGGTGGGGCAAGAGATAACAAAAGGCAAGCTGTTGATAGGACAATGTCACAGAGAATAACTGACCAGAAGGTGCATTAACGCTTTTTCTGCCAACACACCATTAGCATGTCATTTGCCTTTGCTCCATGACCTTCTGGTCAGCTATTCTCTGTGACCCTGTCCGATAAACCCCATGCCTTTTGTTAACTTTTGCCCTACCCCTGCTTAATTCACTTAAAATGTATTACATTTCTAACCTTTGCCAGTTCCGATGAAGGGTCACTGACCTGAAACGCTAACTCTGCTTCTCTCTCCACAGATGTTGCCAGACCTGCTGAGTATTTTCAGCATTTCTTATTTTTATTTCATATTTCCAGCGTTTGCAGTATTTTGCTTTTATGGTAGGCAAAAAAGCTTGTTCTTAAGTACGCAGACATATCAACAACTTTAATACAGAAGACCCAATGAAGGAAACGAAAATGGTTGACAATATCCCACAGCTGCCAAAAAACACTGTGTCCGAATTTGATGAATGGGGGAATGGTCAAGAAGAAGTGGACGCAAATGATGAAGTGCAGCGGTACACAGCACAGAGGCCTTTTGTGTTGGCGATTGAAAACAAGCTGACCTGTTGGGCGAGTGGAAGGAACACAGTGTTGCACACCCTAAATTGGCCTGGCTGGCTAGAACCATACTTTGCATTCCAGCCAGCAGTAGCAGCAGTGAGAGGAACTTCAGCGTAGCTGAAAGGACAATCGACCAGCGGAGGACTGCCCTTAAGCCGTCCACTGTTGACACTATTTGTTTTTTACATGGCAATTTATAAAAGCATTTGTTCTTTTCTTTTTTGTTGTTGTTGCTATGTCTGTAACTGAGACTACTTACTTGCTATGTCTGCGACTGAGACCACTTTACTTGCTATGTTTGTAACTGAGACGAATAAATCAAATGTTCATCGAACTGCCGATTGTGTGATTCCTTGGAATAGGCTATTTGTTTTCTTTTTAATCTATGGTTTGTCGGGACTTGTTTCTGTTTTATTTGGTTATTATCACAGTGCTGTTTGTGGGAGTTTGCTGCGGACAATGGCTGCTGCGTTTCCTACTTTACAAACGTTACTACAATTCACAAAGACCTTCATTGGTTGCAAGGTGTTTTGGGACGTCCTGAGGTTGCGTAAGGTGCTAGAGAGGAGCAAGTCTTACTTTGTAGAGAGAAAATGGATAATCTCATGAGAAGACTGGTTCAAAATAATGAGGGAGTCAAGACGTTGTTTGAAAGTCTCAGAAGAGACAGGCTGATATTTCTGACAGAAAAGAGAAATACTGTGTGTGTTTGAAAGTTTTCTACAAAACCTTAATTCGGCTCCTCGAGTTGGGATCTTTAATTTTATGTATTCAAGGAGTTGGAAGAAAGATGTTCAATAAATACACAACGATATTTGATCGCTCTTCGATTATTTGTTTTGCATTTTAATACTTCAAATCGGGTTTCCAGCGATGTTTTTTCTCTTCTAAGCCTGAACTGTAATTTTATAGAGGAACAAGACAGTCCCGTTTGTAAAAGCAATTAACAAGCAGCGCTTGCTGATTGTTTATCTGGCAGTGATACAAAAAACTTACAAAGATCTGAAAGGATAGATAGACACTCTGAAAGCTTTGGAGGGTGGAAATTCATTCATGACATCAAATAATCTACGGTAAGAATAATTGTTTTAAAAGTGATACGAAACTTTATGTAAATTTGTATTAAATGTCAATGCTAGAAATTGTTCAACATACTTTGTCAACATTAATATATATTTTTGTTTCTTTCTTTCTTTTCATTGTAAGCTATTCAAAGTGCTGGCCATTATGTGTATGCTGATCAACCAGAGGTCTTCAGTCAAACAGCACAGCTGATCTGCAGTACTGTAGTCTAATGATCAGACAGCACCGGGTATCTGCAGAACTGTACTTTAACAATCAAACATCACTGGGAAAGCCTGCTATCGGAACTGCCATTTTTCCTATCAATCAATCTTTCCTTTCACTGAAATTTGCCGTTCAGTGCAATCTCTCTGAATTGAATTCACTGAGCTTAGGAATAGCAGTAAGAAAATGATCATTGGCCTCCATGTTTTTCATGTTCAGATCGTCGTGGCCCCACTCACCTCCCCGCGATACCCCCACTTCAAATCTCTGCAGCCCTGCAACCCTCCAAAAACTATGTTGAATAAAAAAAAGGAGGAGTAAACAATCACGAGGTTTCTGCCCATCATAACTATCCAATGAAATCGGCCAAAAGTTGTCCTGTGTGACATTTGGGGGTGGGGACGGGGTTGTTGGTTCCTGGAGACGAGATCAGGTTCAGGTTCCCCGCGACTCCATCTGCTGCAATCGCCGGTTGCCAGAACAGATGAACCGGATCACAACATTTGGACAAGGGAGATCACAATAATCTGTTCGATATTATTAAGTTTATTAGGACAGTCGGGTTGGGTTGGACACGAACAAATAACGCACTCGGGCCCATTTCGGGTTCGGGTTCGATGTGGTCCAGTCAGGTTTCATTTATATGCGAGCAGGCCTTGACTGCGAACATCCAGGCTGCAGTAGTGTACACATGAGCTGCAGAACTAGCAGTGTCCCAAGGCAATCTCACCCAGTACAACTTCAACACTGGCATCTACCTGACAAGGTGGCTAATGCCCAGTTATTCCTATCCAAAAACAGCAGGATCAAGCCAATCCAGCTAATTATTGCGCCGTCAGTCTACTCGCATTCATCACCAAATTCATGGAAGATGCAGTCGGCACAGCTGCCACGTACCACTTAAATAGAAATAACTTGCTCACTGATGCTCATTTTAGGTTCCACCAGAGCCACTCGGCTCCTGACCTCATTGCGCCCATATGGTGATCTTCCAACTTACCACCATGAAGCTGCTAACTGGCAGAAGAGAGATGGCGTTATAATATCAGAAAATGATGGACATATTCAGCAGGTCAGGCATCCTCAGTGGAGTAAGAAACAGGGAGAAAGAGAGCATGGCAGGAGCAGAGCTTTAAAAAGCGTGTCAAATGGATAGTCGGAAAACAGAGAGAGAGAGAGCCAGAGAGAGCGAAAGAGGGAGAGAACACGATTCAGTATTATATGAACTAAAAGCTAAAGCTGATTTTATAATCGTTATAATGCAGAGTGAGAGAGAGTCCAGCAGGGAGTGAATTGGTTCATTCGGACTGCTTAATACATAAGCTGCATCATTCGGGTTTATCAGCATTTATAAGGTTTACTTATAGTCGTAAGGTTATTCAGAATTGGCAAACTTTATTAGCACTGGCAAGGTATATTACCAGTAGGAAGATCTACATATCTGTGCAATCAAGAAAAGTATCACATTAGAACATTGATTTTTAATGGGGTTTATCAGATCTAGTGAGGTTTTATTAATGATTCTGAGCTGTGGCAGTATTAGTAAGGGTTATTCTTTAGCAGTCACAAAGGGTCAGCTATTAAATAAAGGAATGACAGGGGTGCTTCAACCTCAAGAGTGCACCTCCTGTGCTCTGTGGGAGCTCCAAGATACTTCCCGTGCCCTGGAGCATCACTTGTGCAGGAAGTGTTGTCCAGGACGGCAGCTTGAGCTGTGGGTTTTGGTACATGAGCGGCAGATTCCACACTGCGGTGCATTCATGAGGATAAGAGCTACGTGGAGAGCACGTTTACAGATGTAGCCACCACACAGCTAAATAGTATGCAGGGAGGAGAGTGAATGGGAGGCCACCAGGCAGTCAAAAAGAGTCAGGCAGGTAAAGCAACACACCCGTGAGTGCACCTCACTCTTCAACATGTATTCAATTCTGAATACTGCAGAAACTGATGCTTCACCTGGGGAGTGCAGCCAGAGCCAAATCCATGGCACCATGGGTGGCTCAGCTGCACATGGGGGTACAGGGAAGACTGGAAGAGCTATCGTGACAGGTGATTCAATAGTTAGAGGAACAGAAAGGCGTTTCTTTGACTAAAGGCGTGAATCCAGAATGGTGTGTTGCCTCCCTGGTGTCAGGGTCAAGGATGTCACTGAGCTACTGCAGAACATCCTAAAGGCGGAGGGTGAACAGACAGCAGTCGTGGTCTACATCAATACCAATGACATAGGTAGAAATAGGGATGTGGTGTGGCTGTCAGTATTTAGGGAGCTAGGTAAGAAATTAGCAAGCAGGGCCTCAAAAGTAGTAATCTCTGGATTAATCCCAGTGCCATGCGCAAGTGAATACAGAAATAGAAGGATAAGACAGATGAATGCGTGGCTGGAAGGATGGTGCAGGATGAAGGGCTTTAGATTCCTGGGACACTGGGAACAGTTCTGGCGGAGATGGGACCTACAGGCCGGACGGGTTGCACCTGAACAGAGCCGGGACTCAGTTCCTAGCTAAACGCTCGTGCTTTTAGGTACGGTTTGAACTAGTTTGGCAGGGGGATGGGGAGCTGAGTGTAGACTCAGTTGGGACAAAATCGGTAATGGAAATGGATGGCAGAAAATGAATGGATGAGTCTGGAAGACAGAGGAAACAGATGTTAGAAATTAAGAGTTTGGCAGTCTTCAAGGGTATCTATTACAATGCAAGGAATATAGCAAATAAAGCAGATGAGCTGAGGGCCCAAATAGACACGTGGTAGTACGATAGCATAGCAACAACAGGGACACGGCAAAAGTCCGGACAAAATGGCAGCTCAGCATTCCTGCTTACAGGGCTTTCAGACACGATAAGGATGGTAAATATGAAAAACCGACGGTGGCAATTTTGGTCAAGGAAACTATTACAGTTGTGAGGGGGATGTTATAGAACATAGAACATAGAACAGCACAGCACAGCACAGGCCCTTCGGTCCACGATGTTGTGCCGAAACATTAACATACTCTAAGATCAAACGAACTACCTACCCTTTATTCTACTATCATCCATGTACCTATCCAAGAGTCGCTTAAATGCCCCTAATGTATCTGCTTCTACTACCACCGCTTGCAGCGCATTATGTTGGAAGGTTCATCGAATGAGGCCATATGGATTGAGCTAATGAACAGAAAAAGGGAAATCACACTGCTGTGAGTGTACTATAGACCCCCAAACCGTCAGAGGGAGATAGAAGAGCAGATATATAGGCAAGTCTCTGAGAAGTGCAAGAACAATCGGGCAGTAATGGAACATAGAACATAGAACATAGAACAGTACAGCACAGTACAGGCACTTCGGCCCACGATGTTGTGCCGAACCTTTAACCTACTCTAAGATCAAACTACCTACATACCCTTCATTCTACTATCATCCATGTACCTATCCAAGAGTCGGTTGAATGTCCCTAATGTATCTGCTTCTACTACCACCGCTGGCAGCGCATTCCACGCACCCACCACTCTCTGTGTAAAAAACCTACGTCTGACATCTCCCCAAAACCTTCTTCCAATCACCTTAAAATTATGCCCCCTGGTGATAGCCCTTTCCACCCTGGGACAAAGTCTCTGGCTATCCACTCTATCTTTGCCTCTCATCATCTTGTACCCCTCTATCAAGTCACCTCTCATCCTTCTTCGCTCCAATGAGAAAAGCCCTAGCCCCCTCAATCTTTCTTCATAACACATGCCCTCCAGTCCAGGCAGCATCCTGTTAATTCTCCTCTGCACCCTCTCTACAGCTTCCACATCCTTCCTATAATGAGGCGACCAGAACTGAACACAAGATTCCAAGTAATAGTAAGGGATTTTAAATGACCCAATATTACTGGGATAGTTTAATTCTGAAAGGAATTGAGGGAGCAGAAGTGCTGATGTACATTCAGGAGAACCTTTTTAGCCCTGTCTGTAACATCTCCAACGAGAGAGATCAAAGTTTTACACAAGAAATGCTGGAACCACTCAGCAGGTCTGGCAGCATCTGTGGAAAGAGAAGCACAGTTAACGTTTCGGGTCAGTGACCCTTCATCGGAACCGGGTTAGGAAGAAGGGTCACTGACCCTAAACGTTAACTCTGCTTCTCTTTCCACAGATGCTGCCAGACCCGCTGAGTGGTTCCAGCATTTCTTGTTTTTATTTCAGATTTCCAGCATCCGCAGCATTTTGCTTTTACCAACGTTTTAGACTTAGTTTGAGGAAATGAAGCTGGGAAGGTGGACGGAGTGGCAGTGGGAGAACATTTTGGTGGTCGTGAACATAATTAAGTCAGTTTGAACATAAAATTATGGAAAGGGACAGCAATAGAACAGAAGTTAGAGTTCTCCATTGGAGCAGAACCAATTTTACTAAACTGAGGAGTGATTTAGCGAAAGTGCACTGGATACAGGTGTGTTGCTGGAGGATTTCAGCGCTGCTAACATTGCATCTCTGTTTTAAAAGGAAACGAAGGATAGACCAAATAATTAGAGGCCAGACAGTCTAACCTCAGTCGTCGGAAAATTATTGGAATAAATTCTGAGAGACAGGATAAACTATCATTTAGAAATGCGGAGGTTAATCAAGGGTAGCCAGCATTGATTCATTAAGGGAAGATCTTGTTTGACCAACTTGATTGATTTTTTTGAAGAAATAACGAGACAGATAGATGAGGCTAGTGTAGTTGCTGTGGTCTACAAGGATTTGAACAAGGCTTTTGACAGACTGGTGAAAAAATTAAAATCCCATGGCATCCAGGGAAATGCAGCAATGTGAATACAAAAGTATCTCAGTGGCAGGACACAAAGGGTAATTGTTCACGGGTATTTTAGCGACCGGAGGGCTGTTTCCAGTGGTATTCTGCAGGGCTTAGTACTGGGTCCCCTGCTTTTTGTGGTCGATATGAACGTTTTGGATGTAAATGCAAGGGGCATGCTCCAGAACTTTGCAGACAACAAGAAGATTAGCCTTGTAGTCGATAGCGAGGAGTATGTTTGTCGGCTGCAGAATATAGTGATGATCTGGTCAGATGGGCAGAAAAGTGGCAAATGGAGCTCAACTCAGAGAATTGTGAGCTGATGCATTTGGGGAGGTCAAACAAGACAACTGAATGCACGATTAATGGGAAAATACTGGGAAGTATAGAGGAAGTGAGGGACCTTGGAGTGAATGTCCACAGATCCCTGAAGGTAGCAGGACAGGTCGAAAAGGTGGTTAAGAAGGCATATGGAATCCTTTCCTTTATTAGCCGAGGTATAGAATATAAGAGCAGGGAAGTTATGCTGGAACCGTATAACTCATTAGGTTGGCCACAAATTGAGTACTGTGTGCAGTTCTGGTAACTTCATGACAGAAAGGATGCAATTGCACTGGAGAGGGTACAGAGGAAATTTACGAGGATATTGCCAGGACAGGAAAAATGCAGGGATGAGGAAAGATTGGACAGGCTGGGTTTGTTTTCCTTGGAACAGATCTGATTGAAATGCACAGAATGTTGAGGGGCCTGGATAGAGTGGACGTGAAGGTGCTATTGTCCCTAGTAGAGAGGTCAGTGACTAGCTGTAAAGTGATTGCCAAAATAATCAGAGCGAAGCTGAGGAAAAACCTTTTCACCCAGAGGCTGATGTGGGCCTGGAACTCGCTGCCTGAAAGGATAGTTGAGGCAGAGACCGTCAAGTCGTTCAAAAGGAGTCTGGATATGCACATCAAGTGCCGGAATCTGCAGGACTTAGAACCGAACACTGGAAGGTGTGATTAGAATGGGTGGATCGTTTCTCGGCTGGCACAGAC
The DNA here is from genome assembly GCF_036365525.1 of Heterodontus francisci. Taxonomy (NCBI): domain Eukaryota; kingdom Metazoa; phylum Chordata; class Chondrichthyes; order Heterodontiformes; family Heterodontidae; genus Heterodontus; species Heterodontus francisci. Next base: position 571,227 of record NW_027141742.1, on the reverse strand, counting down.
ACAATGGTCCAAGTGGACTCTTTCAGTGCCTTATACTTTCTAGGATTCTATTTCTATGATTCAACGTTTCAGATCAATTAGCCATGAACTGAAGTTCTTTTGTTAATATTAAGTCCTCCAGCCGGAATAATAACTTTGCCAGAAAGAACTTCATCGAATTCCAATGATCAATTCCAGCCCCTCTCCATGGGGCCAGATAACAGACAGTTCCACAATTCGGGAATGAACAATCTCTCTCTCTCTCTCTCTCTCTCTCTCTCTCTCTCTCTCTCTCTCTCTCTCTCTCTCTCTCTCTCTCTCTCTCTCTCTCTCTCTCTCTCTCTCTCTCTCTCTCTCTCTCTCTCTCTCTCTCTCTCTCTCTCTCGACCAGTGACAGGGCAATTCAACTATGTGGGAATGAACATATCCCAAAACTCCATTAAAATCTGCAACCGGATCTCCCTCACCCAGAAAACACGCAGTTCCAAAAGGTGAATGACAGAAATTATACAGTGTGCATTGTACAATAGGAGCTCCTCTCCCTGACCCAGCTAAAAGGCAGATCTACAATGTGGCAATGTATGGATACCAAAGAAACGAGAGGGAGATAGAGAGAGAGACGAAAGATTCGGGGTTCCAGACCCTTTGAACGAAAGAAAGGGGGTGACAGAACGTTTGAATGAAAGAGACGGGGTGACAGACCGCATGAACGAACTAGACGGGGTGACAGACCGTATGAACGAACGAGAGGGCCTCACAGACAGTATGAATGAAAGAGACGGGCAGCCAGACTGAATGAAGGGAAGAGATGGGGTGACAAACCGTATCATTGAAAGAGACGGGCTGACAGAGTGTATGAACGAAATAGAACTGGTGACAGACCGTATGGTCGAAAGAGGGGATGACAGACCTTATGAACGGAAGAAAGGGGATGACAGACCGTATGAATGAAAGAGACGGAGTGCCAGACAGTATGAACGAATGTGGCTGGGTGCCAAACCATCTGAATGAAAGAGACAGTGCGACAGGCCATATCAAGGAAAGAGATGGGTTGACAGACCGTATGAATGAATGAAATGGGGCGGCGGACTGTATCAATGAAACGGATGGGGGGAAACCGTGTAAATGAAAGAGAGGTGGTGACAGACTGTATGAACGAAAGAGAGGGGCTGACATACCATGTGAACGAACGAAACAGGGTGACAGATCACATAAATGAAAGAGACGTGGAGCCAGATCGTATGAACGTAACAGACTGGGCGATAGAACATATGCACACAACAGAGGAGGTAACAGACAATATGAACTTAAGAGAGGGGCTGACGGAGCGTATGAACGAAATAGAGCTGGTGACAGACCGTATGATCGAAAGAGACGGGATGACAGATCGTATTAACGAAAGAGATGGGTTGACAGGCCTTATGATTGGAAGAAAGGGGCGGACAGACCGTATGAATGAAAGAGAGGGGCTGACAGTCCGTATGAATGAAAGAGACGGAGTGCCAGACACTATGAACGAACGTGGCTGGGTGCCAAACCATATGAACGAAAGAGACGAGGCAACAGGCCATATGAAGGAAAGAGACGGTGCAACAAGCCATATGAAGGAAAGAGATGTGCTGACAGACCATATGAATGAATGAAACAGGGTGACGGACTGTATGAATGAAAGAGACGGGGCGCCAGACCGTATGAACGAAACAGAGGAGGTAACAGACTGTATGAAATTAACAGATGGGGTGACAGACGATATGAACAGAAAGGAGGGGCTGACAGACCGTATGAACGAAGGAAATGGGGTGCTGGACTGTATGAACGAAAGAGACGGGTTGACAGACGTTATGAATGAAAGAGAGGGGCTGACAGAGCGTATGACCGAAAAATAGGTGGTGACAGACTGAGTGAACGAAAGAGAGGGGTCGACAGACTGTATGAACGAACGAGACGGGGTGAGAGATCGCATGAACGAAAGAAACAGGGTGCCAGACAGTATGAACGGAAGAGAGTGGCTTACAGACCGAATGAAAGAACGAGATGGTGTGACAGATTGTATGAATGAAAGAGACGGGGTACCAGACCGTATGAACGAAAGTGACTGGGTGCCAAACGGTATGAGCGAAATAGACGGGGTGACAGAACGTATGAACGAAACAGAGGAGGTAACAGACCGTATGACCTTAAGAGATGGGGTGCCAGACCCTATGAACGAATGAGGCGGGTTGCCAGACCGTATGAACGGAAGAGATGGGTTGACAGACCGTATGAACGAAAGAGATGGGGTAACAGACCGTATGAACTAAAGCAGAATGGTAACAGACTGTTTGAACGAATGGGATGGGGTGCCAGACTGTATGAATGAAAGAGATGGGGTGACAGAACGTATGAAGGAAAGAGACGGTGTAACAGACTGTAGGAATGAAAGAGACGGGGTGCCAGACTGAAGGAACGAAAGAGACAGGGTGCCAGACTGAATGAACAACAGAGACGCGGTTTACTGACCGTTTGCACGAAAGGGACGGAGTGACAGTCCTTAAGAATGAGATAGGGGGTGCCAGACCATATGAACAAAAGAGACGGGGTGACAGTCCATATGAACGAAAGAGAGTGGGTTACAGTGCATATGAACGAAGGAGAGGGGGTGTCAAATCCGATGAACGAAAGCGACGGGTTGCCAGACCGTATGAACGAACGAGACGGGTTGACAGGACCTATGAATGAAAGGGACGGGGTACCAGACAGTATGAACGTAAGAGAGGGGCTGACAGAGCGAACGAACGAAAGAGATGGGGTGACAGATCGTATGAACGAAGCAGAGGAGGTAATAGACCGAATGAACGAAATAATCGGAGTGTTGGACCAAATGAATGAAGAGATGGGGTGACAGACTGTATGAATGAAGGAGACGGGGTGCCAGACCGTATGAAGGAATGCGAGGGTGAAAGGACCGTATTAACAATGGAGAGCAGCTAACAGACCCTTCAAAGAGTGGGGCTGACACACCGTATGAATGAAAGAGACGGGGTGACAGACATTATGAACGAAAGAGAGGGGCTGACAGAGCATATGAATGGTAGGGACGGGGTGACAGACCGTATGAACGGAAGAGAGGGGCCGACAGAGTGCATGACCGAAAGAGAGGTGGTGACAGACTGTATGAATGGAAGAGAGGGGCTGACAGACCGTACGAACGAAAGAGACGGGATGACAGTCCATATGAACGGAAGAGACGGGGTGCCAGAAAGTATGAACAAAAGAGAGGGGGTGCCAAACCGGATGAACGAAAGAGATGGGGTGACAGACTGTATGAACGAAACAGACGGTTGACAGATCGTATGAATGCAAGAGATGGGGTGACAGAGAGTGAGAAAATGGAAGCAGACCGATTGATACTGAAATACAGACAGGGAGTGAGAGAGAGGATTGAAAAGAGAGAGGCAGAGAGAGAGAAGAAACGTACAGAGAACCAAACAGAGTGAGGTAGACGTGGAGAGAGGAATGAAAATGTCAGATGTGTGGACGGAATGTGAACGAGAGATAGACCGGGAATGAGAGAGAGAGGGAGAGAGAGAGAGAGAGAGAGAGAGAGAGAGAGTGAGAGAGAGAGAGAGAGAGATAGATCGAGCTAGAGAGACAGAGAAGGCTTGTGAGAGAGAATGAGACTGATACAGAGAGGGCGAGTGTGAGAGAATGAGACAGTGAAAGAGCGGCCGAGTGAGAGAGAGTGAGACAGGGAAAGAATGGGGCTGACATGGAATGAGACAGACCGACACGGAGCGAGAGTGATAATTTGAGAGAGGCAGGTTGGCAAGGAAAATGAGAGAGACACAGAGAAAGAGAGAGAGAGAGAATTAGAGGGAGAGAAAGAGGGCGAACGGAATTGGGCAGGTAGAGCATGAAATAAAGAGAGAGAGGATGACATGGAATGGTAGAGTGTATCAGGCACGGAGAAAAACAGACACAGAATGAATGAGAGAGGGGCATGTGAGAATGAGACAGACAGAGCATGAGAGCGAGACACAGACGGCGAGTATGACTGATGGAGCGAGAGGAACAATGAGAGTGTGAGGCAGACAGACAGATATTGAGAGAAAGACAGACGGCGAGTATGACTGATGGAGCGAGAGGAACAATGAGAGTGAGGAGCAGACAGACAGACACTGAGAGAAAGACAGACAGTTGGATCTGAATTGGTTCAACGTGAGTTTTGAGCTGAGGGTGGAATTGGCATGTGTCACTGCCTCCAGAACATTCCCGAATCTCTGTGTGGGGCCTGTAAGGGGGATCAGACATATTCAAACAGCAGTAATATTCCCGACACGGGCTAGGAGTTAAATGTTTTACATCAACAAAACAGGTCCGCTGGTCAAACTGGTTCTGTCTTCGATTGTGCTGAATTAATCTTTCAATGGGCAGACCCCCGAAGAACATATTGAACAACATGCCAACGTATAACATGTTCACTAGTGAAGTAAATTGCTGAGCTGGGCTGAGTCTGGGTGGAAATGAGTCCCAGGTCAAATTCCAAAACCTCTCCCTCCCTCTCTCTCCGGTGGAAGGGATATTTCTCTCAGTCTGGTGAATGTGGGTTGTGTGCTCGCATTGTGGCCTCCCTTGATACTTCTCTTGATTCTTTGCTTTCCAACTGGCATTTTTTTGCATTGGGATGCTGCTGAGAGGAAACAGTTTAGGGATCTTGCTGCACCTATTTCTGAGAATGTTTTGCTTTGATTTATCCAATTTAATTTATTGTACTTCACCACTCCTGGGAGCATTTGTTTTACTTTGAAAACTATCATGAAAATATGTGAAGAGAGTGAGAGGGTTTTGGGATGAGGAATATTATTGGACAGGGTGTCCATCCGCCTTGGACTGTGTCCTTCACCCAGAGGCAGGATCCAAGTGTCTACCTGCATTTATGTCTGGCTTTTGATCCCTCATTTCAACGTGCGTATGTTGGATTGTGGACCTTGATTTTTAAAATGGATTAAGTTTTGTTTAATTTAGGCCTGGCCCGTCATTACGACACGAACATGTTAATGCTCGATGCAGTCATTTCGGAAGGATAGGCGGAGGGGAAAAGGAGGTGCGATAGCGCTGTTAATGCAGGACGAGACAGTACATTAGTGAGGCAGCATCTTCGATCAAAGGAGCAAGATGTAAAATCAGTTTGGGTGTAGCTAAGAAACAGCAAGGGGCAGCAAACATTGGTGGGAGATGTTTTGTAGACCACCAAACTACAGTGATAATGTTGGACACGGTAAACATCAGGAAATTACAGCTGTATGTAACATGGGCAATACAGTAACAATGGGCATCTTCAATTTACAGATAGATTGCCTCATGCTAATTAGCACTAATTCTGTGGAGGATGAATTACCAGTATGTGTATGATATGGAAGCCTGGAGCAGTGTGTTGAAGAACCCACTAGGGATCGAGCTATTTCAGATTTAGTATTTTGTAATGAGAAAGGGCTAATTAATAACATTGCTGTAAAGGAGCCATTATGAAATCATGACCGCAATGTGATAGATTTTTACAATTCAAAAAGATCTAGTTTATTTTGAAACTAGACTTTTCAATCTGAACAAAGGAAAGTATGAAGATATGAAGGGCAAGTTGGCAATGGGTTATTGGGAAAATGCATGAAATGATTTGACACAGCCAGGCAATGGCTAGCAGTTGAAGAGGTTATTTCACACAATAAATGTACATTCTTCGAAGAAGCAAAAACCCAACAGGAATGGTGAATCAACCGTGGCTAACAAAATAAGTTAATAATGGCATTAGGTCCGACTTGTACGCCTGCAAGGCCGCCAGGAAAAGAGGCAAGCCCGAGGATTGGGAGCAATTTAGAAATCAACAAAGGAGAACCAATAAACTAATAGGGGAAAGGGGAAATAAGTCTGGAATGTAAGCTAGCTGGCAACTTAATGCTTCTTTATGCATTTGAAAAAGAATAGATTAGCAAGGACGATTGTGGGTCGATTGCAAGCGGTGATAGGAGAGTTTGCATTGTGAACGAGGAAATGGCGGAGAGGCTAAACAATTACTTTGTATCTGTCTTCACGGAGGAAGATGCAGAAAATGCTCAAGAAATTCTAGGGAACCATGGGACTTGTAAAAATGAGGAACTGAAATAAATTAGTGTCAATAAAAATGTAGTACTTGAAAAATTAATTGGATTGTAACTTAATAAATCCCCTGGACTAGATGAGCTACATCCCAGAGTATTGAAGGACTGGTTGTAGGGATAGTAGATGCATTGGTGGTTATCTTTCAAATTTCTATAGGTTCTGGAAGGGTTCCTGCACATTGGAAATTAGCAAATGTCACCCCTATGTTTAAAAGGAAGCGGGAGAGAAACAGAACTACAGACCTGTTAGTTTGATGTCAGTAGTCGTGCAAATGTTAGAATCTATTAAAAAGAACGCGACACTTGGAACAAATGATATGATCGGGCTGAGTCAACGTGGATTTATGAAGCGGAAATCATGTTTGACAAACCTGTTGAAGTTGACGTTTTTGAGGATTTTACGTTTTTGAGGATTTTACTTGGAGCATAGAGAAAGGAAAACCAGTGGACGTGCTGCATTTGTATTATAAGAGGTTTATTGATAAGATCCCGCACAGGAGATTAATAAACAGAATTAGAGCACATGAGATTGGGAGTAACATGCTGCTATGGACTGAGAACTGGTTAACAGAAGGAACTCAGCCAGTAGGAGTAAATGGGTCACTGTTTGGAAGGCAGGCTGTTACTAATAGGGTACCGCAAGGATCACTGCGTCAGCCACAACTGTTCACAATCTATATAAATGATTTGGATGTGTGGGACAAATGGAATACTTTAAAAATTGCTGCTGAAGCAAAACTGGTTGGGAGATTTAGTTGTGAGGAAGATTCAAGGAGGCTATAAGGGGTTTTGGACAGGCTTAGTGAATGTGCAAGAACATGGCAGATGGAATATAATGTGTAGAAGCGTGGAGTGTTCCACTTTGGTAGAAAAACAGAAAGGCAGAGTATTTCTGAAATGGTGAGAGGTTGTGAAGTGCTGATGTCTAAAGGGATCTGAATGTGCTGCTTCATGCGTCACTAAAAGCTAGTATGCTGACGCGGTAAGCATTTAGGAAGACAAATGGCATGTTGGCCTTCATTATAACGGCATTTGAATACAGGTTGTAAAGATATGTTGCTGCAATTGTAAAAAGCCTTGAAGACACTCACCTGGAGTCTTCGATGCAGTTATCTTCTCCTCCTATTAAGATGCATGTACTTGCCATTGAAGGAATGCAACAGGCGTTCAGCGGATTGACTTTGGAATGGCGGGATTGTTTTATGAGGAGAGATTACAGAAAGTGGGCCTGGAGTCGCTAAAGTTTTGAAGAATGAAACTAGATTTCATTGAAAGCTACAACATTCTTACAGGGTGTAACAGGGTAGATGTGGGTAGGATGTTTCTCTGGCTGGTGAGTCTACAAACAAGCGACACAGTCTCAGAATAAGGGTACGCCATTTAAGACTGAGATGATGATGAATTTCTTTACTCAGACGGTGGTGAATTTGTGGAATACTTTACCGAAGAGGGCTGCAGAAGCTCAATCACAGAGCATGTTCAAGACAGAAATCTATAGATTTCTGGATAATAATGACATTTTGGATATGTTGGTGGTGGCTTAAAATGGCGTAGAGCTAGCTGATCAGCCATCATCTGTTTGAATGGCACTGTTAAAATGGCACAGCAGGCTCGCCAGCCGAATTACATACTCCTACTCCTATTTCCTATAACCATCTCAGTCTTCAATGAGAAATAGGAAGATTTCTTATAATTCCAGGACAATGCCTGTTTTCCGGGCAATGCAATGAGTTTCAAGGTTAAGCAAAATGCACAGCAGGCATTTTACAATGCGATTGACGTACCGCGCCATTTTAAGTGATTTATGACCTTGGCTGTGATTTCATGTGACATGCCAACTGGTTCTTTCAAATGACGAGCACAGTAGATATTTAAGTTATATGTGCGGTTGCAATTTCATGTGATATGCGTTGCAGCTATTTTAAGTTGCATGTAAGGTACATATATTAAGTGATAATATAAATGCGGCCATTTTAAGTGATGCCATCTGGCGCTACATAGGGTCGATTATCAGCATCAAGTGTCTTCCCAAATCCAAGCACAGTTTCAAGAAGGTGTCGTGATGTGTCCGAAGATAAGAGATAAAAACTAATTTCTCAGAATACTGACATACTAAAGGATGTGAATGTGAGCATAGCAACTGACATGTGGACGGACGACTACTGTAAAATCCACTATATGTCGATAACTTGTCATTTGATCACAGTAGATTTTCAAATTAACGTCAAACTTTTAACAGCAATGTTTCCACTGGAGGACGCCAAATCTGGCGAAAACATTCGGGCGTGAGATTTTCAAGGTGCTACTGAATACTGTTGGATTCGACCCAGAAAATTTAAATAAATTAGTCTGCGTGACCGATCAAGGTGCTACCATATTACTTGCTCTTAGACCATATCGACGTCTGGATTGTCAGGACCACGTTTCTAACACGATGCTTCCACATTCACTTGCTCCAAAAGAATTAGCTTCTGAAGCTCTGGATCTTGGAGAAACTATACATCATGCCAGAACCTTGATGACATATCTTAAACAATCTGGTCTTGCTGCACAGTTGTCTGAAACTATAAATCCAATGGGAGAAACAAGGTACATACTGAGTATCTGACACTGAATTCAATTCAGGATATTTGTCATGAGCTACAGGAGAAACTGGAACAGTGTGGCAAAAACTACAGGCTGGAAAACATCGCCCCCGATGTCTTGCAGTTTTTGGTTGACTTCCTCCAACCATTTTATGAAGCTCAGAGGGAACTCAAGGGAGACCAGTATCCTACATTGAACCTGGTAATTCCCTGGTTTGAGAAACTTAAATCACTCCGTATGCCAGTTTCTTCAGATACTCCAATGCAAGCTGTTGTCAGGCAATGGCACAGAGAGTGGCGTCTGAAGAAAGTTGAAGAAAATGACGTGCACAAGATAGCAACATTTCTCCTGCCTAAATCCAATCAGCTGCATATGTTGTCCAGCTTTCATAAGGAAGAACAGAGGAGGTAACAGACGGTATGAACGAAAGAAATGGGGTGTTGGGCCAGATGAATTAAAGAGACGGGGTGACAGACATTATGAACGAAAGAGAGGGGCTGACAGAGCGTATGAACGGGATGGACGGGGTGACAGACTGTATGAACGAAAGAGAGATGGTGACAGACCGTATGAATGATAGAGAGATGGTGACAGATCGTATCAGCGGAAGAGAAGGGGTGACAGACCGTATGAACGAAAGAAACGGGGTGCCAGACCATATGAACGAAAGAGACCGGGTGACAGACTGTATGAATGAAAGAGAGGGGCTGACAGAGCGTATGACCGAAACGGAGGTGGTGACAGACTGCATGAACGAAAGAGAGGTGGTGACAGACTGTATGAACGAAAGAAACGGGGTGACAAACCGTTTGAACGGAAGACAAGGGGTTACAGAGCATATGAACGAAGGAGAGGGGGTGTCAAATCCTATGAACGAAAGCGACGGCGTGCCAGACCATATGAACGAACGAGACGGGTTGCCAGTACCTGTGAATGAAAGGGATGCGGTGACAGACCGTATGAACGAAAGAGAGGTGTTGACAAGGCGTACGAACGAAAGTGATGGGGTAACAGACCGTATTAACTTAACAGATGGGGTGACAGACCATATGAATAGAAGAGAGGGGGTGACAGACCGTATAAATGAAAGAAACGGGGTGGCGGACCATATGAATGAAAGAGTTGGGGTGCCAGACCGTATGAACGAAAGAGACGTGTTGACAGACGGTATAAACGAAAGAGACGGGCTGACAGAATGTATGAACGAAAGAGAGATGCTGACAGAGCGTGTGAACGGGACGGACGGGGTGACAGACCGTATGAATGAAAGAGAGATGGTGCCAGATTGTATGAGCGGAAGAGGTGGGCCAGCAGACCGTATGAACGAAAGAGACTGGTTGACAGACCTTATGAACGAAAGAGAAGGGCTGACAGAGTGTATGACTCGAAAAGAGGTGGTGACAGACTGAATGAATGAAAGAGAGGGGTTGACGGAGCGTATGAACTGAAGGGAGGGAGTGACAGACCATATGAACGAAACAGACGGGGTGACAGACCGCATAAACGAAACAGCGGGGGTTACAGAGCATACGAAGAAAGGAGAGGGGGTGTCAAATCTTGAAAAGGAAATCGACGGGGTGCCAGACTGTATGAACGAATGAGACGGGTTGAGAGGACCTATGAATGAAAGGGACGGGGTGACAGACCGGATGAACGAAAGAGAGGGATTGACAGAGCGGATGAACGAAAGAGAGGTGGTGACAGACTGTAGGAACGAAAGAGAGGGGCTGACAGACCGAATGAAAGAACGAGACGGTGTGACAGATCGGATGAGTGAAAGAGACGGTGTACCTGACCGGATGAACGAAAGTGACTGGGTGCCAAACCGTATGAGCGAAAGAGACGGGGTGACAGAACGTATGAACAAAACATAGGAAGTAACAGACCGTCTGGACTGAAGAGATGGGGTGACAGACCATATGGACGGAACAGTATGTCTGACAGACCGTATGAACGAAAGAGAGGGAGCCCCAGACCGTATGAACGGAAGCGATGGGTTGACAGACCGTATGAATGAAAGACATAGGGTGACAGACAGTATGAACAATAGCGAGGGACTGACGGTCGGTATGGGCGAAAGAGACGTGGTGACAGACCGTTTGAATGAAAGAGACCGGTTGACAGACCGTCTGAATGAAAGATAGGGGCTGAGGGAGAGTATGACAAAAGAGAGGTGGTGCCAGACCCTATGAACCTAACAGAAGGCGTTCCAGACCATATGAACGAAAGTGAGGGGGTGACACACCGTATGAGCGAAAGAGATGGGGTGCCAGTCCATATGAACGAATGAGACGGGATACCAGACCGTATGAATGAAAGGGAAGGGGTGCCAGACCATATAAACGAAAGAGAGGGGCTGACAGAGCGTAGGAACGAAAGAGAGGGGCTGCCAGACCCTATGAACCTAACAGAAGGCGTTCCAGACCAGATGAACGAAAGTGAGGGGGTGACACACCGTATGAACGAAAGAGACGGGGTGCCAGAGCGTATGAACGAAAGAGACAGGGTGACAAACCATATGACTGAAAGATACGGGGTGACAGACCCTATGAACGAAAGAGAGGGGCTGTCAGACCGTGGGAATGAAGGACACGGGGTGCCAGACCATATGAACGAAAGCGACTGGATGCCAAATCATATGAATGAAAGAGACGAGTTGACAGACCGTAAAACGAAACAGGGGATGTAACAGACCGAATGAACGAAAGAGACTGGGGTGAGACTGTATGAGCGAAGTAGAGGAGGTGACAGACTGCATGAAAGAAAGAGAAGGGCTTACAGACGCTATAAATGAAAGAGATGGGGTGCCAGATCCTATGAACGAAAGAGAGGAGCTGACAGAGCGTATGAACGAAGGAGACGTGTTCACAGTCCGTATGAACGAAAGAAAGGGGCTGACAGAGCGTATGAACGAAGGAGACGGGGTGCCAGACCGCATGAACGAACGAGACAGGGTGCCAGACCGTATGAAAGAAAGAGATGGGTGCCAGACCGCATGAATGAAAGAGACGGTGTGCCAGAGCGTATGAACGAAAGAGAGGGGGTGACAGAGCAAATGAACGAAAGAGAAAGGGTGCCAGACGCTATGAACGAAAGAGACCGGGTACCAGACCCTATAAATGAAAGAGATGGGGTGCCAGACCGTATGAAAGAAAGTGACTGGGTGCCAAACCGTATGAATGAAAGAGACGGGGTGCTAGACCATATGAATGAATGAGACGGGGTACCAGACCGGGTGAATAAAAGAGACGGGTTGCCAGAGCATATGAACGAAAGAGCGGGGCTGATAGACTGTATGAATGAAAGTGACGGGGTGACACACCGTATGAACAAATGAAACGGGGTGGCAGACCGTATGAATGAAATAAAGGGGTTGGCAGAACGTATGAATGAAAGAGACTGGGTGTCAGTCCATATGAACTAATGAGTTGGGGTACCAGACAGTGTGAATGAAAGAGACGGGGTGCCAGAGCGTATGAACGAAAGAGAGGGGCTGACAGAGCGTATGAACGAAATAGAGGGGGTGCCAGACCCTATCTACTAAACACAAGGGGTTCCAGACCATATGACTGAAAGATGCGGGGTGACAGACCCTATGAACGAAGGAGAGGGGCTGTCAGACTGCAGGAGTGAAGGACACGGGGTGCCAGACCGTATGAACGAAAGTGACTGGATGCTAAATCGTATGAATGAAAGAGACAGATTGACAGACCGAATGAACGAAAGAGGCGGGGGTGACAGACTGTATGAACGAAATAGAGGAGGTGACAGATTGTATGAAAGAAAGAGAGGGGCTTACAGACCATATGAATGAAAGAGATGGGATGCCAAATCATATGAACGAAAGAGACGGGGTGCCAGACCCTATGAACTAAACAGAAGGCGTTCCAGACCATATGAACGAAAGAGACGGGGTGACAGACCGGATGAATGGAAGAAATGGGCTGTTAGATCGTCGGAGTGAAGGACACGGGGTACTGGACCGTATGAACGAAAGTGACTGGGTGCCAAAACTTATGAACGAAAGAAACGGGGTGACTGACCGTATGAATGAAAGAGACGGAATGACAAACAGTATGAACGAAAGAGATAGGGTGACAGATCGTAAGAATGAAAGTGACTGGGTGCCAGACCATATGAACGGAACAGAGGGGGGACAGACCATATGAACGAAAGAGAGGGGGTGCCAGTTCAGATGAACGAATGAGACGGGTTACCAGACAGTGTGAATGAAAGAGACGGGGTGCCAGAGCGTATGAACGAAATAGAGGGGCTGACAGAGCGTATGAACGAAAGAGAGTGGGTGCCAGAAACCATGTACTAAACACAAGGCGTTCTAGACCATATGACTGAAAGATACGAGGTGACAGACCCTATGAACGAAAGAGAGGGGCTGCTAGACCGTAGGAGTGAAGGACACGGGGTGGAGGACTGTATGAACGAAAGTGACTGGATGCGAATTCGTATGAATGAAAGAGATGGGTTGACAGACCGTAAGAACTAAACAGAGGATTTAACAGACCGAATGAACGAAAGAGACGGGGGTGACAGACTGTATGAAAGAAAGAGAGGGGCTTACAGACCGTATGAATGAAAGAGACGGGGTGCCAGATCATATGATCGAAAGAGACGGGGTACCAGACCCTATGAATGAAAGAAAGGGGCTGACAGAGCGGATGAGCGAAAGAGACATGTTGCCAGACCGTATGAACGAAGGAGACGGGGTTCCAGACCGCATGAACGAAAGTGACAGGGTGCCAGACCATATGAAAGAAAGAGACGGAGTGTCAGACCGTTCAATGAAAGATACGAGGTGACAGAGCATATGAAAGAAAGAGAAGGGGTGCCAGACCGTATGAACGAAAGTGACTGGATGCGAAATCGTATGAATAAAAGAGACGGGTTGACAGACTGTAAGAACGCAACAGAGGATGTAACAGACTGAATGAACGAAGGAAACAAGGTGACAGAGCATTTGAAGCAAAGGGAGGTGGTGACAGAGGGTATGAACGAAAGAGATGGGGAACCAGACCCTATGAACGAAAGAGACGGGTTGACAGACTGTATGAACGAAAGAAAGGGGCTGACAGACCGTATGAATGAAAGAGACGGGGTACCAGACCCTATGAACGAAAGAGACAGGTCGACAGTCCGTATGAACGAAAGAAAGGGGATGACTGAGCGTATGAACGAAAGTGACATTTTGCCAGACCATATGAACGAAAGTGACGGGGTGCCAGAACGCATGAACGAAAGAGACAGGGTGCCAGACCCTATGAAAGAAAGAGACGGGGTTCCAGACCGCATGAATGAAAGAGACGAGGTGACAGAACATATGAAGGAAAGAGAGGTGGTGACAGAGCGTATGAACGAAAGAGACCGGGTACCAGAACCTATAAATGAAAGAGATGGGGTGCCAGACCATATGAAAGAAAGAGAGGTGGTGACAGAGCGTATGAAAGAAAGGGACGGGTTGACAGACCGTATGAACGAAAGAAAGGGGCTGACGGAGCGTATGAACGAACGAGACAGGTTGCCAGACCGTATGAACGAAAGTGACGGGGTGCCAGACCGCATGAAAGAAAGAGAGGGGCTGACAGAGCGTATGAAAGAAAGGGACGGGTTGACAGACCGTATGAACGAAAGAAAGGGGCTGACGGAGCGTATGAACGAACGAGACAGGTTGCCAGACCATATGAATGAAAGAGACGGGGTGACAGAGCATATGAACGAAAGAGAGGTAGTGACCAAGCGTATAGAACATAGAACATAGAACATAGAACATACAGCACAGAACAGGCCCTTCGGCCCACAATGTTGTGCCGATCCTTTGTCCTCTGTCAAGGACAATTTAATCTATACCCCATCATTCTCCTTTATCCATATACCTATCCAAAAGCCTTTTGAAAGTCCCTAAAGTTTCTGACTCAACAACTTCCCCGGGCAAGGCATTCCATGCCTCGACCACTCTCTGGGTAAAGAACCTTCCCCTGACATCCCCCTTATATCTCCCACCCTTCACCTTAAATTTATGACCCCTTGTAACGCTTTGCTCCACCCGGGGAAAAAGTTTCTGACTGTCTACCCTATCTATTCCCCTGATCATCTTATAAACCTCTATCATGTCACCCCTCATCCTTCTCCTTTCTAATGAGAAGAGGCCTAGAATGTTCAGCCTTTCCTCGTAAGACTTATTCTCCATTCCAGGCAACATCCTGGTAAATCTCCTCTGCACCCTCTCCAAGGCTTCCACATCCTTCCTAAAATGAGGCGACCAGAACTGCACACAGTACTCCAAATGAGGCCTTACCAAGGTCCTGTACAGCTGCATCATCACCTCACGGCTCTTAAATTCAATCCCTCTGCTAATGAACGCTAACACCCCATATGCCTTCTTCACAGCCCTATCCACTTGAGTTGCAACTTTCAATGATCTATGCACATAGACCCCAAGGTCTCTCTGCTCCTCCACATGCCCAAGAACCCTACCGTTAACCCAGTATTTTGCATTCATGTTTGTCCTTCCAAAATGGACGACCTCACACTTTTCAGGGTTAAACTCCATCTGCCACTTTTCAGCCCAGCACTGCAACCTATCCAAGTCCCTTTGCAGACGACAATAGCCCTCCTCGGTATCCACAACTCCACCAACCTTTGTATCATCTGCAAATTTACTGACCCACCCTTCGACTTCCTCATCCAAGTCGTTAATAAAAATCACAAACAGGAGAGGACCCAGAACTGATCCCTGCGGCACGCCACTGGTAACTGGGCTCCAGGCTGAGTATTTACCATCTAAGACCACTCTCTGCCTTCTATCAGTTAGCCAATTCTTAATCCAACTGGCCACATTCCCCACTATCCCATGCCTCCTGACTTTCTCCATAAGTCTACCATGGGGGACCTTATCAAATGCCTTACTAAAATCCATGTACACCACATCCACTGGTTTACCCTCATCCACTTGCTTGGTCACCTGCTCAAAGAATTCAATCAGGCTTGTGAGGCAAGACCTACCCCTCACAAAACCGTGCTGACTGTCCCGAATCAAGCAGTGTCTTTCCAGATGCTCAGAAATCCTATCCCTCAGCACCTTTTCCATCAACTTGCCTACCACCGAAGTAAGACTAACTGGCCTGTAATTCCCAGGGTTGTTCCTATTCCCTTTCTTGAACAGGGGCACAACATTTGCCACCCTCCAATCACCTGGTACCACCCCCGTCAGCAGAGAAGATGAAAAGATCATTGCCAGCGGCTCTGCAATTTCATCCCTTGCTTCCCATAACATCCTTGGATATACCCCGTCAGGCCCGGGAGACTTGTCTATCTTCAAGTTATTCAAAAACCCCAACACATCTTCCCTCCTAACGAGCACTTCCTCGAGCTTACCAGTCTGCTTCCCACCGTCCTCTTCAGTAATACACCCCTTCTCATTCGTAAATACCGAAGAGAAGTACTCATTCAAAACCTCACTTATCTCTTCCGGCTCAACACACAGTCTCCCGCTATTGTCCTTGACCGGACCTATGGTCCCCCTAGTCATCCTCATATTTCTGACATACGCGTAAAAGGCCTTGGGGTTTTCTTTTATCCTACCCGCCAAGCATTTTTCATGCCCTCTCTTAGCTCTCCTAATCCCTTTCTTCAGATCCTTCCTGGCCATCTTGTATCCCTCCAGAGCTATGCCTGTGCCCTTTTTCCTCAACTTTATATACGCATCCTTCTTCTTCCTAACAAGACTCTCAACCTCTCTTGTCAACCACGGTTCCCTCACATGACCATCCCTTCCCTGTCTGACAGGGACATGCTTATCAATGGCCCCTACTATCTGCTCCTTGAAAAAGTTCCACATTTCTACCGTGCCCTTCCCTGCCAGCATATGCTCCCAACTTATGCTCCTCAGTTCCTGCCTGACAGCATCATATCTACCCTTCCCCCAATTGTAAACCTTGCCCTGTTGCACATACCTATCCCTCTCCATTACCACAGTGAATGCTACAGAATTGTGATCACTATCTCCAAAGTGCTCGCCCACCAACAGCTCTATCACTTGCCCTGGTTCATTACCTAGTACCAAATCCAATATTGCCTCCCCTCTGGTCGGGCAGTCTACATACTGAGTCAGAAAAGCTTCCTGGACATACTGCACAAACACTACCCCATCCAAACTATTCGATCTAAAGAGTTGCCAATCAATATTTGGGAAGTTGAAATCCCCCATAATTACTACCCTGTGACTTCTGCTCCTTTCCAAAATCTGTTTCCCAATCTGCTCTTCCACCTCCCTGCTGCTATTGGGGGGCCTATAGAAAACTCCCATCAAGGTGACTGCTCCTTTCCTGTTCCTGACCTCAACCCACAGTGCCTCAGTCGGCAGATCCTCCTCGAAAATTCTTTCAGCAGTTGTTACACTATTTCTAACTAACAATGCCACCCCCCCACCTCTTTTACCACCATTCCTAATCTTATGAAAACATCTATAACCAGGTACCTCCAAAAACCATTCCTCCCCCTCACCTATCCACGTTTCAGTGATGGCCACAACATCGTAGTCCCAAGTGCCCATCCACGCCTTCAATTCACTCACCTTATTCCTGATGCTTCTTGCGTTGAAGTATACGCACTTTAACCCTTCTCCGTGCCCATCTGTCCTCTGTGACAGTGCTACCTTCCCCAATACCTCACTACACTCTCTGTCTTTCTGAGTGGACCCACTGGTCCCTGGATTACAAGTCCGGTTCCCATCCCCCTCCCAAACTAGTTTAAACCCTCCCGAACAGTACTAGCAAACCTCCCTCCCAGGATATTGGTGCCCCTCTGGTTCAGATGCAGCCCGTCCTGTTTGAACAGGTCCCATCTTCCCCAGAATGCAGTCCAATTATCCAAGAACTGGAAGCCCTCCCTCCTACACCATTCCTGCAGCCACGTGTTCAGCTGTGCTCTCTCCCTATTCCTAGCCTCACTATCACGTGGCGCCGGCAACAAACCAGAGATAACAACTCTGTCCGTCCGAGCTTTCAGCTTCCAGCCTAACTCCCTAAACTCACTTCTAACATCTGTGCCACCCTTCCTTCCTACGTCGTTGGTGCCAATGTGCACCACGACCTCTGGCTGCTCCCCCTCCCCTTTAAGGATCCTGAAGACGCGATCACAAACATCACGGACCCTGGCACCAGGGAGGCAACAAACCATCCGTGCGTCTCGCCTGCGCCCACAGAACCGCCTGTCCGTACTCCTCACCATCGAGTCCCCGATGACTAGTGCTCTCCCATTCTCCCTCCTTCCCTTCTGAGCCACAGTGCAGGACCCCGTGCCAGAGGCCCGGTCACTGCAGCCTGCCCCCGATAGGCCGTCCCCCCCAACGAAAGAGAAGGCGTGCCAGACCATATGAACGAAAGCGACAGGTTGACAGACCACATGAGTGAAGGATACGTGGTTACAGACCCTATGACCGAAGGCAAGGGGTGACAGACCGTAGGAATGAATGACACGGTGGTGCCGCACCATATGAACGAAAGCGACTTGGTGCCAAATCGTATGAATGAAAGAGATGGGTTGACAGACCGTAAGAATGAAACAGAGGAGCTAACAGGCCTCTTGAATGAAAGAGACGGGGTGCCAAACTATATGAACGAAATTGTGGAGGTTACAGACAGTATGTACAAATGAGAGGCGGGGGGGGGGGGGGGGGGGGGGTGACAGAGCGTATGAATGAAAGAGACGGGGTGCCAGACCATATGACAGAAACAGACGGGGAACCAGACCAGATGAATGAAAGAGACAGGTTGACAGACCGTCTGAATGAAATAAAGGGGCTGGCGGAGCGTATGACGAAAGAGAAGTGGTGACCAAGCGTATGAACGAAAGAGACAGGTTGACCGACCATATGAGTGAAAGATACGGGGTGACAGCCCCTATGAACGAAAGAGTGGGGTGACAGACTGTAGGAATGAATGACACGGGCGTGCCACATGGTATGAACGAAAGTGACTGGGTGCCAAATCGTATGAATGAAAGAGATGGATTGACAGACAATAAGAATGAAAGAGACGGAGTGACAGACAATGTGAACGAAAGTGATAGGTTGACAGACCGTAAGAACGAAAGTGACTGGATGCCTAACCGTATGAACGGAAGAGAGGGGGTGACAAACCGTATGAACAAAGGAGACGGTGTGCCAGTCCATATGAACGAATGAGACGGGGTACCAGACCGTTGAATGAACGAGATGGGGGTGACAGAGCATATGATCGAAAGAGAGGGGGTGACAGATCATATGAACGAAAGAGAGGGGATGACAGACCATATGAACGAAAGAGACGGGGTGCCAAATGGTATGAATGAAAGAGACGGGATGACAGAGTGTATGAACGAAACAGAGGTGGTAACAGACCGTATGACCGAAAGAGAGGGGGGTGACAGAACCTATGATCGAAAGGGTGGGGCAGACAGACCGTATGACCGAACGATGCGGGGTGACAGAGCATATGAACGAAATAAACGCAGTGACAGACCTTCTGAACTAAAGAGATGCGTTGACAGAGCGTATGAACGAAGGAGAGAAGGTGCCAAATCCTATGAACGAACGAGACGGGGTGCCAGACCGTATGGACGATAGAGAGGAGCAGACAGAGCGTATGACGAAAGAGAGGTGGTGACAGTTCCATATAAATGAAAGAGACGGGATGCCAGACCATATGAAAGAAAGAGAGGGGGTGCCAGACCCTATGAACGAAGCAGAAGGCGTTCCAGACCATATGAACGAAAGAGGCGGGGTGACAGACTCTATGAACGAGAGTGACTGGGTGCCAAATCGTATGAATGAAAGAGACGGGTTGACAGACCGTAGGGACGAAACAGAGGAGGCAACAGGTGGCATGAACGAACTAGACGGGGTGAACGACTGTATGAACGAAATAGATGAGCTGACAGACTGTATGAACGAAAGAGATGGGGTGACGGACTGTATGAATGAAAGAGACGGGTTGACAGACCGTAGGGACGAAACAGAGGAGGCAACAGGTGGCATGAACGAACTAGACGGGGTGAACGACTGTATGAACGAAATAGATGAGCTGACAGACTGTATGAACGAAAGAGATGGGGTGACGGACTGTATGAAAGAAAGAGAGGGGCTGACAGAGCGTACGAACGACACAGACCGGTTGACAGACCGTATGAACGTAAGAAAGAGGCTGTCAGAGCGTATGAACGAAAGAGACAGGGTGCCAGACCGTATGAACGAAAGAGACGGGGTGCCAAAGCGAATGAATGAATGAGACAGGGTGCCAGACCGTATGAAAGAAAGACAGGGGCTGACAGAGATTATGAACGAAAGAGACGGAGTGCCAGACCCTGTGAACGAAAGAGAGGGGTTACAGACCATAGGAATGCACGGAACGGGGGTGCCAGTTCGTATGAACGAAGGTGACTGGATGCCAAATCGTATGAATGAAAGAGACGGGTTGCCAGACCGTAAGAATGAAACAGAGGAGGTAACAGACCGCATGAACAAAAGAGACCGGGTGACAGACCATATGAACGAAAGAGACGGGGTACCGGACCATATGAACGAAATAGTGGAGGTGACAGACTGTATGAATGAAAGAGAGGGTCTGACAGAGTGTATGAACGAAAGAAAGGGAATGACACAGCGTATGAACGAAAGAGACAGGGTGCCAGACTGTATAAACGAAAGTGACGGGGTGCAAGACCGTATGAACGAAAGAGTCGGGGTGACAGACAGTATGAATGAAAGCGATGGGGTAACAGACCGCATGAATGAAGGAGAATGGGTGACAGACCCGATGAACGAAAGAGAGGGTCTGATAGACCGTATGAATAAAGGAGACGGGGTGACAAACCATATGAACGGAAGTGAATTTTCTCCAAACTGTGTGAACGGAAGAGATGGGGGGACAGACCGAATGAATGAAAGAGACGGTTGCCAGACTGTATGAACGAAAGAGACGTGTTACCAGACTGTATCAATGAAAGAGACGGAGTGACAGACCGTATGAACGAAAGAGTGGCGGTGTGAGGCCGTATGAACAAAAGAGAGGGGGCTGACAGTTCGTATGAATGAAGGAGAGGGCGTGCCACATCCTATGAATGAAAGGGACGGGGTGACAGACCGTATGAACGAAAGAGAGGGGCTGACAGAACGTATGAACGAAAGTAACTGGGTGCCAAACGGTATGAACAAAAGAGAGGAGGTAACAGACCATATGAGATTAAGAGATGGGGTGACAAACAATATGAATGGAAGAGCGAGCTGACAGATCGTATGAACGAAAGAGACGGGGTTCCAGACCGTATGATCGAAAGACGGTGTGACAGCCTAGATGAAGGAAAGAGACAGGTTTTGCAGACGGTATAAACGAAGGGGATGGGGTGACAGACCGTTTGAACAGAACAGATGGGTTGACAGACTGTATGAACGAAAGAGAGATGGCGACAGACCGTATGAACGAAAGAGACGGGGTGACAGAGAGTGAGAAAAAGGAAGCATACCATTTGATACAGAAAGACATACAGGGAGTGAGAGTGAGGATTGAAGAGAGAGAGGCAGAGAGAGAGAAGAATGTACAGAGCACCAAACAGAATGAGATAGAGACGTGGAGAGAGGATTGAAAAAGGCAGACGGAATGTGAATGAGAGACAGACAGGGAATAAGAGAGAGATAGAGAGAGAGAGAGAGGAAAATGGGAACGGACGGGAGAGTGAGTCAAACAGAGCACAAAACCAAGAGATAGATAATTTTTTTTAAAAAGAGAGAGATGGATAGAGATCTAGAGAGACAGGGAAGGCGTGTGAGAGAGAATGAGACAGAGAAAGAAAGGGGCTGACATGGAATGAGAGAGACCGACACGGAGTGAGAGTGATAGTTTGACAGAGGCAGGTTGGCAAGGAAAATGAGAGAGAGTGACTGAGAAAGAGAGAGAGAGAATTAGAGGGAGAGAAAGTGGGCGAACGAAATTGGGCAGGTCGAGCATGAAATAAAGAGAGAGAGAGGCTGACATGGAATGAGAGAGTGAATCAGACACGGAGAGAGACAGACATAGAACGAGTGAGAGGGAGGGGGAGTGAGAGTGAGACAGACAGACATGAAAGTGAGACAGACAGACAGCGAATGAGACTGATGGAGCGAGACGGACAATGAGAGTGAGGGGTAGAGAGACAGACAGACAACGAGTGAGACTGATAGAGCGAGACAGACAGTGACAGTGAGGGAGAGAGACAGACAGACACTGAGAGAAAGATAGACAGATGGATCCGAATTTGTTCAATGTGAATTTTGAGCTGCGGTTGGAATGGGCATGTGTCACTGCCTCCCGAACATTCTCCAAGCTCTGTGTGGGGCCTGTAAGGGGGACCAGACATTTTCAAACAGCAGTAATTTTCCCGACAATGGCTTAGAGTTATATGTTTTACATGAACAAAACAGGTCCCCTGGTCAATCTGGCTCTGTCCTCGATCGTGCTGAATTAATCTGTCAATGGGCAGCCACCCGAGGAATATATTGAACAACATCGCAACGTGTAACATATTCACTGGGAAAGCAAACTGCTGAGCTGGGATTTGGCTGGGTGGAAAGGAGTCCCAGTTCAAATCCCAAAACGTCTCCCTCCCGCTCTCTCCAGTGGAAGTGATATTTCTCAGTCTGGTGAGTTTGGGTTGTGTGCTCGTGTTGTGGTCTCAATCGATATCATTTTTGATCCTTTGCTTTCCAGACGTCATTTGTTTGAATTGGGATGTTACTGAGAGTTTGTCAGTACAACTGAGAGAAAACAGTTTTGGGATCTTGCTGCACCAATTCTTGCAAATATTTTTATTTGATTTATCCAATTTAATTTATATTGCTTCACTGCTCCTGTTTGCATTTGTTTTACTTTGAAAACTATAATGAAAATATGTGAAGAGAGTGAGAAGTTTTGGGATGAGGAATATTATTGGACAGGCTGTCCATCCGCCTTGGACATTGTCCTTCACGCAGAGGCAGGATTCAATGTGTCCATCTGCATTTGTGTCTGGCTTTTGATTCCTCATTTCAACGTGCGCCTGTTGGATTGTGGTCCTTGATTTTTAAAATGATTAAAGTTTTGGTTAATTTGGGCCTGGCCCGTCATTGCAACGTGCACATGTTAATGCTCGATGCAGTCATTTAGGAAGGATAGGCGGAGGGGAAAAGTAGGTGTGATAGTGCTGTTAATGCAGGACAAGACATTACAATAGTGAGACAGTAACTTAGATCGAAGGAGCAAGATGTAGAATCAGTTTGGGTGGAGCTAAGGAACAGCTAGAGGCAGCAAACATTGGTGGGAGATGTTTTGTAGACCACCAAACTACAGTGGTAATGTTGGACACGGTAAACGTCAGGAAATTACAGCTGCATGTAACATGGGCAATACAGTAACAATGGACATCTTCAATTTGCAGATAGATTGCCTCATCCTGATTAGCACTAGTTCTGTGGAGGATAAATTCCTAGTATGTGTACGAGATGGATGCATGGAGCAGTATGTTGAAGAACCAACTAGGATCGAGCTGTTCCAGATTTAGTATTTTCTAATGAGAAAGGGCTAATTAATAACCATGTTGTAAAGGAACCATTATGAAATCGTGACAGCAATGTGATAGAATTTTACATTTGAAAAAAAGATATAGTTAATTCTGAAACTAGGCTTTTAATTCTGAACAAAGAAAACTATGAAGATATGAAGGACAAGTTGGCTATGGTGCAATGGGAAAATACATTAAACGATTTAACAGTAGCCAGGCAATGGCTATTAGTTAAAGATATTCTTTCATGGTTGACAACAAATGTACGTTCCTCGAAGAAACAAAAAAAACAACAGGAAAGGTGAATCAACTGTAGCTAACACAATCATTTAAAGATGGGATTAGGTCAAACTTATAAGCCTTGTAAGATCGATAGGAAACGTGGCAAGCCCGAGGACTGGGAGCAATTTAGAAACCAACAAAGGATGACCAATAAACTAATAGTGAAAGGGAAGATAAATTTGGAACGTAAGCTCGCTAGAGACTTAACGCTTTTTTAGGTATTTGAAAAGACTAGATTAGCAAGGGTCCATTGCAAGTTGTGATAGGAGAGTTTGTATGGAGAATGAGGAAATGACAGAGGGACTAAACAATTACTTTGTATCTGTCTTCATGGAGGAAGATACAGAAAATCCTCAGGAAATTCTAGGGAACCATGGGACTTGTAAAAATGAGGAACTGAATTAAATTATTCT
Organism: Heterodontus francisci; assembly: GCF_036365525.1. NCBI lineage: Eukaryota > Metazoa > Chordata > Chondrichthyes > Heterodontiformes > Heterodontidae > Heterodontus > Heterodontus francisci. The sequence continues at coordinate 547,271 of NW_027141742.1, read as the reverse complement.
CAATAAAGAGGTAGTACTTCAAACATTAATTGGATTGTTAGTTAACAAATCTCCTGGACCAGATGGCCTGCATCCCAGAGTATTGAAGGAGTGGCTTTCGAGATAGTAGATGCATCGGTGGGTACTTTTCAAAATTCGATAGATTTTGGAAGGGTTCCTGCACATTGGAAATTAGCAAATGTCACCGCAATATTTAAGAAGAGAGCGAGAGAGAAACAGAGGACTACAGATCTCTTAGGTTGCCGACAGTCGTAGTGGAAATGTTAGAATCTATTAAAAAGAATGAGATAACACGACACTTCTAACAAATGATACGATCAGACTGAGACAACGTGGATTTCTGAACCAGAAGCCATGTTTGACAAACCGTTTGGAGTTTTTTTTTGAGGATGTTACCTGGAGCATAGAGAAAGGAGAAACGGTGCATGTGCTGCATTTGGATTTCAAGAAGGCTTTTGATAAGGTCCCACACAGGAGATTAATAAACAGAATTAGAGCACATGCGTTTGGGAGTTACATACTGCGATGCATTGAGAACTGGTTAACAGAAAGAAAGTAGAGAGTGGGAATAAATAGGTCATTGCCAGGATGGCAGGCAGTTACTAATAGGGTACCACAAGGATCAGTGCTTCAGCTACAGCTGTTCACAATCTATATAACTGATTTGGATGTGGGGGCCAAATTGATGACACAAAACTGGGTGGGAAATTAAGTTGTAAGGAGGAGGCAAGGAGGCTTTAAGGGGATTTGGACAGGCTTAGTGAATTTGAAAGAACATGGCAGGTGGAATATAATGTGAATAGGTGTGGAGTGATGCACTTTGGCAGAAAAACTGAAGGCAGAGTATTTCTTAAATGGTAAGAGGTTGTGAAGTGTTGATGTCCAAAGGGATCTGGGTGTCCTGCTTCATGAGTCACTTAAAGCAAGTATGCAGACGTAGTAAGCATTTAGGAAGACAAATGGTATGCTAGCCTTCATTCCAACAGCATTTGAATACAGGTTGTAAAGATATGTTGCTGCAATTGTAAAACGCCTTGGTGAGACTCAGCTGGAGTATTCCAGACAGCTGTGGTCTCCTCCTTTTAAGATGCACGTTCTTGCCATAGAGGGAGTGCAGCAGAATTTCAGTAGATTAACCCTGGAATGGCAGGATTGTCGTATGAGGAAAGATTGCAGAAACTGGGCCTGTAGCCATGAGAGATTTGAAGAACGAAAGGTGATCTCATTGAAAGTTATAGCATTCTTACAGGGTGTGACAGGGTAGATGTGGATTGGATGTTTCTCTGGCTGGTGAGTCTTGAACCAAGGGACACAGTCTCAGAATAAGGGGTCGGCCATTTAAGAATGAGATGATGAGGATTTGTGGAATTCTGTACCCCCATGGGGCTGTGGAAGATCAATCACTGAACATGTTCAAGACAGAAATCTATAGATTTCTGGATAATAATGACATTTTAGGATATGGATATTGTGGGTAAAAATAGCTGATCAGCCATGATCTGTTTGAATGGCATTGTTAGAATGGCGAAGCAGGCTCGTCAGCCGAATTGCATCCTCCTGCTCCTATTTCCTATAATCCGATTAATGAGAAATGAGAAGATTTATTATAAATCTTATAATTTCTGTTCTCTGGGCAATCCAATGAGTTCCATGGTTCAGCGAAATGCACGGCAGCCATTTTAAAATGCGACAAATGCACTGTGCCATTTTAAGTGATCTATGACGACGGCAGTGATTTTATGTGATATGCCGATTGGCTCTTTTAAATGACAAGCACAGCAGACATTTAAGACATATGTATGACTCCAATTTTATGTGGTATGCGTTGCCGCCATTTTAAGTGGCATGCAAGGCACATATATTTAGTGATAAGCACGGCGGCCATTTTAAGTGAAATCATCTGTAGCTACATGCGGTTGATTATCAGCATCAGGTGTGTTACCAAATCCAAGTACAGTTTCAAAATGATGTCGTGATGTAGCCGAAGAAAAGACAAAACAACTAACGTCGCCAATTACTGAGACACAGTGGTGCATTGGTTAGCACCGCAGCCTCGCAGGTCCAGCCACCCGCGATCAGTTCTGGATGTTGCCTTGCGGAGTTTGCAAATTCTCTCTGTGATTGTGTGGGTTTCCATTAATCCCACAGCCAAAGACTTACAGGTTGATAAATAAATTTCCCCTCGTGTAGTTATGTTGTAAGAGAATAGTAGGGAATATGGCATTCAAGTGGGATTAATATCAATGGCTGGTTGATGGTCAGCACAGACTCAGTGGGCCGAAGGGCCGGTTTCAGTGCACCTTTTCTCTGTGACTGACATACGAAAGGATGGGAATGGCAACTGACATTTCAACAGATGACTACCATAAAATCCATTATGGATCAATAAGTTGTCATTAGATCACAGTCGAATTTTAACTTAATGCCATAATTTTAATAACAATGTTTACACTGGAGGACGCCAAAACTGGCGAGAACATCAGGCATGAGATTTTAAAACAGCTCGTGAATACTTTTGGATTCGACACAGCAAATTTAAATAAATTAGTCTGGGTGACAGATCCAGGTGCTGACATGCATGCTCTTGGACCATCTATTCGTCTGCATTGTCAGGATCACGTATATAACACGATCCTTCAACATTCACTTGATCCAAAGGAATTAGCTACCGAAGCGCCGGATGTTGTAGAAACTACACCTTATGCCAAAACCTTGGTGACATATATTAAACAGTCTGGTTTTGCTGCACAGTTGCCTGAAATTGTAAATCCAATGGGATAAACGAGCTACAGTACTGTGTATCTGACAATGAATTCAATTCAGGATATTTATCCTGAGCTACACGAGAAACTGGAACAGCGTGGGGAAAACTACAGGCTGGAAAACATCGCCACCGATGTCCTGCAGTTTTTGGTTGATTTCCTCCCACCATTTTATGAAGCTCAGAGGGAACTCGAGGGAGACCAGTATCATACATTGAACCTGGTAATTCCGTGCTTTTAGAAAGTTAAACGACTCTGTATGCCACTTTCGACAGATATTCAATAAAAGTAGTTGTCAGGCAACGGCACAGCGAGCAGCTTCTGAAGAAAGTTGAAGTAAATGATGTGCAGAAGGTTCCAACATTTCTCTGGCCTAAATGTAATCAGCTGCATATGTTGTCCAGCCATGATAGAGAAGACATTTGTTCTGAAGTGAGAAGACTTATCAACAACTTTAAAACACAGGACCCTGTGAAGGAAACGACAGTGGTTGATGATGTTAGCTACAGCTGCCAAAAAAAAACACTGACCGAATCGGAGAATGTTCATGAAGAAATGGACAAATATGATGAAGTTCAGCAATAGACAGCACAGAGGCCTGCTGCCTTGGCGATGGAAAACCAGCGTGATCTGTTGGGCTGATGCAAGGAACACAGTGTTGCATACCCTAAATTGGACCGGCTGGCTAGAAGTGTATTTTGCAATCCAGCGAGCAGTAGCAGCACTGAGAGGAAGTTTAGCGTAGCTGGAAGGACAATCGACCAGCGAAGGACTGCCCTTAAGCCTTCCACTGTTGACTCTATTATTTTTACATGACAATTTATAACACCTTTTGTTCTTTTTTTGCCATGTCTGAAACTGAGACTAATTATTTGCCATGTCTGTAACTGTCTGAGACTACTTCCTTGCTAATCTGTACCTGAGACTACTTACCTGCCATGTCTGCAACTGAGAGTACTATATCAAATGTTCGCCTAACTGCCTGTTGGGTGCTCCGTTGCAGCAGGCTATGTGTTTTCTTTTTAATCTATGGTTTGACGCGATTTGTTTCTGCTTAATCTGGTTATTGTCACTGTGCTGTTTTTTGGGAGCTTGCTGTGGGCTGCGTTTCCTACTTTACAACAGTAACTACAACTTACAAAGACCTTCAGTGGGTGGAAAGTTGGTTGGGACGTCCTGAGGTTGTGAAAGGTGCTTGAGAAGAGCAAGTCTTCCTTTGTGGAGATAAAATAGATATTTATGAGAAGCCTGCTTAAAAATAATGAGGGAGTCAACATGTTGATTCAAAGTCTCAGAGTAGACAATCTGAAATTTGTGACACAAAAGAGAAATACTGTGTGTATTTGAAAGTTATCTACAAAAACGTGTTCGGCTCCTAGAGTCGGGATCTTTAATTTTATGTACACAAGGAGGTGGAAGAAAGATGTTCAATAAATACCAAAGAGTATTTGATCGCTGTTTGATTATTTCTTTTGCATTTTAATAGTTCAAATCAGGGTTTCTAGGATGTTTTATCTCTTCTAATACTGAAATGTCATCTTCCAGAGGAACAAGACATTCCAGTGTGGAAATACAATTAGCAAGCAGCGCTTGCTGATTGTTTATTTGGCAATGCTACAAAAATTTACAAAGATGTAAAAGGATAGATGGAAAATCTTAAAGCTTTGGAGGGTCGAGATTCACCCATGACGTCAAATAATCTAGGGTAAGAATATTTGATTTTTTAAAAAAGTGATACGAATCTTTTTGTAAAATTGTATTAAATGTGAATGCCAGAAATTGTTCAACTCACTTTGTCAACTTTAACATATCTGCTATTTTATTGCTTTGTAGGCTATTCGAGGTGCGGGACATTATGTGCATGCTGATGAATCAGACGTCTTCAATCAAACAGTACAGCGGATCTGCAGTACTATAGACTAATGATCAGACAGCACCGGGAATCTGCAGTACTGTACATAAACAATCAAACAGCACGGGGAAAGCCTGCTATCTGATCAGTGATTTTTCCAGTCAATCAATCTTTCCTTTCACTGAACATCCAGTCCAATCTCTCTGAATTGAATTCGCTGAGTTTAGGAATAGCAGTAAGAAAATGAGAATTGGCCTCTGTGTTGCTCGTGTTCAAATCTTCATGGCCTTACACACACACACACACACACACTCACACTTCAAATCCCGACAGCCCTACAACCCTCCGATATCTGTGTTGACAAACAAAAGAGAGGGGTAGGGAAATCCCGAGGTATGTATCCCTGATCACTATCCAATGAACTCCACCACAAAGTGCTCGAAAGTGAAATTTGGTGATGGGGGATATAGACTCAGTAAAAACACACGTCGTAAAAACACACAAAAAATTAGTTAAAAGAAAGAACCCAGAGCACAAAGATAGCTGAGGAATTGTAAACAATGTAGATAAGACATATTGATGACACCAGACCCTGTCTTTGCATGTAGCAGATAAAGGGGGTCGTCATGGATACTAGATAAGATCTGACTCATAGTGGATAATAGGAAACGGTGAAGTTTTGAACAGGTTCTCACTGAGCCAAATTAGGAATAACCATTGTGACAGTATGCCAGATCCTTATGCGTAAGTACAAGGGGAGGGTCTTGGAAACATGATTTACCCCCTGACTGAAACTGAGGAAGGTACAAGAACCCCTTGCAGAAGATACCCTGAACCAGCGGCTCAGAGAACAGAGGAGCAGCCGCAAGTCTGAGACTGATCACCTCGTGTCTTGACGGGTAGCTTAATGTACACGCAGAGAGAGCTTGTACTTTGATGAATTTTGATACTGTACAAGTAGGGAGAGCTTGTATTTTATGATTTAGTGTGTGAATAAAATATTGATATACCTTTCCCCAATCGGAATCCTTGGATTCTTTAAGAGTAAGTGCGTATTAGGCGCAACATAATTGGCGCCAGAACAGGGACTCGATTGTAGTGATATTTCAAGTTATTTTGAATAACCTCGCTGAGTTTGAACTAAATTATAAACAATGTTATGAGTCTGATGGATCGGATTGGTGAAGCTGTGAGTAATTATGGTCCTGGACAGGCCAGAGTGGGAGTTGGAGCTCTGGAAATATTTGAAGGGCAAGTGGCCCTCGTGCATAGAGTTTGCAGCTAAACAGTACACGGGCCCGAGGTCCACTGAGGGACGGCGTTGGGAGGATGCTCATACCCACCAAGCCAAAAGGGCATCTAAGTTCGTGAAAGACACTGCTATAGCGTCTTGTATGAGGGAATTGATGAAAACGAGAGTGAAGTTGAAAGATTGAAGCAAAAGTCAGAAAAAAGAGAGGCGTGATAGGGCCTTGAAGGCAGAGTCCGTTAGTGCAGCACAGGTGGTGCATTTTGTTCTTATTCATTCATGGCATGTGGGCGTTGCAGGCCAGACCAGCATTTACCACCCATTCCTAATGTCTCTTAGCAACTGAATTCAGAGGGCATGTAAGAGTCAACCACATTGCTGTGGATCTAGAGTCACATGTACGCCAGACCACGTAAGGACCGCAGATTTCCTTCCCTAAAGGACATTAATGAAACAGATGGGTATTTACAACAATCGACAATGGTTTCATGGCCATCATTAGACTAGCTTTAAGTTACAAATTTATTAATTGAATTTAAATTCCACCTTTTTTGTGGTGGGATTTGAACCCATATTCCCAGAGCAATACCTGGGCTTTTGAGTTAATAACCCAGTGAAAATAACAGTACACCACTGCCTCCCCTTATTTAAGTCAATCCCAGTCTCAGGCTGAAAAGGCTGTTTCCAGTCGAAGTAAGGCTGATAGGGAAGCGAACAAGGCAAAGGAACAGCTCACAAGAGCGGAATACAAATGCTCTGACTTACAGAGCACAATGACAGTTGTGCATCACTCCCAGACGGAGCGTGCCTACCAGTCAGCAGATCATACCAAATGTCAGCAGGAGATAAGTAAACTACAGTCTCAACTCTCAGCACAAAGGGGTATAATGTGCACGTTTGCAGATAGGGAGGATGATGACAATGATGACATTAAGTGGACCGATTGGCAGACCAGGCCAGTAGGTACCATAACGATGAAAACGGTTCATGGGATGATCCACCTCCAGAACCGCCTGAACCCCCAATTGAGCCGTCGGCCCCAACCTGGCCTTACCTACGGCACCATTGATAACGAGGCGAACAGCCGGGATCCAAGGGGCAGACACTGACATATACTAACTCGTATACGATCACTCAATTGGTGGAAATGTGGAAGGAGTTGCCAAGTATAACGGAGAAGGGTGGCTGTACGTTACTTTTGCAGCTATAACCCATTAACGGGCTCTACACTGATTGGACAATAGAGAGGAGGTTGAACTATTGGGAATGTGTTTAGATCCCATACTCTTCTCTGCATTGCCACAAGCACAGCAAGGTGGCGAGGGTACCCCAGATGAAATGAAGAGAGAAATATTGGCAGCATCAGGATGTAATAAAGGCGATCCCATGGAAGGCTTGCACAAGTGCCGGCAGGTGTTGAATGAACATCCGATGGCGTTTGCCAATTGGTTAAGGAATAATTTCAATGGAGTTTATGGGCCTGGACTAGACAGAAGTAACCTTGGGAATAACACATCTAGATGGGTGCACACCTTGATATCTCGTTCTAATGAGAGTAGTCAGAATGCATGTGAGGGTTATGATATGGAAGACCAAACCTACACAGAACAGTGTGCTCTCCGACATATGACGCATTTATGGGAAAGAGGCCTGCGAAAACGGGAAAAAGATTAAGACAAATGAAAGGGCAAAATCAGTGGCTTTCACCAGAGGGGACCAGGAACAGTATGGAGAAATGAGGGGCCCAGGAAAGGTCGAGGTGCCACAGCAAGGGTACCACCATTCCCCCTTATGAAGAACAAGTCGGGCGAGGTAGAGCCATGTCCAGGAGCAATTCCCCCTGCCCATAATCGGCAGATGTTACAATTGCAGGAAGCAAGGGCATTTCGTTCGTGATTGTAATGCACTCCGGCGACATATAAGGGAAAGAGAACGCAGGGTACCGTCCCTGTGCCCTCTGTTGCATTTGGAAGGGGCCAGGAGACCAGTGCATCAGCAGCAGGAGCGCTAGGGTGGTCGATACCATCCTATAGTTCCTGTTAGTTAAATCCAGAGAAGAGCTGGACAGAAGGAAGGGTCGACCCAGTCGATTACCTGGAAATCTGCAATAAAACCAACAAATGTTGACCCGACACGTTAACTCTGCTTCTCTTTTCACAGATGCTGCCATACCTGCTGAGTGGTTCCAGCATTTCTTGTTCTTATTTCAGAGTTCCAGCATCCGCAGTATTTTGCTTTCCCTTTGTATAATCTCCTGAAAAAGAACTCCGAGTGGGTGCGGACACCAGAGTGTACGTCATCAGTTGCAGAATTAAAACAGGCACTAGCCACAGCCCCGGCGCTACAGGTGCCGGACCCATCCCTACCCTTTTTCCTCGAGGTTGCTACCACAGATACTACCTTATCAGCGGTATTGCTTCAGGAAACACATGGTCGATTTTGTCCAGTGGCGTACACGTCTCACTTGTTAATATCAATAGAACGTGCTTTTACTGTGTGTGAAAAGCATTTGCTGGCCATCTTCTGGGCAGTTCAGCATTTTACTTATATTGTTGGCCTCAGCACCATAACTATACTAACTGAACACACGCCTATCCAGTTGTTACTGGAAGGACCAGTGAAGGACAGTAATGTTAGTCAGAATCATATTGCTCGGTGGACTGAGTGGCTCTTTCAGTAAAAAAGGCAAGAACTACTACGTGCCTGGCAGATAATGTAATCTACCAGAGCGAACCCCATGAGCATCCGGTTTTGACAGCAAAGGCCCTCAAGGGACCTTTTGTGTCAAAATCATTGGGGTGTGCACATGGGAAAGAGCAAGAAATCAAACCAACACTAAAAAAAATTGTTGACGGCTCCTCTACAGTGGAGGATGGGATTAGGCAGACAGGATGTGGATTACATGTACAGGATCATAATGGAAAACATATTAAAGATATTGCCTTGCACCCGGGCGTCCAAGTGCGCAGTGTGCAGAACGACTGCGGTCACTTTTATTGTGACACAACCATACATGTTTCCACCACCAATTCACATTTATTCTGATAGTATTTATGTGTGTAACAGTTTAACCGAGTACCTTCCTCTGTGGGAACTGAGAGGTTTTGTGCCAGCAGCTGGAAAACCTTTTCTGTCTGCCCTCTTACTGCAGAGGATAGCAAATGCAGCAAGAGAAGGGGAAGGTCAGTATGGGATCATTAAAGTAAAGGCTCATAGCAAAGACAGTCCTGAAGGAAATAAGAGGGTTGATGAGTTAGCAAAGATGGGAGCGAAAGCAGGGAAATATTGGTGTCCAAGGGGAGATGACATGAACACCATAAGCGCACTGACAGTCTACCAGTTTAAGATTGAAGATCTGGTAGAGGCACCAAGCCAAGATCCCATACTAAAACAGATACAGAAGGGAGAGAAATGGCCAGAAGAGTATTTTAGATGAAAGTCAAAGATACAGTCAGAGACAGGAGTGGCATTGAAGGAAGGAAAATATGTAGTGCCGGTACAAGATAGAAATCAAATAATTTTAATCAGTTTCATTTTGTACTAGGACACCAAGGGATAGAGGCTACAGAAGGTCGAATAAAGGAATTGTGATGGTGGACAGAATTGGGGGCAGATGTGAGGCATTATGTGGAAAACTGCATGATTTGTGCTCAAAATAATCCAGACCAGTACGCACAGGAAGGAGAATTACGACACACACGTCCAGTAGAAGGTTCGTAGATGAAGCTACAGTTTGATTAAGTCGGGCCATTGCCTCCATGTAGGGGAGGATTTAAATATCTATTGGTGAAAACTGATACTTTCACGAAATGGGTAGAGGCTTTTCCCACAAAGACGAACACAGCACGGGTAGGTGCTGATATTTTAGTGCAAAATTTTTTTATTAGATGTGGAATAAAAACAAGAAATGTTGGAATCAGTCAGCAGGTCTGGCAGCATATGTGGAAAGAGAAGCAGAGTTAACGTTTCGGGTCAGTAACCCTTCTTTGGAAGTGATAAATATAAGAAAAGTCACAGATTATAAGCAAGTGAGGTGGGGGTGGGGCAAGAGATAACAAAGGAGAAGGTGTAGATTGGACCAGGCCACATAACTGACCAAAAGGTCACAGAGCAAAGGCAAACACTATGTTAACGGTGTGTTGAAAGACAAAGCATTAGTATAGATTCGGTGTAAATACACTGAATATTGAACAGCAGCAAGTGCAAACCTGAAAAAAAAACAGTGGGTAAGCAAACTGAACAAACTAAGATGAAATGAAATAAATGCAAAAAAAGATAGTAAAAATGTAAAAAAGAATGTAGAAAAAAGGAAGAAAAAATAACTAAAAATGAAAGTAAAATGGGGGGCTGTCATGCTCTGAAATTACCCCCTTATGGGGGGTATTTGAATTGTTTCACCTCATTTTAACCCCTTGTGTCCCGGTCTTTCTGGTTCTGCTGGTCAATGTTCTGACTATCAGACGGATTTTATTCTCCAGTAAAGTGCACAAGGGATTCCGGGGCCACAGCAATGGAGAGAATCACAAGGACCCAGAGATGGAGAATCGCAGGAAATCAATTATTTTACTCTTTAGTATATCGGGCAGTTTTATCCTGTTATGGATGACCTGGGTTGTGCATAACATTAATGCGCGAATTGCAGATATTCAGTATTTTTCCTCCCTCACTGACCGTCTCTTTATTACAGAACAAACAGCAAAGATGCTGCAGGTTCTCAGTTCCTGCACTAACACATGTACTTACACTGTGACCCAGACCAAATTCAGACAGGAGCTGAAGAAGGCAGTCGCATAGCCTCTTAATCTCATGGTTAAATTAGTGAAATCATAGAAAGAGCTGAAGTGCTTCAAACACTGGAATGGTGTTGGGGCAGTAACTGCAGCGACACAGGGACACCAGCAGATGGAGATGGTGAGAGGCGGCAGTAACTGCAGTGAGACAGGGGTACCAGCAAATGGAGATAGTGAGATGGGGTCAGTAACTGCAGTGAGGCATGGACACCAGCAGATGGAGATTGTGAGAGGGGGCAGTAACTGCAGTGAGACAGGACATCAGCAGATGGAGATGGTGAGAGGGAGTCAGTAACTGCAGTGAGAAAGGGAGATTCTGTGTGACTGATTTTGATGTTTTCCACAAGTTTGAGGAATTTTCTATGTGTAAACTTGAGATGCTTAACAAAATAATTTCAATACAATTTGTATTAAATGGTCTGTTTACCAACTTTGTGAACATTTGCAACATTAAAGTCGTTCATGTTTGTAAAATTATTGTTAGTGATTAAAGGTCATGCATAAATAAAACAACAGCATCAAATCAAACTCAGACAAACATTTACAAATAAAATCTCTCTAAATAAGTTGTGTTGGGTTCTTCATCACTAACGTTGTGGCTTCTCTCTCTCATCTCTCTTTGTATGCTGGTATCTTCTCTCCGAAAACTAAGAGTAATTGAAGTTTTGATCCCGTTGTCCTTTGATAGTTAATATTGAATCTGCTTTCAGAAACCTGTCAGACAGTGAATTCCTGAACATAACAACTCCCTGACTATTTGTTTCACTCCTCTGCTAGTGTAAACAGTCTCTCCTCATTTCTCCAAGCTGAGGGCAAGATTTTGAATACAATTACTTTCTCCAGGACAGCAGCTGCAGAGGAGCTGGAACCTCCTGAAGTTGGACAAGCGATCCCTCTGAATCCCCCAGGAGAGCAGAGGAAAAACACAGTCAGGAAGCAAAGGGAACGAAGTGACACTTTACTGCAGCAGCAAAAACTCTTAGTCAGAATATGGAGGTCGTTATCGCTGAATTTTATGTAAACTGGAGGTGAAAAGTGGAAGATCTTTCATACAATTTGTTTTAAATGACCACTTTGCCTTTTAACATTAAAGTGGCAAATGTTAAGAAAGATTTTTCCAATGAATACAGGGTAATACATAAATACAGCAGTACCAAATAAAGTACAAACAATCATTGACAGATATAACAGTAAATATGGTTCTGAATTGTTGTGTGAAATGTCACCAGTTGTAAAAGTTCTCTTAGCTGTATCATTAACCTGTCTCCAGTTTAAGGCTTTTTCACGCAGTGGAATAAAAAATCTGAATAAATGCTGCTTGTTTATACAACAGTCAAACGCTCCTCTCCAGCAGAATCTGTTTGCGAGAATTTCAAGACAACATAATTGAGATTTCTTCAGGCAATTTCTGAACTTTCTCTAAACTGGAGGTGAAAAATGAAAGACATTTCATACAATTTGTGCCCAATGGCCATTATCCAAACCGGCCTCTCCAGGCTTTAAAATATAGCAGCTTTTCTGCACTTTTAACGAGGTTTTGGTGGAGGAAGAGAGAGACACAGACAGACAGGTTTCTGTCTGGAATCGTCCATTTGGGATATGGCTGGAATATCCGTCCCTCCCCCATTCCCTGTTGACACAGAGACTCACCTTGAACTGTCCCATACCTGGGAGGAAGTGTTCATATAAAGGAAGCTGAGAGCTGGTTGGATGAGCTGTACTTTGGGTGGCTTGGCTGTTTGAGTGACTGGTTCTGTAATATATTAGTTCAACATCAGCCTCCATTCTTTCTTTCCATGTGGCTGGTGTGTAAAGCCGAGTTTCTGTGTCTCAGTCTCTGTGTCTGTGTGCCTAGGTGAATTGGAGCTGATTTCAGTGTGTGTGTGAGTCCAGTCAGAATCCCTACCTCTCTGTCCCAATCCTGTCCCTTTTCCCCAATTCCAACCCAATGCCCCTACCCAGGATCTTTTCTCTTAGGGCGAACTGATGGGGGGAGACGGGTTGGGGAGGTGTTACAATCCAACGATGGAGCGCAGACCACGTAGGATGCTGAGTATCACATCTTTATTGTCTCTCTCTTTGTCTTTCTCCCTCCTTCTGACTCAATTTCTCTCTCTCGCTCCCTGTTTTTCTCTCTCCATGTGTTTCTCCCTTTCTGCTCTTCTCTCTCCTCTCTCTCTCTCTCTCTCTCTCTCTCAATCTCTCCCTCGATCTCACTCTCTCAAAATTTATTTCTCAAACTCATTCTCTCGCAATCTCTGTCTGTCTCAATCTTCCGTTCTAATTATGTTTTTTTCTCTGTGTGTTTCTTTCTCTCACACTGTCTTTCTCTCTTTCAATCTCTCTCTCAGTCCCTCTCTCTCAACTGCACTCTCTCAATCACTCTCCTTCTCAATTCCTCGCTCTCAATCCCTCTCTCAATCGTGCTCTTACACTCCTATTCTCTAAATCCCAATCTCTCTTTGTGTTTCTCTTCTATGTTTCTATGTGTATGATTCTCTTTGTGGCTTTCTCTCTGGCTGGCGTTCTGTCTCTCTTTGGTGCCTGCAATTGCTGTGTGTCTGTTTCTTTCCCTCCACTTTTTCCCTCCTATTTTTTCTTTATCTATCTTTTGCCAGTATTTTCTGCCTCTTGCTGTCTTTTCACTATTTTTGAGACTTTTCTGTATTTTTTCTATTTCCCTTACCTTTTCTGCCTTTTTCCTATTTATATGTCCTTGGGGGTGCTTTTGCTAAAGCTGTTGGGGAGGGTTTAAACTAATGTGGCAGGGGGAAGGCAACCAAATGAGGAGGTCAGTGGACAGTAAGGAGGTAGTAACTAAAGACTGTAAGGAACTAGATAATGAAGTGAGCGTGACTAAGGGAAAGAGTAGACAGGGAGCATATGATGAACGCAAAGGGACTGATGGTCTGAGGTGCATTTGTTTTAATGTAAGAAGTGTAGTAGGTAAGGCAGATGAACTTAGGGCTTGGATTAGTACCTGGGAGTATGATGTTATTGCTATTACTGAGACGTGGTTGAGGGAAAGGCATGATTGGCAACTGAATATCCCAGGATATCGATGATTCAGGCGGGATAGAGAGGGAGGTAAAAGGGATGGAGGAGTTGCATTACTGGTCAAAGAGGATATCACAGCTGTGCTGAAGGAGGGCACTGTGGAGGACTCGAACAGTGAGGCAATATGGACAGAACTCAGAAATAGGAAGGGTGCGGTAACAATGTTGGGGCTGTACTACAGGCCTCCCAACAGCGAGCTTGAGATAGAGGTACAAATATGTAAACAGATTATGGTAAGATGTAGGAGCAACAGGGTGGTGGTGATAGGAGATTATAATTTTCCCAACATTGACTGGGATTCACTTAGTGTTAGAGGTCTAGATGGAGCAGAATTTGTAAGGAGCATCCAGGAGGGTTTTCTAGAGCGGTATGTAAATAGTCCAACTCGGGAAGAGACCATACTGGACCTGGTGTTGGGGAATGAGCCCGGCCAGGTGGTTGAAGTTTCAGTAGGGGACTACTTTGGGAATAGTGATCACAATTCCGGAAGTTTTAGAATACGCATGGACAAAGACGAGAGTGGTCCTGAAGGAAGAGTGCTAAATTGGGGGAAGGCCAACTGTACCAAACTTCGGCAGGAGCTGGGGAATGTAGATTGGGAGCAGCTGTTTGAAGGTAAATCCACATTTGATATGTGGGAGTCATTTAAAGAGCGGTTGATTAGTGTGCAAGCGAGACATGTTCCTGTGAAAATGAGGTTTAGAAATGGCAAGATTAGGGAACCATGGATAACAGGTGAAATTGTGAGACTATCTAAGAGGAAAAAGGAAGCACTCATAATGTCTTGGAGGCTGAAGAAAGACGAAGCTTTGGACAAATATGGGGAATGTAGGACCAATCTGAAACGAGGAATTAAGAGGGCTAAAAGGGGTCATGAAATAGCTTTAGCAATCAGGGTTAAGGATAATCCCAAAGTCTTTTATTCATATATAAGGAGCAAGAGGGTAACTAGAGAAAGGATTGGCCCACTCAAGGACAAAGGAGGAAAGTTATGCGTGGAGTAAGAGAAAATGGGTGAGATTCTAAACGAGTACTTTGCATTGGTATTCACCGAGGAGAGGGACATGACGGATGTTGAGGTTAGGGACAGATGTGTGATTACTCTGGGTCAAGTCGGCATAAGGAGGGAGGAAGTGTTGGCTATTCTAAAAGGCATCAAGGTGGACAAGTGCCCAGCTCCGGATGGGATCTATCCCAGGTTACAGAGGGAAGTGAGAGAGGAAATAGCTGGGGCCTTAACAGATATCTTTGAAGCATCCTTAAACACGGGTGAGGTCCCGGAGGACTGGAGAATTGCTAATGCTGTCCCCTTGTTTAAGAAGGGTAACAGGGAGAATCCAGGTAATTATAGACCGGTGAGCCTGACGGCAGTGGTAGGGAAGCTGCTGGAGAAGATACTGAGGGATAGGATATATTCCCATTTGGAAGAAAATGGGCTTATCAGTGATAGGCAACATGGTTTTGTGCAGGGAAGGTCATGTCTTACCAACTTAATAGAATTCTTTGAGGAAGTCACAAAGTTGATTGATGAGGGAAGGGCTGTAGATGTCATATACATGGACTTCAGTAAGGCGTTTCATAAGGTAGGCTGATGGAGAAAGTGAAGTCGCATGGGGTCCAGGGCGTACTAGCTAGATGGATAAAGAACTGGCTGGGCAACAGGAGACAGAGAGTAGCAGTGGACGGGAGTTTCTCAAAATGGAGACGTGTGACCAGTGGTGTTCCACATTGATCCGTGCTGGGACCACTGCTGTTTGTGATATACATAAATGATTTGGAGGAAAGTATAGGTGGCCTGATTAGCAAGTTTGCAGACGACACTAAGATTGGTGGAAGAGTAGATCGTGAAGAGGACTGTCAGAGAATACAGCAGAATATAGATAGATTGGAGCGTTGGGCAGAGAAATGGCAGATGGAGTTCAATCAGGGCAAATGCGAGGTGATTCATTTTGGAAGATCCAATTCAAGAGTGAACTATACAGTAAATCTAAAAGTCCTGGGGAAAATTGATGTGCAGAGAGATTTGGGTGTTCAGGTCCATTGTTCCCTGAAGGTGGCAATGCAGGTCAATAGAGTGGTCAAGAAGGCATACGGCATGCTTTCCTTCATCGGACGGGGTATTGAGGACAAGGGTTGCCAGGTCATGTTACAGATGTATAAGACTTTGGTTTGGCCACATTTGGAATACTGCGTGCAGTTCTGGTCGCCACATTACCAAAAGGATGTAGATGCTTTGGAGAGGGTGCAGAGGAGGTTCACCAAGATGTTGCCTGGTATGGAGGGCGCTAGCTATGAAGAGAGGTTGAGTAGATTAGGATTATTTTCATTCGAAAGACGGAGGTTGAGGGGGGACCTGATTGAGGTGTTCAAAATCATGTGAGGTATAGACAGGGTGGATAGCAAGAAGCTTTTTCCCAGAGTGGGGGATTCAATTGCGAGGGGTCACGAGTTCAAAGTGAGAAGGTAAAGTTTAGGGGGGAAAGTGCTTTACGCAGAGGGTGGTGGGTGCCTGGAACGCGTTGCCAGCGGCGGTGGTAAACATGGGCACGATAGCATCTTTTAAGATGTATCTAGACAGATACATGAATGGGCTGGAAGTAAAGAGATGCAGACCCTTAGAAAATAGACGACATGTTTAGATAGAGGATCTGGATCGGCGCAGGCTTGGAGGGCTGAAGGGCCTGTTCCTGTGCTGTTATTTTCTTTGTTGTTTGTTCTTTGTTCTCTGCCTTTTTCTGTCTTTTCTCTGTTTCTCTGATTTTTTCTGTCTTTTTCCTATTTCTCTGACTTTTCTGTATTTTCTCTATTTCGTGTCATCGTGTCATAGAGTGCTACAGCATGGGAACAGGCCATTCGGCCCACCGAATCTATGACTACCATAATACCAATCGATACCAATCCCACCTGCCTGCATTAACTCCATATCCCTGCATGCCTTGCTCATTCAATTACCTGTCCAGTTGCCTCTTATATGTAGCTACTGTTCCTGCCTCCACCACCTCCTCAGCCAGATCATTCCAGATACCCACTATTCTTTGTGTGAAAATTTTACCCCTTTGTTCCCCTTTAAACCTCTTCCCTCTCACCTTAAATTAATGCCCTCTGGTTTTAGTCACCCGTGCCATGGAAAACAGACTCTGTCTTTCTACTCTATCTATGCCTCTCATAATTGTATATAACTCTATCATGTCCCGTCTCAGCCTCCTTCGCTCCAAGGAAAACAGACACAGCCTATCCAATCTCGCTTCATAACTCAAGCCCTCCAAACCAGGCAACATCCTTGTGAATCTTTTTCTGCACCCTCTCGAGCTTAATCACATCTTTCCTGTACTGGGGTGACCAGAACTGCACACAGTACTCCAAATGCTGCCTAACCAACATTCTGTACAACTGTACCATGACGTCCCAACTCTTGTACTCAGTGCCTGGGTCGATGAAGGCAAGCATGCAATACGCCTTCTTCAGCACCCTGTCTCCCTGTATTGCCCGGTTCAGGGAACTATGTACTTGTACCCCAAGATCTCTCTGCTCGACAGCACTCCCCAAAGTCCTGCCATTCACTGTATTTATCCTGCCTTGGTAAAATTGCCAAAATGTATGACTTCCCATTCGTCTGCGTTAAATTCCATTTGCCAATCCCTTGCCCACTTTCCCATTGATATATATCCTGTTGTAACCTTAGACAACCTTCTTCACTGTCCACCATACTACCAATTTTGGTGTCACTTGCTTACTTATTAATCATGCCCTCTATATTCACATCCAAGTCATTAATATATATGACAAACAGAGGGCCCAGCACATATCCCTGTGGCACACCACTGGCCACCGGCCTCCAATCTGAGAAACAACCCTCGACTGCCACCTTGTGCCTCCTATCGCCAAGTTAATTTTGTATCCAGTTCGCTCGCTCACCCTGGATCCCATGTGTTCCAACATTCCGGACCAGCCCACCATGCGAGACCTTTTCAAAAGCCTTGCTAAAGTCCATGTAGACAAAGTTCACCACCCTGCCCTCGTCAATCCTCTTGCTCTCTTCCTCAAAAAACTCAATCAAATTCGTGATACATGATTTCTCGTGCACAAAGCCAGGTTGACTATCTCTAATCAGACCTTGCCTTTCCAAATGCATATTAATCCTGTCTCTGAGAATCCATTCCAATAACTTTCCCACCACTGATGTAAGGCTCACTGGCCTGTTGTTCCCTGGCTTATCCCTGTTGCCCTTCTTAAATAAAGGCACAACAATACCTATCCTGCAGCCTTCTGGTACTTTAACCGTGGCTAACAATGGTACGAAAATCTGTGCCAGGGCCCCAGAAATCTCCTCCCTTGCTTCCCATAGCGTACGAGGATACACCTGGGCAGGACCTGTGGATTTATCCACCTTAATGCGCTTGAAAACCTCCAAAGCCTCCTCCTTTGAAATGTTGATATGCTCCAGGATATCGCTGTTCCCTCCCTTGAACTCATTAGTTTTCATGACCATCTCCACGGGAAATACAGGCGAGAAGTATTCATTTCCGACCTCGCCCATTTCCTGTGGCTCCACATATTGATTACCACACTGATCCTTAAGGGGACCTACTCTCTCCCTAGCTACCCTTTTACTCTTAATATACTTATAGAATCTTTTAGGATTCTCCTTTATCTTATCTGCCAGGGAAATCTCATGGCCTATTTTCGCCCTCCTAATTTCCTTCTATAGTGTCCTCCTACATCCCTTATACTCCTTGAGGGACTCGCTTGATCCCAGCTGCCTATACCTGATATATGCCTCCTTCTTTTTCCTGACCAGGCCCTCAATATCCCTCATCAACCAAGGTTCACTAAACTTGCCAGCCTTGCCCTTCAATCTAACAGGAACATGCCGGCCATGAACTTTTCCCATCTCACTTTTAAAAGTCTCCCATTTGCCAGACTTCCCATTACCTGTAAACAACCACTGCTAATCATCTGTTGAGAGTTCCTGTCTGATGCCATCGAAATTAGACTTCCCCCAATTTAGGACTTCAACTTGAGGACCAGTCCTATCCTTTTCCATAACTATCTTGAAGCTAATAGAGTTATGATCACTTGTCCTAAAGTGGTCCCCTACTGACACATCAGCCATCTGCCCAGCCTCATTTCCGAAGAGGAGGTCGAGTGTAGCCCCTTCTCTAGTGGGGCCATCCACATACTGCTTCAGAAAACTACCCTGGACGCTCTTAACAAATTCTTCCCCATTTGATCCCTTAGCATTAAGGCAGTCCCAGTCTCTATTAGGGAAGTTAAAATCACCTACTATTACAACTCTATAATTCCTACACTTATCTGTGATTTCTATGTATATATGCTCCTCCAATTCTCTCTGACTACTGGGGAGCCTATAGTATAATCCCATCAAAGTGATCGCTCCTATTTGTAGGTTCTACCCCTATGGCCTCTCTCGACATTCCCCCCGGGATATCTCTAAGTACTGCCGTGATGTCCTCCCTAATCAATAGTGTAACTCCCCTTCCTCTCTTACCTCCACGTCTGCCATGCTGGAAGCTTCGGTACCCCGGAACATTGAGCTGCCAGACCTGCGCATCCCTCAGCCACGTTTCCATAATACCTATAATGTCAAAATCCCATGTACCAATCCATGTTCTGAGTTCTTCTGCCTTACCTGTAAGTATTCTTGCAAAAAGGTAAATGCAGTTTAGCCTACCAGACCTTCCACGCTATCTGGCCTGCCCCTGCCCGGCCTGCCTTTGGATTTCTCTTACTATTTCTGCCTTTTCTTTATTACTCTCTTTCTGCATTTTCTTCGTTTCTCTGACTTTTTCTGTCTTTTCTGTATTTCTCTGACTGTTTCTGACTTTTCTCTATTACATGAGTTTTTTTGTCTTTTAGTCTGCTTTCTCACTCTGCGGCATTTTCTCTCTTTCTGGATTTCTTCCCACTCTGCAAAAAAATTCCCTCAGCAAAAAGATTCTCCCCATGCAAGATTCCCCCTCACATCCCCCACCCCCTCAGTAAATCCCCCCCCCCCAATAGCAAAAAAAAATGTTGTCCCTCCCGCAAATTTCCACGTGATCAGACTGGAAAAGCCTCCTCCCATTTTAAACCTGGCGAATTCCCCTCTCATTTTTTAAACCTGGAGAAGACAACCTCCCATTTTAAACCCGATGAATCCTCTCCGCCCGCCCCATTTTAAACCTGGCGAATCCCTCCTCACACTTTAAACCTGGAAAAAAAACACCTCCCATTTCTAACCCGTAATAGCAATCCCCCACCCCCACCTATTTTAAATCTTGAGTAGAGCACCTCCCATTGTATACCTGGAGAGGCCCCTGTCCCATTTTAAACCTGGAGAACTCCCCCCCTCCTATTTTGAACCTGGAGAAGCCCCCCTCCCAATTTAAACATTCCTTAATTCCCTCTGTGTATATCCCTCCAATTCTCCCACTGCACGCACTGAAAACACCCCTCCCTTTCTAAATATACCTCCGTCTTGTAAAAGCCATCCCCTCTACTAATGTTCACACTGTATCATCTCCACTGTGAACAGCCCCCCTTTGTTAGTCCCGTCGCAGTGAAGACACCACCACCGCCCTTCCCCCCGCACCCCCGTGTAATTCCAACCTCCGTCACTTTCCTGGGTGTGGCTCCATCTCCTAACAGTTTTTAAGTAACTTTCATTCCAGTCCAGATAAACCACTGAAGTTCCATCAAATGGCTCCCAGCTCCCCAGCGCCTTTAATTCGTGTCTGGCTAAACACACGGCCGGGCATAGGGAAAGGACCCACAGAGGCTCATTGGTATTCTGAGCGATGAACGCACAGCAAGATCCCAGCCTCAGACACATCCCTCCCTGCAAAAGGTGTTTCATCTGTTTTTTTGCATCATCCACACCCCCTTGGCATCAAGGAATCACACACATACACATGCTGGTTGGCACAGGGACAACAGGAGGCCATTCATTCGTTTGAGCATGTCCCACCAATTTTTGATCATGGCTGATCTGTCGCTTCCCCCATTGAGCCACAAGAAGACAGACAGAGACCATCGGGGAGCAGATACACACAGAGGGGAGGAAACACTGGCTTGGACTTGGACTTGGTGCCAATGGTGTAAACCGGGCTGGGATAGGGGTGGTTGTGAATCGGACGCCTGTTCTGCATCTGCTCCTTTTTTTTACCTCAATGGGAGTAAAACTCTGGAGGGATGGAAATCAGGATCCTGGTTCACAATCACCCTGAACAACACCGAGGCAGCAAATTAAAATCCACCTCAGAAAGAGAGACAGAGACAAAGAAAGGAGAGATCCAGTGATTGCAACAGAATTGAGTGAGGAAAGAGAAATAAAATAAATGGAGAGTGACATCAGGGATGAAAAAGAGTCAGGGAGACAGACACGAATGAGCGAATCTAAGAGCAGACAGCATAAATAAACATAAGGGCACAGAGCGAGAGAAAGAGAGAGAGTTGGATAGAGATGGAGAAATACATAGAGCTGGAGGTGGAGAGAGAGAGAATGCAGCAGCGATGTAGATATTGAGAAAGAACCCGGACAAGGAGAGAGACACAGAGACAGAACGAAGTGGAGGGGTAGAGATCCTTAGTAAGATGTGCTTACAGAAGAGAGAGGGGTGGCCGGGGATGCGGGAAATGCAGAGATAATTTTGCAGAAAAGGAGAAGCAGAGATGGAAAGATCCGGGGGTTTGGATGTGAGTGAGAGAAGAGATGGGCTGAGCGAGAGATAAAGATGCAGAGAGTCGCAGAAAGAGAATGAAAAGGGAAACTTGTGAGACTCTAGAGCGAGGCAGAGATGTAAATGATGTTAAGAGATATAGACATAGGGATTTAAAGATGTGAAGAATCAGAGTTAGGAAAATGGAGGGGAGGGGCAGAGAACAAGTTGCAGCAAGAGAAGGAGAGAGGGAAATCTACGGGATTACAGTGAATGTTCTGGAACAGCGCTTCACAAACTATTTGCTTCAGAGGCCCCTCCAGTTCCCTTCCTTGTGGTAAAAAGCCCCTCCTAAAACACAAAATCAAAATTCTGTGGATGCTGGAAATCTGAAATGAAAACCGTGCAGGAAATACTTAGCATTTCCAGCAATTTGATTTTCTATCAGCCCCGAAAACACAAGGTCTTCTATTCTCTATGTAAAAAAATGAATTAGACATTAACATATATGTATTTATTATTATTTTCATCTCTGATTAAAGATCTTGTCTGAGAATTCCACGAGCCAAAAAAAAACACTCCCTCTGCATCATCATAGCTGCAGCTTCTGAAAAGATTATTCTTGGGAATAAGAGAAATAAAATTGCTTCAAACAAAGCAGAGCATTTTTGAACAGAAATAAAACATCGCAAGAGCCTTTCTCTGAGTTCTTTCTCTCACTCACTGACATAAAACAACGTCTCAGTGACTCCCCATCTTATAAACACATCCCACGATAATGGGAAGAGTATGGGAAGCGATTGGAGATGCGTGAGACGCTTTTAGGGGCTGAGCAACTGCCCATTTTCCTGTTAATCCAGGTAACAGAGCCAGCTCTCAGCAGAGACATGACAAGGTGCTGCTTCCTGATGACCTGCAAACTTTTCAATCCAAACACCATTGTGGACAACAAAGAACAAAGAGCTGTACAGCACAGGATCAGGCCATTCGGCCCTCCAAGCCTGCGCCGATCTTGATGCCGGCCGAAACTAACACCTTCTTCACTTCTGGGGCCCATATCCCTCTATTCCCTTCCTATTCATATACTTGTCAAGATGTCTCTTAAACGTCGCTATCGTATCTGCTTCCACCACCACCCCTGGCAGCAAGTTCCAGGCACTCACCACCCTTTCTGTAAAAAACTTGCCTCGCACATCCCCGCTAAACTTTTCCCCTCACAACTTAACCTATGTCCCCTAGTAACTGACTCTTCCACCCTGGGAAAAGCTTCTGAATATCCACTCTGTCCATGCCGCTCATAACTATGTAAACCTCTATCATGTCGCCCCTCCACCTCCGTCGTTCCAGTGAAAACAATCCGTGTTTTTCCAACCTCTCCTCATAGCTAATTCCCTCCAGACCAGGCAACATCCTGGTAAACCTCCTCTGTACACTATCCAAAGCCTCCACGTCCGACTGGTAGTGTGGCGACCAGAATTGCACGCAATATTCTAAGTGTGGCCGAACTAAGGTTCTGTACAGCTGCAACATGACCTGCCAATTTTTATACTCTATGCCCCGACCGATGAAGGCAAGCATGCCGTATGCCTTCTTGACTACCTTATCCACCTCCGTTGCCACTTTCAGTGACCTGTGGACCTGCACGCCCAGATCCCTCTGCCTGTCAATACTCCTAAGTGTTCTGCCATTTACTGTATACCTCCCAGCTGCATTAGACCTTCCAAAATGCATTACCTCACATTTTTCCGGATTAAACTCCATCTGCCAATTCTCTGCCCAAGCCTCCAACCGATCTATATCCTGCTGTATCCTCTGACAATCCTCATCATTATCCGTAACTCCACCAACCTTTGTGTCTTCCGCATACTTACTATCACACCAGCTGCATTTTCCTCCAAATCATTTATATATACCACAAACAGCAAAGGTCCCAGCACTGATCCCTGCGGAACACCACTAGTCACAGCCCTCCATTCAGAAAAGCACCCATCCACTGTTCCCCTCTGTCTTCTGTGACTGAGCCAGTTCTGTATCCATCTTGCCTGCTCACCTCTGATCCCTTGTGACTTCACCTTTTGCACCAGTCTGCCATGCGGGACCTTGTCAAAGGCTTTACTAAAGTCCAAATGAACAACATCCACCGCCCTTCCCTCATCAATCATCTTCGTCACTTCCTCAAAAAACTCAATAAAATAAGTAAGACACGACCGACCCTTCACAAAACCATGCTGTCTCTCGATCGTTTGTTTCCAAATGGGAGTAAATCCTGCCCCGAAGAATCTTCTCTAATAGTTTCCCTACCACTGACGTAAAGCTCACCGGACTATAATTTCCTGGATTATCCTTGCCACCCTTCTTAAACAAAGGAACAACATTGGCTATTCTCCAGTCCTCTGGGACCTCACCTGTAACCAATGAGAATGCAAAGATTTCTGTCAAGTCCCCAGCAATTTCTTCCCTTGCCTCCCTCAGTATTCTAGGGTAGATCCCATCAGGCCCTGGGGACTTATCTACGTTAATGCTTTGAAAGACACCCAACACCTCCTCCTTTTTGATTCTGAAATGACTGAGACTATCTGCATTCCCTTCCCTAAGCTCGTCATCCACCAGGTCCTTCCCCTTGGTAAATACTGATGCAAAGTACTCATTTAGCACCTCACCCATTTCCTCTGGCTCCACGCTCAGATTCCCATCTCTGTCCTTGAGTGCACCAACCCTTTCCTTGGTTACCCTCTTGCTCTTTATATATGTATAAAAAGCCTTGGGATTTTCCTTAATCCTGTTTGCCAATGACTTTTCATGACCCCTTTTGGCCCTCCTAACTCCTTGCTGAAGTTCCTTCCTACTGTCTTTATATTCCTCAAGTGCTTCATCTGTTCCTCGCCTTCCAGCCCTTACAAATGCTTCCTTTTTCTTTTTGACTAGGCTCACAATATCCCGTGTTATCCAAGCTTCCCGAAACTTGCCAAACTTGTCTTTCTTCCTCACAGGTACATGCCGGTCCTGGATGCTAATCAGCTGACGTTTGAAAGACTCCCACATGACAGATGTTGATTTACCCTCAAACAGCCGCCCCCAATCTAAATTCTTCAGTTCCTGCCTGATATTGTTATAATTAGCCTTCCCCCAATTTAGCACCTTCACCCGAAGACTACTCTTATCCTTATCCACAAGTACCTTAAAACTTATGGAATTATGGTCACTGCCCCCGAAATGCTCCCCCACTGAAGCTTCGACCACCTGGCCGGGCTCATTCCCCAATGCCAGGTCCAGAATGGCCCCATCCCTAGTTCGATTATCTACATACTGTTTCAAGAAGCCCTCCTGGATGCTCCTTACGAATTCTGCCCCATCCAAGCCCCTGGTACTAAGTGAGTCCTAGTCACTACTGGGCAAGTTAAAATCACCCACCACTACAACCCTGTTACCTTTGCATCTTTCCAAACTCTATCTACATATCTGCTCCTCTACCTCCCGCTGGCTGTTGGGAGGCCTGTAGTAAACCCCCAACATCGTGACTGCACCCTTCCTTTTCCTGAGCTCCACCCATATTGCCTCGCTGCATGACCTCTCTGAGGTGTCCTCCCGCAGTACAGCTGTGATATTCTCCTTAACCAGTAATGCAACTCCCCCACCCCTTTTGCATCCCCCTCTATCCCGCCTGAAGCTTCTGAAGCCTGGAACATTTAGCTGCCAATCCTGCCCTTCCCTCAACCAAGTCTCTGTAATAGCAACAACATCATATTTCCAAGTACTAATCCAAGCTCTAAGTTCATCTCCTTTATCTGTTATACTTCTCGCATTGAAACAGATGCACATCAGACCACCAGTCCCGCTGTGCTCAGCAACATCTCCCTGCCTGCGCTTCCTCTTAGTCCTACTGGCCTTATTTACTATGTCCTCCTCATTTACTTCACTAGCTGTCCTACTGCTCTGGTTCCCACCCCCCTGCCACACCAGTTTAAACCCTCCCGAGTGACGCTAGGAAACCTTGCAACCAGGATATTAGTGACCTTCCAGCTTCGATGCAACCCGTCCTTCTTGTGCAGGTCCCATCTGTCCCTGAAGAGAGCCCAATGGTCCAGATATCTAAAACCCTCCCTTCTACATCAGCTGCTCAGCCATGTCTTTAGCTGCATTATCTTCCTATTTCTAGCCTCACTGGCACGTGGCACAGGGAGTAATCCAGAGTCCCATAGACTCGTCAAGCTACAGCCTGACATACTCATACTCACCGAATCATACCTTACAGACAATATCACAGAGATCCCTGGGTATGTTCTATCCCAGAGGAAGGAGAAGCTCTATTAAAGAGCCAGCACGTGAACGATAGACTGAATAGCCTTATTCTGTTCATTCTCTGCAGACTGGGCAAACAAGTGGCCGATGAAATTTAGTGCTGAGAAATATGATGTTTTACATTTTGTCAAAAGGAATAAGGTGAGCAGGTGGGAAAGTGGAATTGAATACTAAGATCTGCGAGGGAGAGGGAGCATTTTTTACTCCTTCATTGGATGCAGGCGTCGCTGGTTCGCCAGTATTTATTGCCCATCCATAATTGCCCTTGACAAGGTGGTGATGAGCTGCCTTCCTGAACCGCTGCAGTCCATGTGGGGTAGGTACACCTACAGTGCTGTTCGGAAGGGAGTTCCAAGATTTGACCCAGGGATAGTGAAGGAACGGTGAGATTGTTCCAAGAATGGTGGTTGACTTCAAGGGAACATTGCAGGTCGTGATGTTCCCATGCATCTGCCACTCTTGTTCTTCTAGATTGTAGACGTAGTGCTTTTGGAAGATGCTGTCTAAGGAGACTTTGTGCATTGCTGCAGTGACTCGTGTAGATGTCAAACAGTGTCACCACTGTACATCGGTCGTGCAAAGAGTGAATATTTGTGGATGGTGTGACAATCGGGCGGGCAGCTTTGTCCAGAATGGTGTCGAGCTTCTTGAATGTTGTTGGAGCTTCACTCATCCAGGCAAGTGGAGAGCATTTAATCACACTCTTGACGTATGCCTTGTAAATGGTGGACAGGCAGTGGGTAAGCCGAGTTGGTACAGTTCAAAAGAGCGTGCAGTACAGAGTTTCATGCACATGGGAATGTGATGGTACAACACAATAGAGAAGAAATAGGAGCAATAGTAGACCGTATGGCCCATCGAGCATGCTCCACCATTGAAAACGATTAAGGCTGATCTTGGAATCCAATTTCACTTACCCACCCGTTCACAATATCCCTCGATTCCTTGTAAGACTGAAATCCTGCCTCACCCAGCCTTAAATGCATTCAATGTTGGAAGACCCACACGCCTCTGGCATTCACGAAACTTTGAGTGAAGTAATGTCTCCTCATCTCAGTCCTATCTGATCGACCCCTTATCCTGACGTAGTGGCGCCCATATTATTGATTCCTCGAGCAGTGGAAATAATCTCACTCTCGACACTATCTAGCCGCTTTAAAGTCTTAAATGTTTCAATGTGATCACCGCTCATTTATCTAACTCCACGGAATACAGGCAATTTACTTAACCTCTCATCATAGGACAACATCCTCATCCCAGAGACCAATATAGTGACCACTTGCTGTGCAGCCTCCAATGCAAGTAGTATATGGAGATCAGAACTGCACACGGCATTACAGATGTGGTCTCACCAAAACCTTGTACAATTGTAGCAATACTTCCTTATTCCTGTCCTCGAATTCTTTGCAATAATGGGCAACATGCTATTTGCTTTCCTAATATCAGCAGGGGAGGCGGTGGTGTTGTGTTATTGTCAATTGACTAGTAATCCAGAGACCTGGACTACTGCCCTGTGTTCGAATCCCAGCAAGGCGGATGGGCTTGCATTTCAAATCAATTAATAAATCTGGAATTAAGAGCTAGTCTAATTGTAACCATGAAACCATTGTCAGTTGTTCTAAAAACCCATCTGGTTCAACAATGTACTTTAGAGAAGCCTGGACTGGACTTTCTGTGACTCGAGACCCACAGCAATATGGTTGGCTCTTAAACGCCTTCTGACATTGACGAGCTAGCCACTCAATTGTAGCAAACTGTGTAGCAAAAGGAACAGGATTGCATGGACCACTCAGCATCGACCTAAGCACCGGAAGTTTCAATGGCAAAGCCAGCCCTGTCGACCCTGCAATGTCTTCCTTCCTAAAACCTGGAGGCTTGTACCAAAGTTGGGAAAACTGTCCCATAGACTCCTCAAGCTACAATCTGACATAGTCATACTCACCGAATCATACCTGACAGACAATATCCCAGAGATCCCTGGGTATGTTCTATCCCAGAGGAAGGAGAAAGCCACAAGATGTGACGGAGTAGCGGTCTACAGTCGGGAGGGATTTGCCCTGGGAGTCCTCAACATTAACTCTGGACCCCGGGACATCTCGTGGTATCAGGTTCAACATGGGCAAGGAAAACCCCTGCTGATTGCCACTCAGCTCGCCTGATCAATCAATTGCTTCCAATTGGTGTTCAACACGGTGAAGCACTGAGGGTAGCAAAGGCACAAAAAGTATACGGTATAATGTCAAGCACGAAGAATGGTTCGGTAGCACATAGAACATAGCTGCTAAACAGCGTCTGCGACAGGAAGTGCTTGACCTCATTGTCACCCATCTGCCTACCGAAGATTCCTCTTTCAATGACAGAATTGATAGCAGTGACCACCGCGCAGTTCCTGTGGAGACAAAATCCCATCTTCACATTGGGAATAGCCTCTATCATGATGTGTGGTGCTACCACTATGTTAAATGGAATATCTATCATACAGATGTAAGAACAGAAAGCTGTGCATCTATGAGGCGCTGTGGGCCATCAGCAGCAGCAGAATTGTACTCTACCACATTCTGTATGGGCCAGCATATCTCCCACTCTACTATTACCCATCAAGCCAGGCGGCGAAACAAAGTTCAATGAAGAGTGCAGGAGAGCATGCCAGGAGCAGCACTAAGCATATCCCAAAATGAGGTGTCAACTTGATAAGTGACACAGCAGAACTACTTGCAAGCCAAACTGTGTAGGCAGCATGCGACAAACAGGGCTAAGCGATACCACAACAAATGGATCAGATCTAAGCTCTGCAGTCCTCGCACATTCAGTCGTGAATTGTGCTGAATTATGAAACAACTGACAGACTCCACAAATATGCCTATCTTCAAAATGGGGGAGCTCACCACATCAGTGCAAAAGGCAATGCGAAAGCAATTGCATCAATTTTCAGCGAGAAGTGCTGAGTCGATGACCCATCTGGGCCTCCTCCTGAGGTACCCCGCATTTGACTTCAGCCAATCAAATTCACTCATGTGAAGCTACAACACTGAAACCTACCCAACAATGTGAAACATTGCCCAAGTATGTCCTGTGCACAAAGGACAAATCCAAACCGGCAAATTACCATTCTATCAGTCTATTCTCGATCATCAGCAAAGTGATGGAAGGGGCTGTCGACAATGCTATCGAGCAACATTTGCTCAGAATTAATCCACTGTTTGGCGCTCAGTTTTGATTCCACCAGGGCCACTCAGCTAATGATCTCCTTACAGCCTTGACGAAACATGGAAAATATCGCTGAAATCAAGAGGTGAGGTGAGAGTGACTGCCGTTGTCATCAAGACAGCATTTGACCAAATATGGCATCAAGGAGCCCGAGCAAACTGGAGTCAATGGGAATTGGCCGGGGGAGGGCGGGGGGGGGGGGGGGAGTCGGAGGGCCTCTCCGCTGGTTTCACCCGTAAGAAAGATGGTTGTGGTGGTTGTAGGTCAAACATCGCAGCTCGAAACAAATCACTGCAGGAGTTCCTCAGGGTAATGGTCTGGGCCCAAAAATTTGCAACTGCTTCATCAATGACCTATCCTCCATTATAAGGTCAGAATTGGAGATGTTCTCTGATGACTGCACAATATTCAGCACAATTTACGATGCTTCCGGTACTGAAGCAGCCCATGACCATATGCGGCAAGACCTGGATAATATCCGGGCTTGGCCTGATAAGTGGCAACTAATAACCGCGCCACGCAATTGCCAGACAATGACTATCATAAGGAGTAGTGAACCTAACCATCTCTTCTTGATGTTAAATGGCATTCCTTCGCTGAATTTCCCATTATCAACATCATGAGAGTTACCATTGACCAGCCACGGACTTGGATCTGTCACATAAATAGCATGGCTGCAAGAGCACGTCAGAGGCTGGGAATTCTGCAGCGAGTAATTGACCTCCTGACTCCCCAGTCCCGACCGCCATCTGCAAGGCACAAGTCAGGAGTGTGATGGAATACCTTCCATTTTCCTGGATGGGTGCAGCTTCACCAATACTCAAGAATCTCGACACCATCCAGGACAAGGGAACTTTCATGACTGCTACCCCATCTATCCCTTTCAACATTCAATACCTGCACCACCGACGCACAATGACAGCAGTGTGTACCGTCTACAAGATGCACTGCAACTCACCAAGGCTCGTTTGACAGCACCTTCCAACACAACGACCTCTACCACCTCGAAGGATAAGGGCAGCAGATGCATCGGAACACCACCACCTGCATGTTCCTCTCCTTGTCACACACCATCCTGACATGGAGCTAAGTTGTCACTGGGTCAAAATGCTGGAACTCCCTTCCAAACATCGCTCTGGGTCTACCTACACCACACGGACTGCAGTGGCTCAAGAACGCCACCACCTTGTCAAGGGCAATTAGGGATGGGCAATAGATGATGGCCTGCCAGCGACGCCCACATCCCATGAATATAAAAAGCACACACTGTTTCTTTTAACACCAACACGTACAATTTTGCACCTTTAAAACACATTCTGCTTTTCTCCTCTTATTTCCTTACTACAAATTGAATAGCTTTACACTTCCCTACGTGATATTCCATCTGCCATCTTGTTACTCACTCAGTTAACCCGTCTACATCTCATTTCAGCTTCTCTGTGTCCTCCCCACAGCTTACCTTTCTGCCTACATTTATGTCATCAGCAATCTAGGATACAATAGTCTCTGTCTCTCCATCTGAGTCATTAACATATATTGTAAATAGCTGAGGCCCGAACATTGATGCTTATGGCACTCCACTATTTACTGTCTTCAAACATTAAATGTCCGTTTATGCCCACTCGTTGCTTTCTGTCTGGTAATCAATCATCTATCCATGTTGATTTGTTACCCCCAACTCCATGAGCACTTATTTTTCTTTAGTTTCGCACCATAGCGAATGCATTTTGGAAATCCAAGTGTACTACAACTACTGGCTCCCCTTTACATGTTCAAAAGATTCTAAAAAAATTATCAAACAGGATTTTCCTTTAGTAAAATCATATTGACTTGTTCTAATCATACAGTGATATTCTAAGTGTTGTTAAGACATCCTTGATAATACATTACATACATTTTCCAATCGGTCATGTTAGGCTAACTGGCCTGTAGTTCCCTGCTTTCTCCATACCGCCTTTCTTGAAAAGCAATGTAACTTTTGCCAACCTACAATCTGATGGAACATTTCCCGATTCTCAGCAATTTTGGAAAATCGTAACTAGCAGATTTACTTTCTCTGCAGTGTGACAAATGGATTCAAACCCCTCGTAAATTATGTTGTGCACTTGAGTATTAATGTGAATCGTCATTTTATGCAGAAGGCTTTGATTTTGTGTTTCCATGTTCTGATTGTCAAAATGGAAGACATAGTTCAGGTGGCATATCCACTTGAGAAGAGTCTAGCCTTTGGACCTAGAAGATCCGTAGCCAACAAGTGTGGGCTCGAAACTGTAACCGTTTGTGAGTACAACCTTTCCTCCATTGTACAGCAGCCATGTGTTAGAGACACATTTCCTTGCAAGAGGCCACAACCTGCCTTCAAGCTGCATTGATTGTTCTCTCTAAGTCTTCCTCTCAAGTAAAGTTAAAGAGAAGCCTCACTTTGAAAAATCCAGCAAGAAAAATATCAGCTCGAGGTCAAGCTGCAGTCACAGCAGATATCATCTGATATTTACCCATTTTCTCTCCGTCCAGATAAAGGTGACTTCAGCAAATTGGAAAGGGATTACAAATGAGGGTGCAAAGCGTCCACCCCAAGCCAGCAAAAAAAAAAAGACCCAGAGACCAGTTTGCTCCCACTGCAACAAAATGGGTCACTCCAGGTCAGAATGCTGGAGGCTAAAAGGAAAACCAGTGGGTCTAATTGGCCTCCACAAGGGAGGTCCCAGGGAGGGTCTCCCTATTAAGGAGTGTAGCAGGGCCAACAGAGGCCCTTCAAGTAGAGCATAGAATCTCTGAGAGTATTACCCAATGTGTTGCTGGACTGGACTAATTCCCCAGGGATTATCCAAGTTTTATTCGAGAAGGAACCTTATCGCTATCACCTTCCCAGGAAAAGAGCAAGTCCATTGTACTGCTCAGGTATACAGGGGCGACTCAGTCCTTAATGTTGCAGAACAGCCCTACGCCTTCCCCCTGAGATCTCTGTGAAAGCCAAGGCCCTGATCAGTGGAGTGGGAGGTCACCTGTCTGTTCCCCTCCATCGAGTCCACGTACAGTGTGCCCGAGTCGCAGGAACCATAACTGTTGGAATTATGGCAAAATTACCTGTAGCAGGGATAGACTTCCTACTGGGAAATGATTTGGCTGGTAGCAAGAAAATAGCAACCACTATAGTCATAGACCAGCCCAGTGAAACCAGGGAATCCGAACAACTGCAAGGGGAAATCCCGGGGATCTTCCCCGATTATGTCGTGACTCAGTCCCAAGCCCGACAGGCCCAATTAATTGCAAGTGAGCCAGCGTCCCAGTTGGATGAGCCAGAGGTCTGGGTAGTTGAACCTTTCTTTCGGGACCTATCTGAAGGAGAAGACGCTCAGCTGAGCCCTGCTCTTCGGCACACAGCAGGCAGATCCTGAAATAAAGCACATAGCACAGACTGCTTGTTCAGAGGCAGAGGCCACTCCGATCCTTGAGTGTTACTATGTACGTAGTAATACGAAAGTGGAGACTTCCCAGAAGACAATCAGAAGAGGAGTAGACAGTACTCCAACAAATTGGAGTGATCGATGGCTGGATATGTGGGTACTTGGAAATCCTTAGCCTAAGTAACTAAAAGGTTCTTTTTTTCTGGGGAGGGTCAACGACATCACCGTTCAGCATGTACTGGACCTCTTGTCTAACCAGAGATAATCTGTCGGGGCTCAGCCAGCAGGGTCCCGTCTGACCAGTGGCATGTCTCCCACATCCATGCGTTGAATCGCTAGGCTGGTAGGCCCTGGCGAATCTGTACAGATCTCTTTAATTTTCTTTTTGATCAGGGTGGACACGTCCTGTCACTGCTTTTGTGTCAAGCAATGAGAGCAACAATTGGAAACATTGAGCCAAGGGCACGGTGGGATTTGTTCTTTTCCTGCTATTTATTGCATTGTAACTGTACCTGACACTAATCAGAAAGACATCCTGAAGCCAAGAAGGTCTGCTGAAAACTTCCCTTCCAGAAATCATTCCATTAGAAACGGATTTTCTGCAGCTCGGGAAATGCATGTGGTGCTCTATTGATTACCGTAAGCTGGGCCCAAAATTTATCACCCGAGCCGCCCCACTAATAGAGGCACCGACATAAAAAGCAAATGTGTTATGAACGGAAGTGTGCCAGCTCTCCCATAATTTAGCAAGCTTTTAAGTATGAATATACGATTTAATGAAAATCCATTTTTTATTTATTTTCAATGAAAATCACGTAAATAAATAAATGCAGTAGAATTCATTTTGTTCCCTCGATGGGTAAAGGTGCCACGAGTGGATTCAAACCCTTGTAAATTATGTTGTGCATTTGAGTGTTAATGTCAATCGTCATTTTATATAACCTGTTTTAAGTTTGAACTTCTGTGTTCTGTTGCCAAATTGAGGAGAGAGGTCAGGTCGGAGAGTCACTTTGGAACAGTCTAGCGTTAGGACCCAGGAGACCCCTGACCAACCTGTGTGGTCTCGAAATTGTGATGGTTGGTGTGCACAGCCTGTCCTCCATTGTGCAATTGCCCTGTGCTAGAGACACGACTCCGTGCAAGAAGCCACAATCTGTCTTCAAGCTGCATTGAATTTTCACTCTAAGGCCTTCTCGAGACGAAAATTTAAATGTAAGCCACACTTTGAGAAATCCAGCAAGAAACAAATCAAAACGAAGATAATCTGCAATAACAGCGGAAAAGTCTGATTTCCGGTCGTTTCCTCTCCATCTAAACATATAAACATAGAAATTAGAAAATAGGAGCAGGATTAGGCCATTCGGCCCTTTGATCCAGCTCTTCCATTCATTATGATCATGGCTGATGATCCAACTCAGTAGCCTGTCTACATACCCGTTTATCCCTTTTGACCCAAGAACTATATCTAACTCCTTCTTGAAAACATACAATGCTTTGGCCTCAGCTGCTTTATGTGGTAGCGAATTCCACAGGCTCACCACTCTCTGGGTGAATACATTTCTCCTCATCTCAGTCTTGAAAGGTTCACCCCGTATCCTTAGACTGGAACCGTGGTTCTGGACTCCACACCATCGGAAATGTACTTTCTGCATATACCCTGTCAAGAAGTCCTGTTAGAATTTTATAGGTTTCTATGAGATCCCCCTTCACTCTTCTGAACTTCAGCGAATATAATCCTAACCGACTCAATCTCTCCTCATATATCAGTCCCGACACCCCAGGAATCAGTCTGGTAAACCTTCGCTGCATTCCCTCGATAACAAGAACCATACTTCCTCAGATAAGGAGACTAAAACTGCACACAATAAGGTGACTTCAGCAATTTAGCTCTCTCCATTGCTACCTTTGAGAGTGCAAAGAAACTGAAATGTGCCAGAGAAGAGATATCTCCAACAGCTGCATCGCTATTCGGAATTTCTACTTAGTGATCTCCAACATTTGGACACTTTCCTGTTATGAATGGCAACTAGTTTTAACTGAAATCCATATTAGCTAGGAGTTAAGATAAACTTCTATTGAGTAAATGTCTCTGCCTTTTTGTGTCTTCAAACTTTACCTGAAAATTTGTAAGCATGTGTGGCGAAATGAAACCCCTTCCAGAGCTTAAGAATGTGTTTAGTTTAGTTCAGAGATACAGCACTGAGACAGGCCCTTCGGCCCACGGAGTCTGTGCCGACCATCAACCTCCCATTTATAATAATCCTACACTAATTCCATATGTCTACCACATCCCCACCTGTCCCTATATTTTCCTAACACCTACCTATACTAGGGGCAATTGCTAATGGCCAATTTACCTATCAACCCTCAAGTCTTTGGCATGTGGGAGGAAACCGGAGCACCCGGAGGAAACCCACGCAGACACAGGGAGAACTTGCAAACTCCACACATAATCCCTACTTATTTGGTTTGACTTTAAAAGCCACGTTGTTGAAGCGGTGATCTATTATTCGGGCTTAAGGGAGGGACAAACTGTAATCAGGAAACTACATACGGACGTGTGGTTGGAAAAACAGGGAAATTCGTTTAGAAGAAAACAGAACTAACTTCCTCCTCAGAACAGCAGCTGTTTCTGTTAATACCCAAGGCGGTAGGTCACCACGGCCTGGAGGTTTGTCAGATTTTCGTCCCTGAAGTTTCTCTAACACATTTCCTCTGTTGGTATTAATTTCCTTAATTTCTTCAGTATTTTTAGCCGCTCGGTTTGTGTCTATCATGGACGAAGAGTGAAGAGTTCCGAAAAACGGACATTGTCTTTTACAAAATGAACATTTCTCATAAAAACTTCTAAAATTCCCAGTGAAGGATAAGACGATTGGCGTATTCTGTATTTAAGCTGTCTGACAAAGACAAAGGACAAACCTTTAAAGCTAACGTGCGTTCATGAAACCCATCGTGCGCTTTCCTAAAGCATTTCAGAATTGTATACTTTCTTCTCAAACAAAGGAGGTGTGTAGTGGACACGTATTGTGTGATCATCATGGGAAAGAAACCAGTGTTTCTCCGAACAGGAGGTGAAAGGCAACAACTTTTCCTTAAAAAGAGAGACAGCCAGAAAGAGAGAGAGAAAGCAA
Organism: Heterodontus francisci; assembly: GCF_036365525.1. Classification (NCBI taxonomy): domain Eukaryota; kingdom Metazoa; phylum Chordata; class Chondrichthyes; order Heterodontiformes; family Heterodontidae; genus Heterodontus; species Heterodontus francisci. The sequence goes on along the minus strand of NW_027141742.1, from coordinate 511,856 downwards.
GCGAGAGATTCACTAAGGAGAGAAGCAACACCTATCAGCTGGTGTTTCAGCCATGCCAGGAAACAAATGCCCTGCTTATTCAACAGGACATTCGAGCAAGAGAGTAATCTACGCTCATCCCAGGCCTGCTACCATCCAGAACTGGTTCCCAAGAGAATTCAACAAGTTTAACTCAACGTTTCTTCCGACTGAGAGCCACCTTCCCTTTTTCCTTTTCTATCTGTTTCTTCTTGAATCTGTGTGAGCGAGCAGATGCATGAGTGTAAGTTGTATGACAATTTTGGGATGAGGTCTATTGAGCAATAAACAAATGATTTTCTGTTTTGAAAGCCTGCAAGGAAACCTGACACAGTCAGTTTATTCGAAAAAAGATACTAGTGGATTGAACTCTAACCCAGAAACATTTGCCGCGGTCACGTGGGGAGTTGAAGTGTGGGAACGCCAGCGTCACACCACGTGTTCATGACAAGAGTGGGCTGGGTGTTTGTGTGTATGGACCTTTAACGGTGGGAGAGCCCTTCGAGAGAATAATTAGCAAAGCCAATGGGAACTTTGGCTGCCTAAATAGAGGTATTACCTTCAAAAGCGGGGATTTCTGCTGAATCTGTATAAAGCTCTGGCGAGGCCAGAAATGGAGTACTGCTCCCCATCTGGTCACTGCACGGTAGGAAGGATGTGAGGGTGCTTGACAGGGTGCATAGGAATTTTAACAGAATGGGCCCTGGGCTGAGTGACATCAGCTACAAGGTTAAGTTGTGCACGCTGTGGATCCTCGCCTTAGAGCAAAGCTGATGGAGGGGAGATTTGATAGAGGTGTACACGATTATGAGAGATTTTAATGACGGAGACAAATATAAAAGCTGTACCCACCAGTTGAATGTACAAGGTTTAGTGAAACTTGATTGACTATATTGGGCAAGAGATGAGGGGTTTTTCTCATTATTATTATCATTCAACGGGCTCGGCCATCATTTATTGCCCATTCATAATTGCCTTTTGGAAGGTGGTGGTGAGCTGCCTTCTTGAACCGCTGCAGTCCATGTGGGGAAGTTACACCCACGATGCTGTTAGAAAGGGAGTTCTAGCATTTTGACCCAGGGACGGTGAAGTAACAGCGATATAGTTCCAAATCTGGATGGTGTGTGACATGGAGGAGATGTTGCAGGTGGTTATGTTCCCATGCAACTGGTACTGTCAAAGCAGCCTTGGTGCGTTGCTGCAGTGCATCTTGTAGATGGTGCACACTACTGTCATTTTTTGTCAGTGGTGGAGGGCGTAAAGGTGCAAGGTTGTGCATATGATGCAAATGGAGTAGGCTGCTTTGTCTTGGATGCTGTCGCGCTTCTTGAGTGTTGTTGAAACAGCACCCATCCAGGCAAGCGGAGCCTAATCCATCAAATTCCTGTCCAAGACAGGATTGGTAAGAGTGACCACTGCACAATCCATGTAGAGACAAAGTCCCGCCATCACTTTGATGAATAACATCACACCCAAGCACTGAGCCAGAAACACATACACAAACACAAACACACACACAGACACAAATACAATCATATCCCAGTCACTGAGACAGGCAAGCATGCACATGCACACACACACACATACTTACACACGCAAACATACACAGAGACATACTAATCCCACCGATCACTACCCATTATCTGAGCCAGTAGCGTGTGCACACACACAAACACATGCACTGACAAACACACACATATAAACACAGGCACTGACCAACAAACACACAAAAAGGCACCGATCCAGACACACACTCAGGCAGATGCACACACACAGACACACACACACAAACAAACACACACAAACAAACATACGCACACACACACACAAACACACACACACACACACACACACACACACGCACTATATGCAGGGAAAACTGCATGTGGTGATGTCACCATGCATTTTCTCTCCGTTTCCCTCCAGTTGTTAGAGGTCGCGGGTTTGGAAGGTGCTGTAAAAGAAGCCTTGTTTTGTTACTGCAGTGCATCATGTAGATGGTAGACGTTATTGCCACTGTGAGTCTGTGGCAGAGGGAGTGAATGATTGTAAATGGGGTGCTAACCAAGCGAGCTGTTTTGTTCCGGATGCTGTCGAGCTTCTTGAGTTTTGGTGGAGCTGAGATGTGTGTGTGTGCATGTGTGCGAGCGCGTCTGACTCTGTTTCAGCGGGATGGGAACCGAAGGGTAGTCTTAAAGTAGGCAATTTGAGGGCAGCGAATGTGAGGCAGAGAACGAGCAAGTGACTCTGAAAGACAGAAGAAGCAAAGGTCAAAAAGTGTGTGGTACAGCAATTTGTCAGTGTCAAAAGGTATTTATTTAAAAACAAGGAGTATAGCAACTTAAGCCAATGAGCTGAAGGCACAGATAGACACACGATGACACTATATCGTTGCTATAATGGAAACTTGGCTTAAAGAGGAGCAAGAATGTCAACTCAACATCGTTAAATACAGAGTTTACAGGCGGGATAGAATGGGAGATTAAAAAGGAGGGGCGTAGCATTATTTCTTAATAATCAATAGCAGCTTTAAGGTGGGATGATATGCTACATGCATAATCAAATGAGGCCACTAGGATGGCGCTCATAAATAAAAATAAAGAGGCAGCCTCACTGCTAGGAGTTTAGAGTAGACCCTCAAATAGGGAATATTGCGTGCAATTCTGGTCGCCACACTACCAGAAGGACGTGGAGGCTTTGGAGAGGGTACAGAAGAGGTTTACCAGGATGTTGCCTGGTCTGGAGGGCATTAGCTATGAGGAGAGGTTGGATAAATTCGGATTGTGTTCACTGGAACAACGGATGTGGTGGGGCGACATGATAGAGGTTTACAAAGTTATGAGCTGCATGGACAGACTGGATAGTCAGAAGCTTTTCCCCGGGGTGGAAGAGTCAGATACTAGGGGACATAGGTTTAAGGTGCGAGGGGCAAAGTTTAGAGGGGATGTGCGAGGCAAGTTCTTTACACAGAGGGTGGTGAGCGCCTGGAACTTGCTGCCGGGGGAAGTGGTGGAAGCAGGTACGATAGCAACGTTTAAGAGGCATCTTGACAAATACATGAATAGGATGGGAATAGAGGGATACGGTCTCCGGAAGAGCAGAAGGTTTTAGTTTAGGCAGGCATGAAAATCGGCGCAGGCTCGGAGGGCCGAATGGCCTGTTCCTGTGTTGTACTGTTCTTTGTTCTTTATTTGTTCTTTGTCTTTCTGTATGTCGACATGAACTGCTTTAGCTTCTGAGGAGTCGTGAATGAAACTGAACACTGCAAGTGTCAGCGAACATGCAAACTTCTGACCTTATAATGAAGATGAGGTTTATTACACCCAGGGCCTCTGCGGTACATCATCCCTTCTCTCAGCACCCCTCATATATCCCTTCACACCGGTAATACGTTCTAATTTATTGTTGTCCAAAAAGCGTCGGATTAAAAAGGGTTAACTGAACTTGTTTGTTCAATGGCGGTTATTAATTTTAGTCCCCTTTGACCCTAATTGTCCCCAGGAGGGTTTCCTTCTTCTATTAATAAGGCACTCATTTCAATATGCTATCACATATCGTCAATGGGAGAATCAACACTGGCACTGAATTAATGATTATCATTTAAAGCTTTGGAAGCTTTGTCTTCGGAATGTCTTCAGTCTCCATCACAAACGCCATTGTTTTACTTCAGATATTTCTCTAATTCAGTAGCAATCTTGCCTACTCCAAACTCTGTAATATTGTCCTCTGCCTCAACCGATTGTGTGCATAAACCCTTATGTGTGCCTTTGTTAAATCCAGACTTGACGTCCTAATGCACCCCTAATAATCATCTCAGTTAGTAACACTCATTAACCACAGCTCACGCAAAACTCTTCTGCCTGTATCCTAACCCACACTAAATCCCATTCACCCCTGTCCACTGTGCTCACTGATGTGCATTGGTTCCTGGTCTGACAATACTGCAATTTTAACAATTGCACACCTCAAATTAGTTCCATGCTTCCACAACAGTTCCCTAAGAGTATTTATCCAATTCCCTTTTTAATATATTTTTCCCTCTGTAACTTTGCCTGTCTATGATCATCTTCCCGGGGTAGGGGTGGGGGAGGGAAGGTGGGGAGGGGTGGGGGCACTGCTGTTAGTGAATAGGCCCACAAATCCGAAGGTGGTACAGGACCTGCAGCCAGCCAATTATGGCGAGTCTCACATAGTGCTCCATGTTGGCAGGGCGTTCCGTTACCTCTGATGTATATCTCTGAAACTTTGTATATGCATGTCCACTGAACGCCTGTGTTAGTCACTGTCATTTGAACATACATTCAGGAGCATGAGGAATTCATTCCAGCGTAATTTAAAAATACCAGGCATCCAAACTGCAGGTGAGTGGCTTTTAACTTATTTCAGCTGTTGTGAAGTTAGTGGAGGTGCTGTGGATGTTTTTTTCCGGAGACTGTGTCGCGAGCTGCTGCAGACATTCATGGAGGACAGAGGATTTGGTGACCCAACTCTGGCCGAGATATGGGGACTGTAGTTACAGTGTCTCTGGGTCTGCAACATGACCAACAAATGGTACAAAGGCTGCAGAGAGGGAAATATCTGTAAAGAGGGAAGAGTCGGAGTCTCTGTATTACCCATCCTGGGATTTCCAAGAGCACTTTTCCTACCTACACCTAACCAGGAGCAATGATTGAGTCGACTCTGATTCAATAAGGAGGTGGTCACAGAGCTGTCCCACCTGCCTGCTCTAACACGACCTGGAGCCTCACACCAAGGTGAGGACGGAGCTGCAAGTGGCCGTTAAGGAAACCGTTTCATTGAACATCTACTGGGTATCTGCGTTTTTCTAGGTAGAAGCAGACGACATTTCCTTCATCTCTTAGTATGCCACCCATCAATTGTCCGCTATGTGACAGAAGCCATCTATTCTGGGTGAGGAGAATACATCATTTTCTCCCTCTGCAGGGAGAAAGCAAAATGAGAGGCTCCGTGTCTTTGCCAGGACAGCGGCATTCCCAATGATGTACTTGGTTCTGCGTGTCCCCATGTCAACGGAGAGATGAATAGGAACTGAAAGCACTTTCACTCCATTAATATGCATTTGGGTGTGTGACCATGCCCAGTAGATCACGTTGGTGACGTTCCACTATAACAGAAGCAGTCACCGTTAAATATAGAGAGTTGTTAGACAGTGCATTCTATATCTTAACCAACTTGCTGCAAGACAAAGATTTCCTCATGTTGCAATGCGTCTTTTGCCAATCATCTTAATCAGTGGCCTGTGTTTATCGACCCGCCAGCCATTGGAACCAATATATATATTTATATATTTTTTTTTATCTAAACCCTTCATAATTTTAAGCACCTCTATCAATATTCTGCTCTAACGAGAACAATCCCAGTTTCCCTAGTCTTTCCATGTAACTGTAATCACATCCCTGGGACCGTTATAGTAAATCACATCTGTGGCCTCTCCAAAGCCTTGGCATCCGAGCTAAAGTGTGGTACCCATTGTTGGACACATTCCTGCAGCACGGGCCGCCCAGTGTTTTATATACCTTTAGCATAAAGGCCGGGCTTGTTTACTGTACGTCACTATTTATAAAGCCCAGGATACCATAATTACCATAATTACTTTATTAGCTTTATTAACCTGTCCTTTATTAACTTTATGAACATGTCCTGCCATCTTCAAAGATTTGTGATCAAACACCCCAGGGCTCTCTGTTCTTATACCAGCTTTAAAGTTGCAACATGCAGCTCTCCTGATCCATTATTACAAAATGCATTACCTCACACGTCTACCATATGACTACCCATTGCACTACCCTGTCCATGTCCGCTTGAATTCTTATACTATATTTGCCATTCACCATGATACGTATACGCCTCGTGTCTTCTGAAAATTTCAATAATGTGTCCTGTAATCCTGAAGTTTAGTACATCAGAAACACCAGTGCTCCTAATACTGAACGGTGTAGAACACGGCTGCATATAAAAAACAACCATTCACCATTATGTTGACAAATGACCTCCTGAATGTCTATTATTGTCCTCGTCAATATTTACTGTGGTGTTGAATTATTAGAAACCTCATGCAGAAAAAAAAAATACCGTGGATGCTGTAAATCTGAAGAGATACAGAAAATGCTGAAAATACTCAGTAGGCCCGGCAGTACCTGTTGAGAGAAAATCGGAATTAACTTTTCAGGTCGTGAGATTTCATGAGAATGTGTCTCAATGTAAGGTTATCGACCTGATACTTTAACGCTGTTTCTCTCCCCACAGATGATGCCTGACCTGCTGAGTATTTCCAGGACTTGTCGATTTTTTCTCACTGTTATTACTTATGTTAATCTTAATCCTCTTATTTTATTTACCTGTCAATGTGCTCGTCAATGTGCTCCTGATTACAGTTGAAATCCTTTTTTAACTACTGCATTTCCCTGTCCAGCCATGAACAATAAATTAAATCCTGTCTCCAGCAGAAAGACCTGCCACAGGTACAATGACGACAGACATGATTGAATGTGCTAACAAATATCATAGAGTCTTAGCGTCACAACCAAAGACATGCAGGTTGATAGGTAAATTGGCCATTGTAAATTGCCCCTAGTGTAGGTAGCTGGTGGAAGAATGGCGGGGATGTGGTCGGGAATATGGGATTAATGTAGGATTAGTATAAATGAGTGGTTGTTGGTCGGCACAGACGCGCTGGGCCGAAGGGCCTGTTTCAGTGCTGTATCTCTGTATGACTGTGACTCTATGAGAAATGTGGGAAGGAGAAAATAGGGAAATATAGGCCAGTGAGCCTAACATCAGTCATTGAGAAAATGCTGGCATCTATTATTAGAGGAAGTCTTAACAATACACCGAGATAGCACAGTATGATTAGAACAAATCAACATGGTTTTACTGAAGGGAACTCCTGGTTGACAAATTTAATAGAGTTTTTGGTGAGGTAACTAGTAGGGTAGATAAAGGGGAACAATTAGAGTGCACCTGAATTTCCAAAAGGTGTTCTATTAGGTTCCACACAAGCATTTTATAGGCAAGATAAGACCTCATGGAGTTCGGGGTAATGTAATAGCATGGAGAGATGATTGGTTGACAGACAGGAAACAACGTGGAGGCATACACAGCAGTAAATGACCAGTGGTGTTCCGCAGGGATCAGTGCTGGGACGTTTGCTGTTTGTAGTAGATATAAATGATTTGGAGGAAAATGTAGCTCGTCTGATCAGTAAGTGGGTGGGCGACGGAAAGGTTGGTGGAGTTGCGGATAATGATGAGGATTATCAGAGGATACAGCAGGATATAGATCGGTAGGAGACATGGGCGGAGAAATGGCAGATGGAGTTTAATCCGGACAAATGTGAGGTAATGCATTTTGGACAGTCTAATGCAGGTGGGAGATATGCAGTAAATGGCAGAACCCTTCGGAGTATTGCCAGGCAGAGATATCTGGGCGTACAGGTCCACAGGTCACTGAAAGTGGCAACGGAGGTGGATAAGGTAGGCAAGAAGGCATACGGCCTTCTTGCCTTCATCTGTCGGGACAGAGAGTATAAAAATTGGCAAGTCATGTTGCAGCTGTGCAGAACCTTAGTTAGGCCACACTGAGAATATTGCGTGCAATTCTGGTCGCCACACATCCAGAAGGATGTGGAGGCTTTGGAGAGGGTACAGAGGAGGTTTACCAGGAAGTTGCCTGGTCTGGAGGGCATTAGCTATGAGGAGAGGTTGGAAAAACTCGGATTGTTCTCACTGGAACGACGGAGGTGGAGGGGAGGCATGATAGACTTTTACAAAGATATGAGTGGCATGGACAGAGTGGATAGTCAGAAGCTTTTTTCCCAGGGTAGAAGAGTCAGATACTAGGGGACATAGGTTTAAAGTGCGAGGGGCAAAGTTTAGAGGGGATGTGCAAGGCAAGTGTTTTACACAGAGGGTGTTGAGTGCCTGGAACTTGCTGCCAGGTGAGGTGGTGGAAGCAGATACGATAGCGACGTTTAAGAGACTTCTTGACAAATATATGAATAGGAAAGGAATAGAGGGATATGGGCCCCGGAGGTGCAGAAGGTTTTAGTTTCGGCAGGCATCAGGATCGGTGCAGGCTTGCAGGGCCGAATGGCCTGTTCCTGTGCTGTACTGTTCTTTGTTCTCTGTTCTTTGTTCTTTGTTAAATAGTGAAATAAAAGCAAAATGCTGCAGATGCTGGAAATCGGAAATAAAAACAAAAACAAAAGCAAAAAACGTTTTGGAAATCCTCCGCAGGTCCAGCAGCATCTGTGGAGAGAGATGCCGAGTTAACGTTTCAGCTCTGTGACCTCCCATCATAACTGGCAAAATGAGAAATGCAATAGGTTTTCACTAAATAAAGCAGGGGTGGGGGAAAAGAGAACAAAACAGAAGGTCTCCTAATCATTAGGTAGACCAAATGCGAATTGTTAACATGACCTCGAGCTTCCCGTTGCTTTCCACTTCGACACGCCCCGCTGCTTTCATGCCCACATCTCTGTCCTGAGCTTGCTGCAGTATTTCAGTGAACATCAACGCAAGCTCCAGGAACAGCACCTCATTCAGCAATGAGGCACGCTACACTCTGTCAGACTGAACCTTGTGTCCAATCATTTCAGAGCTTGACTAACCCTTTTTATGTTTTTTAAAATGTTATTTTACTTTGTCTCATCATTCCTTTTTTGTTTCTTATCATGTGCATGCCCACTGATTTTTTTTCATGTTTTTGCTTTTTGTAGGGCTGTTAAATGCTGCCATTTAACATCCTCTCTGCACTAATGCTTTGTCTTTCACCTCGTCATTCGCACTCTCTTTGCCTTTGCCTTTACCCCATGAGCTCCTTGTCAGTTCATCTTTCTGACCCTCTGTCCTGTCAACACCTTCCCTTTTGTTTCATTTTCCCCCACAGCTGCTTTATTTGCTTAACACCTATTACATTTCTATCCTTTGCCATTTCTGATGAAAGGTCACTGACAAGAAACTTTAACTCGGCTTTTATCTCCACAGCTGCTGCCAGACCTGCTGAGGTACTTTATTTTATTTTAGCAAATAGTGGAGTGTTGAAGGATCAGTGTTGGGGCCTCAGCTGTTTAAAATCAAGTTTAATGACTTAGATGAAGAGACAAAGAGTAATGTATCTAAGTTTTGCTAATGATACATATGTAGGTGGAACAGTAATGATGCATATGTAGGTGGGAAGGCCACAGAAAGGCTGCCAAGAGATATAGACTGGTTAAATAAGTGGGCAACAAGATGGCAAATGGATTATAATGTTCAGAAGTGTGAAAATGTTCACTTTGGTCATAAGAATAGAAATACAGAACATTTTTTAAAGGTGTGGAACTTGGAAGTGTCGATGTTAAAATAGACTTTGGTGTACTTGTTTCATGAAAACATAACGTCCACATGCAGATGCAGCGAGCAATTAGAAGGCAAATGACATGCTGGTCTTTATTGCAAGGGGATTGGTGTACATCATTAATGAAGTATTGTTACAGTTGTACAGGGTTTTGTTGGGACCACATCTGGAGTACTGTGTGCAGTTTTGGTCTCCACATTTAAGAAAGGATATCCTTGCATTTGAGGTGGTAAAGTGAAGGTTCACGAGATTGGTTCCTGGATTAAGAGGCAATCCTATAATGAGAGGCTGTATAAATTGGGTCTGCATTCGCAATAGTTCAGAAGAATAAGAGGTGACCTTATTGAAACCTCTAAGATTCAAAAGGGGCTGGATAGGTCAGGCATTGAGAGATTATTTACACTTGTCAAGGAATATAAACCACGGGGGGGATGGGGGTGTGGGGGGAGGTGGGGGTAGGGAACACCATTTCAGAATAAGGGGGCTATCATCTAGGACGGAGATAAGGAGAAATTACTTGACTCAAAGGGTTGTGAATCTTTAGAATTCACTACCCCAGAGGGTTGTGGATGCTCCAACGTTGAATATATTTAAGGCTGGGATAGGGACACCTCCGACCTCTCAACGAATCAAGGCATACGGGGAGTGAAAAGTGAAATTGAATCCTAAGATCATCCATGCCAGTATTGAATGGTGGAGCAGGCTGGATGGGCCATATGGTCGACTGCTGCTCCTATGTCTTGTGTTCATGTGTTCCTATTTGGTCGGAACATAACCTGTGTTCACCTATCCACGTCATTCTTCAACAGGTAATATCGTCAAACTCAGAGAACGTCAGAGGGTAATCACACCCTCATAATTTACACTTAATTTCTGCCATATGTTCGACAATAGCCTAATGAGATTTTGATTTTATATGCAAAGCAAAAAAAAGCCTAGATTCCAACCTTCAACTTTCGGCAAATATCCTCTGCTGCCACATTTAACTATGGAACGCTTGGTGTGGAAGAATGATGCTGGAGTTTATGTTTAATCAGTTTCTCATTAATTGTACAGAGTAAGAGGATAACAAACACTGTGATCCTCACTCAATTCCTTCACCTGTTTTAGTAAGTACCTGCTTATAGGTGCTCAAGTCCGACTCCAATGAACACCCTCCAGTTCATAACTTAGCAAATGATGCTGATATCATTATTCTTTAACAACCTATCTATGCCTGTAATAATCTTGTGCAAGTTTATTTAATATCCCCTCAATCGCCTTTTTTCCAAGGAGAAAGCCACCAGTTTTCCAACCTAACCTTGCAACTAAATTTCCATAATCTCTGGAATTATTCTGGTAAATCTCCTCTGCAACCTCAAAAGGACCCTCACATCCTTCGCAATGTCTGACAACCATATCTGAACCCAATACGATACTTGGGGCCGAACCAGTGCTTTATAAATGTTCAGGATAGCTTCCCTGCTTTTTAGAGATACAACACTGTAACAGGCCCTTCGGCCCACCGAGTCTGTGACGACAAACAACCACCCATGTATGCTAACCCTGCAGTAATCCCATATGCCCTATCACCTACCTACACGAGGGGCCATTGATGATGGCCAATTTACCAATCAACTTGCAAGTCTTAGGCTGTGGGATGAAACCGAAGCACCCGGCAAAAACCCACACAGTCACAGGAGGAACTTACAAACTCCGTGCAGGCAGTACCAAGACTCGAACGCAAGTCCCTAGAACTGTGAGGTTGCAGTGCTAATCACTGCGCCACTGTGCCACCCAGCACTCAATGATTCTGTTTCTAAAGCACAATATCAAATATGCTGAGCTAAACATTCTCTCAATATGTCCTGCAGCATTCAAAGTTCATATGCACATGCAATTCCCGGTGTTCTTGCACACTGTGTGGAACTGTCCGATTAACTATATATTGTCTCAAAGAACAAAGAACAGTACAGCACAGGAACAGGCCATTCGGACCTCCAAGCCTGCGCCAAAATTTATGCCTGCCTAATCTAAAACCTTCTGCACTTCCGGGGCCCATATCCCTCCATTCCCTTCCATTACATGCATTTGTCAAGATGTCTCTTAAACGTCGCTATCATATCTGCTTCCACCACCTACCCCGGCAGCAAGTTCCAGGCACTCACCACCCTCTGTGCAAATAACTTGCCTCCCACATCCCTTCTCAATTTTGCCCCTCGCACCTTAAAGCTATGTCCCCCAGTAACTGACTCTTCCACCCTGGGAAAAAGCTTCTGACTATCCACTCTGTCCATGCCGCTCAGAACTTTGTAAACTTCTATCATGTCGCCCCCCCACATCCGTCGTTCCAGTGAAAACAACCCGAGTTTTTCCAACCTCTCCTCAAAGCTAATGCCCTCCAGACCAGGCAACGTCCTGGTAAACCTCTTCTGTACCCTCTTCAATGCCTCCACGTCCTTCTAGTAGTGTGGCGACCAGAATTGCACGCAATATTCTAAGTGTGGCCTGACTAAGGTACTGTACAGCTGCAACATGACTTGCCAATTTTTATATTCTATGCCCGGACCGATGAAGGCAAGCATGCCGTATGCCTTCATGACTACCTTATCCACCTGCGTTGCCACTTTCAGTGACCTGTGGACCTGTACGCCCAGATCTCGATGCCTGTCAATACTCCTAAGGGTTCTGCCGTTTACTGTATACCTCCCACCTGCATTAGACCTTCCAAAATGCATTGCCTCACATTTTTCCGGATCAAGATCCATTTGCCATTTCTCCGCACAAGTCTCCAACCGATCTGTATCTTGCTGTATCCTTTGACAATCCTCATCATTATCCGCAACTCCACCAACCTTTGTGTTTGCCGCATACTTACTAACCAGACCAGCTACATTTTCCTCCAAATCAATTATATATACTACAAACAGCAAAGGTCCCAGCACTAATCCCTGTGGACCCCCACTAGTCACATCCCTCCATTCAGAAAAACACCCTTCCACTGATACCCTCTGTCTTCCATGACCGAGCCAGTTCTGTATCCATCTTGCCAGCTCACCTCTGATCCCGTGTGACTTCACCTTTTGTACCAGTCGACCATGAGGGACCTTGTCAAAGGCTTTACTAAAGTCCATATAGATAACATTCACTGCCCTTTCTTCATCAATCATCTTCGTCACTTCCTCAAAAAATCCAATCACATTAATGAGACACCACATCCCCTTCACAAAACCATGCTGTCTGTCGCTAATAAGTCCATTTGTTTCCAAATGGGAGTACGTCCTGTTCCGCAGAATCCTCTCTGATAGTTTCCCTACCACTGACGTAAGACTCAGCGGCCCATAATTTCCTAGATTATCCTTGCTACGCTTCTTAAACAAAGTAACAACATTGGCTATTCTCCAGTCCTCTGGGACCTCACCTGTGGAAATGAGGATGCAAAGATTTCTGTCAAGACCCCAGCAATTTCTTCCCTTGCCTCCCTCAGTATTCTAGGGTAGATATCATCAGGCTCTGGGGACTTATCTACCGTAATGCTTTGCAAGCCACCCAACACCTCCTCCTTTTTGACAATGAGATGACTGAGACTATCTGCACTCCTTTCCCTAGGCTCATCATCCACTAAGTCCTTCGCTTTGGTGAATACTGATGCAAAGTACTCACTTAGAACCTTGCTCATTTCCTCTGGCTCCACACATAGATTCCCAACTCTGTCCTTGAGTGGGCCAACCATTTCGCAACCCTTTCCCTGGTTCCCCTCTTGCTCTCCCGCTATTACTTCTGCAAAAATGCATCGCTTCACAATTGTCGCTACTGAATTCCATTTGCCACCTCTCTTCCCATTCTGCTAGTCCAGATTTGTCCAACATACGGCCCGTAGGCAAGGATCCGGCCTGCCAAACTTTTTAATCTGGTTGCGGATGCGAACTGTACCCGGGGCCATTCCTCATCCTCCCCAAGAGATGAGAAATTATGAGAAAAAGGTGAGGTAATGCATTTTGGAAGGTCCAATACAAGTGGGAATTATGCAGTAAATGGCAGAACCCTTAGGAATATTGACAGGCAGAGAGATCTGGGCACACAGGTCCACAGATACCTGAAAGTGACAAGGCAGGTGGATAATGTAGACAAGAAGGCGTACAGCATGCTTGCCTTCATCGGTCGGGACATAGAGTATAAAAATTGGCAAGTCATGCAGCAGCTGTATCGAATCTTAGTTAGGCCACACTGAGAATATTGCATACAATTCTGTTCGCCACATTTCCAGAAGGACGTGAAGGCTTTGGAGAGGGTACAGAAGAGATATACTGGGATGTTGCCTGGTCTGGAGGGCATTGGCTATGAGGAGAGGTTGGATAAACTCGGATTGTTTTCACTGGAACGACGGAGGTGGAGGGGCGACATGATAGTGGTTTACAAAATTATGAGTGGCATGGACAGAGTGGATAGTCAGAAGCTTTTTCCCTGGGTGGAAGAGTCATTTACTGGGGGACATAGGTTTAAGGTGCGAGGGGCAATGTTTAGAGGGGATGTGCGAGGAACGTTGTTTTACACAGAGGGTGGTGAGTGCCTGGAACTTGCTGCCGGGGGAGGTGGTGGGAGCAGGTACGATAGCGACGTTTTAGAGGCATCTTGACAAATACATGAATAGGATGGGAATAGAGGGATACGGACCCTGGATGTGCAGAAAGTTTTAGTTGAGACAGGCATCATGATTTGCGCAGGCTTGGAGGGCCGAATGGATTGTTCCTGTTCTTTGTTCTTTGTTCTTTGAACTGTTATTTTTACTCCCAACCTGATGTAAAATTTCCCTGATAAATTGCCTTGTTTTTTGACGATTGGCATTATTTGCTTCCTTGATTTTGCAATGGACTTATTTCCAGTAACTGCTTTGAAATAATTGAAATCCGTGTTGTCTTTCACAGGTGAGTGAATCTCTCAGTCAGTCCAACATTTAAATTTCTATACAATAGCAAAAGTAATGTGCACGCTGAAAATCAGAAATAAAACCAGTAAATGCTGGAAATACCCAGCAGGTCTGGCAATATCTGTGGAGTGAGAAACAGATTTAATGTTTCAGGTCAATGACCCTTCATCAGAACTGGTGGAGATTAGAGATGGCAGACAGGGAAAAGAGGGAGGGACGATTATGATCAACATTGAGTTCAGCAATTTCAGTATCATTCATTTGTCATTGCTCCTAGCCTGATGCATAATTTCTCTGTCTATTTCCCTTCCTCACAGTTAACTTGCTGACAATTAGGACCCTGTCTCAGGGAAAATGTGGTCTCTCCAAATGTGTCACTCGCTACCTTGTGGCCATGGCAGCGACGGATCTACTGCTTGTTATACTTGACCTGATATTGAGGCACATTCCAATTGTTTATCGGGAACAGTTTCAGTTCCTGGAGTCCATTCCCGTGTGTAATATCCACGCCGTCTTGCTTTACACAGCCACAGACTGTTCTGTCTGGTTCACCGTCATGTTCACCGTTGATCGATTTGTGGCCATTTGTTGCCAGAAGCTGAAAAGAAAATATTGCAGCGAGAAAACGGCGGCTGTGGTTCTGGGAACAGTGACTGTTCTGAGCTTGTTAAAGAACAACACCTGGTATTTTATGTTAACAGATTGGTATTGGCTGATGAACTACCCCTGGTTTTGTTCGATAAGAAGAGGTGTTCTGTACTCTCAGGTCTGGACCGCAATCGAGTTCATTCATAACATTCTAACCCCGGGTATCCCATTTGTTGTGATTCTGCTGCTCAATGCTTTAACCGTCAAACACATTTTGGTGAGCAGCAGAGGACGTAGGAGATTCCGGGCTCACAACAGTGGGGAGAGTCGCAGAGATGCAGAGATGGAGAGCCGCAGGAAATCTATCATTTTACTGTTTGTTATCTCGGCTAATTTCATACTGTTATGGGCACTCTTAATGGTTTATTCAATATGGAGCCGAATATTGTTGTTGCTCTATGAGTCTGTTAATCTACCTGTTTTTCTGCTGGAATTGGGCTTCATGCTGCAGCTCCTGAGTTGCTGCACAAACACCGTGATTTACGCTGTGTCCCAGACACAGTTCAGAGAGCAGTTGAAAAATGTGCTGAAATATCCCTTTATTCCAATTGTTAAGTTCACTCAAACGTGAGAGGAACTGAATAACAGACTATATGCAGCAGCCAGGGAGCATGGCCTATCGCTATAGAGACAGATCTGGGAGTGTCAATATCGTGTCAGAGGTGGGGTGGGGCATGCTGGTCCGGTGAAAAAGCGGGAGGCCTATCACTATCGTGATGGAGAGTGTGGCGTGAGGTCTTTTTCCCATGATGACGGCAGGTGGGGAGGGGGGCTGTTTCCCATGGTGAGTGGATGGTGAGGCCGGGGTCTGTTCCTCGCAGTGACAGGGAATGATGGCGGGCATTTTCCCTACGGTGATGGCTTCGTGGGAGCGGGACCTGTTCCCATTTTGGGATACCTTTTCAGTCTTTGTAACACTTCATAACATGCATAACGCTTGATAACCCCTTACATTCCTTTATAACCCATCTAACGCTTCATTATCCTTATAAACAGTTGCAAATGTTTTTGATCCTTCATAAATGTTGTAATCCTTTATAATCCTGCATAGTCTCATAAAACGTTGTGCTCCTTTAAAAACGTTCCTGAATCGTTATCAACCTTATTACCTTTTAGAATCCTTCATCACCTTTGAATAATCCTCTATACAGCATGAAAACCCTTAATAAAGCTTTAACCTCTGTATAATCCTGCACAATCATTTATGATTTTTTCAGAATCCTTTATAACTCTTCTTTAAAACTTTATAAAAATGATAGTATTTCCAATTTTACAATCCTAAATGAAATGTTCTCGTCCTTTATAACTTCCTATAATAATTTAGAATCCTATATACTCGTCATAACCCTGTGTAACACTTCGCAATTCTATATAAACCATTATAACTCTCGATATAGAGGAAGGGACCAGACACTAGTTTATCTTACGCACAGCTCTGGGCTCCAGATATTGGCGACATAGAAGGAAGGAGGGAGTCTGGATAAGGTGTGTGTACAGCTCTGGGCTTCAGAAACGAGATAGAGGAAGGGAGGAAGACTGGATAAGGAGTCCAACTCAAGGACTTGAGCACACAGCTGTAGACGCAGTAGGAGTGGTGCAGTGGTCAGCACTGGAGCGTCCCAGCTCCAGCGACCGCGGTTCAGTTCTGGGTACTGCATGTGCGGAGTTTGTAAGTTCTCTCTGTGACCGTGTGGACTTTTGCCCTCTCACAGCCAAAGACTTGTAGGCAAATTGGCTATTGTAAATTGCCCCTTGTGCAGGAAAGAGAGTATGGAATTAATGTAGGATTAGTGTAAATGGGTGGTTGTTGGTTGGCACGGACTCAGTGGTCCGAAGGGCCTGTTTCAGTGCTGTATCTCTCCATGAAGTTACTCGAATCCATTATTACAGCATGAAGGCCGTGCAGTGAACGAGGAAAATTACTGAGGGTGTGCTGCGCTACTGGGGAAACATTTTTGAGGGAGCGCTGCGCTATCAGAGAGACATAATTGTGGGAGTGCTGCACTACTGGAGGGAATTACTGAGGGAGCACTTATATGTTATATTGTTTTATACTGGGGAGACATTTTTGAGGGAGAACTGCAATGTCGGAGGGACTTAACTGAGGGAGTGCTGCGACATTACTGAGGGATTTCTGCACTGTCGGAGGGACATTACTGAATCCTAAAATCGTTACAGTGCAGAAGGAAGCGGGTTGGCCCATCGTGTCTGCAATGGTTCTCTGGAAGAGAGATTCCCTTAGTTCCAGTCCCCTGCCTTCTCCCCATAACGCTGCACATTCGTCCTTTTCATTTAACTGTCTAATTCCCTTTTGAATGTTTCACTTAAACGTGCCTCCACCACGTTCTCAGTCAGCACATTAACAACTCGCTGCCTGAAAAAGTTTTTTCTCATGTCACTTTTTCTTCGCTTTCTAAATACTTTAAATCTGTGCCCTCTTGTTCTCGATGTTTTCACGAGTGGGAACAGTTTCTCCCGATCTCCTCTGACCAGACCCCTCATCATTTTGAATACCTCTATTAAATCACCTCTCAACCTTCTCTTCTCCAAGGAAAACAGTCAAAACTTCTCCATTCTATGTTCTTAACTGAAATTCCTCACCTCAGGAAACATTCCCGTGAATCTTTCTTGCACACTCTCCAATGCCCCTTCATTTTTCCTGAAGTTTGGCGATCAAAACTGAACGTCATACTCCAGCTGTGCTTGAAATATTGTCTTATACAAGTTCAAAATTAGGGTCTTACGCTTGTACTCTGTGCCCCTATGAATAAAGCCTAGAATATTGTATGCTTTATTAACTACTCTCTCAACCTGCCTTGTCACCTTCAATGAGTCAAGGACTGCTACATGATCATAAAGACTTTACTGAGGTAGCACTGCACAGCTGAATGAGCCTTTATTTCAGATGCGACGTTAAACCGGGCCCCCACCCCACCTTTACCCACTGAGGTGGTGCTGAAAGATCCCATGATACTATTTTAAGGAAGAGTGGGGCAGTTAGTCATGCTCTCCTGGCCAATAGCTGTTCCTCAATAAATATCACAGTAAAGGATAATCTGGGATGCTGGAGTTGGGGATATAAATCTGCATCATTGCACCGACAGAGAATAGATTTTATAGAGCCAATAATGTTTTCAGCAATATTTTCATATTGACCAGCAAGCACCTTTACTAAAATGTGATGAAAGGCAGAGGAACATAGAAAAGTAGGAGCACGAGTAGGCCATTCATCACATGTCGCCTGATTCAGCATTCGATGCGATCATGACTGATCATCCACTTCAATGCCTTTTTCCTAATGCCCTTTATTTCATTGGTATTTAGAAATCAGTGAATCTCCGTTTTAAATATACTCAATTACTGAGCTTCCGCAGCCCTCTGGGGTAGAGAATGCCAAAGCTTCACAACCCTCTGAGTAAAGACATTTTTCTCGTATCTTTCCTAAGAGGCTTCCCCCTTATCTGGGAATTGTGTCCACTGGTTCTAGACTCCCCAACCAGCAGAAACAGCTTAGTTGCATCGACCCTGTCTATCCGTTTAAGCTTTGTGTAGGTTTCAATATGGTCACCTCTCATTCTTCAAAACTCTCGAGAATACAGGCCCATTATCAGCAATCACTCTTCATCGGACAGTCCCACCATCCCGTGAACAAGTCTGATGAACCTTCGTTAAACACCCTCTAAGACACCCAGATCCTTTTGGGCATCGACACTGTCTAATCTATTACCATTTAAGGAATACGCTGCATAGATATTCCTCCTACCAACGTAGATAACCTGACGTTTATTTTCCACATTATACTCCATCTGCCATGTTCTTTCCCACTCACTAATTCTGTCCAATTCTGCCCTGCATCTTCTCACAACACACATTCCCACCTTGTTTTGAATCATCTGCGAAATTGGAAGTATTAAATTTGATCCCCACATCCATATCTTTGATCTCTCTTGTCAATATCTGGCGGACCAGCACTGATACCTGTGGTACCCCACGAATCACAGCCTGCCAACGCGAAAATTACCCCTGTATTCCTACTCCCTGTTTTTTGCCACTGTGCAACAATCTGAAGCCTCTCATTGTGCATCCGTTCTCTGTGTTTATAAACATTTCATTGCAATTCACTGTGAAACACTGTGAAGCCTCTCATGGTCTATCAGCTTTCTATGTTTATAAACACTTCACTGTAATGCACTGTGGAACACTGTAAAGGCTCT
The DNA here is from genome assembly GCF_036365525.1 of Heterodontus francisci. NCBI lineage: Eukaryota > Metazoa > Chordata > Chondrichthyes > Heterodontiformes > Heterodontidae > Heterodontus > Heterodontus francisci. The sequence goes on along the minus strand of NW_027141742.1, from coordinate 492,713 downwards.
CATGGTGTTTCAGCTACCGGTGTTTGTAACAAAGGCAGTGCAATGTATTTGGGAACGCTGTGAAGTCTTCCATGATGTATCAGCTCTCTGCGCTAGGAAACACATCTGTGTAATCCACTGTGGAACACTGTGAAGCCTCTCATGGTGCCAAGCTCTCTGCGTTTGTAAACTCTTCACTGTGATGCAATGTGAAGCCTCAGATCGTGTTTCAGCTCTCTGTGTTTGTAAACACTTCAATATAATGCACTGAGGAACACCGTGAAGCCTTCCATGGTGTATCAGATTTCTCTGTCTGCAAAACATTCAGTGCAATGCACTGTGGAACTCTACGATGCCTGTCATGGTGCATCAGCTCTCTGAGATTATAAATCTCTCTGTGTAATGCACTTTAGAACACTGTGGATCCTTCCGTGGTCCATGAGCTCTCTGTGTTTGTAAACATTTCAGTGTAATGCACTGTGGAACATTGTGGATCCTTCCCTGCTCCATGAGCTCTCTGTGTTTGTAAACATTTCAGTGTAATGCACTGTGGAACACTGTGAATCTTCTCACGGTGTCTCAGCTCTCTGTCTTTATAAACACTTCTGATGCACCAGAGAACACCGTGAAGCCTCCCATTGGGTATCAGCTCCCAATGCTTGTGCACACTTCCGTTTAATGCGCTTTAGATCACTATGAATCCTCCCATGGTCCATGAGCTATTTGTGTTTGTATACACTTCAATGTAATGCACTGTCGAACCGTATGAAGCTTCTCCTAGTGTATCAGCTCTCTGAGTTTGTAAACACTTCAGTGCAATGCACGTCGGAACACTGTGAAGCCTCCCATGGTATATCAGCTCTCTGTATTTATAAATACTTAAGTCTAATGCACTGTGGAACACTGTGAAGCCTCTCATGGTGTATCAGATCTCTCTTGCTGTGAACACTTCAGTGTAATGCACTGTACAACCATGTGAAGCCTCTCCTTGTGTATCATCGCTCTGTTTGCAAGCACGTCAGTAAAATGCACTGTGGAACACTGTGAAGCCGCCCATGTTGTATCAGCACTCTGTGTTTGTAGACACTTCTATGTAATGCACTGTGGAACATTGAATCCGATCAGACTCTACCAGCTCTCTGTGTTAGTAAACAGTTCGGTGTAATACACTGTGGAACACTATGAATCTTGTCACGGTATATCAACTCTCTGTGCTTATAACACTTCTGTCTAATGTACTATGGAACACTGTGAAGCCTTCCATAGTGCATCAGCTCCCTATGCTTGGACACACTTCCGTTAAATGCGCTATAGATCACCGGGAATCCTCCCATGGTCCATGAACTATTTGTATTTGTATACACTTCAATGTAATGCATTGTGGAATCCGATGAAGACTCTCCTCGTGTATCAGCTCTCTGAGTTTGGATACACTTCAATGCAATGCACTATGGAACACTGTGAAGCCTCTACTGGCGCATCAGCTCTCCGAGTTTTATAGACACTTAAGTGTAACGCACTGTGGAACATTATGAATCCTCCCGTGGTCCCAGAGATCTCTGTATTTGTTAGCACTTCACTGTAATGCTCTATGGAACCCTGTGAAGCCTCCCATGGTATCTCAGCTCCCTGTGTTTGAAAATCCTTCTGTGAAATGCACGGTGGAACACTGTGAAGCCTCTCCTGGTGTATCAGCTACCTGTGTTAGAAAACCCTTATCTGTAATACACTGTGGAACACTGTGAAGCCTCTCTTGGTGTATCAGCGATCTGTGTTTGTGAAGACTTGAGTGAAATGCACTGCGGGAAAGTGTGAATCCTCCCCGGTCAGTTAACTCTCTGGGGTGGGAATTGAATTGCTGCAGTCCGAGAGGACACTCACGTCCCTCCAACCCTCCTCACCACCCGTAGCCTCACTCCAACTGTCCGTACCACACGTCCCCTCACTCCAGCACAACCACTACCCTTCCTGTCACACCAACACCCCTAACCACCCCGCCCTCACTCCAACGTTGCCTACCACCCCCTTCACTCAACACACCCCACCGCCCTTACGCTCACTCCAACCCTCCCCACCACCCGTCCCCTCACTCCAACACTCCCGCCCATCCATCGCCTTACTCCAAACCTCCCCAACACCACTTCCCTAAATCTAACCCTCTTCACCACCCCTCCCCTCCCAAATGCACTGCCAACCAACAGTATCCTCACTCCAACCCTCCCCACTGCCCCTCCCCTCAATCCAGCTCTTTTCAACCCCCACCCCTCAGTTCAACTTCACCACTGCCTCCTCACCCCAAATCTCCCCACCGCTCCTCCCCTCAATCCCTGCAACCCTCCACTCGCTCCATCCCTCCCCAAAGCACCTGGCCTCACTCCAACATGCTCAACTACCCCTCCCCCACTCCATCCCACCTACCGCCCCCCTGCTCATTCTAACATTTCCAACCACACCTCCCGTCACACCAACACTCCCTTCCACCCCTCTGCTAACTCCAAGCCACCCCACCACCACTTACCTCAATGCAATGCGCCCCGCTGCCCCTCCCCATCATTTCACACTTCCTTACCAGCCCGCCACTCACCCAACCCTCCCCACGACCCTCCCCTCACTCGATCACTCCCCACCGCATCTCCCCTCACTCCAAACAACCCTTTGTTTCTCCCCTCACTCTCCAATACTTGCTACAGCCCCTCCCCTCATACCAAGTCTCTAAAACACCAGTACCATCACTCCAACCATCCACACCACCCCTCCCGTCACTCCAAATCTTCCCACCGACCTTTAACTAACCACAACCCCACAACCGCTACTCTCCTTATGACAACCTTTCCCACTGCACTCCCCCTCACTCCAACCCTCCCGACCGCCCCTCCAACTCTTCCCTCACTGCAACCCTCTGCACCGCACCTCCCCTCACTCAAAGCCTCCCCATCATAGCTCCTCTCACTCCAACATTGCCCAACATCATTCACGTCACTTCAAAACTCCCCACCGCACCAATCCACAGCTCAACAATTCCCACCACCACTACCCTGACTCCAACCCTTGCTGCCACCCCTCCCCTCACTCCCTTCCTCCGTAACACCCCTCCCCTCACTCCATCGCTTCACTCACTGCAACCCTCCCCACCATACCTCCCCTCACTCCAACATTGCCCAACATCAATCACCTCCCTTCAAAACTCCCACCGCACCACTCCACACGTCAAAACCTTCCACCACCCCAGCCCTCACTCTAACCGACCTTACCACCACTCTCCTCACTCCAACACTCCCAACCGCCTCTCCCCTAATTTCAACCCTCCCCAACACCACTTCACGCATGCAACCCTCTACACTGTACCTCTCCTCACCCTTACCCTCCTCACCGCTACTCCCCATGCTCCATCCCTCCCCACCGCTCCACACCTCACTCCAACCCTCCCACAGCCTCTCACCTCAGTCGAACGCTCCCTACCGCCTTCCCCTCACTCCAATCCTCCTCACCTCCCCACCACTCAGTCCAAAACTCTCCATAGCCTGTCACATCACTCCAATGCCCCCAGCGTGGTCCTCACTCCAACTCTCCCCACCGGCCGTCCCTTACTCCAACGCCGCCACCACCGGTCCATCACTTGAACCCTACACACCACATCTCCCCACATCCCAACGCACCCCACTGCCCCTCCTCACAACCCCTCACTCCAACATTCCTCACCACACCTCCCCTCACTCCAACCCTCCCCCCAGCCTCTCCCCTCACTCCAACCCTCCCTACCATCACTCACGTCACTTCAACACTCGCTCTGGCCCGTCCCAACACACCGGCACACCCAACCACCTCCCCTCACTCCAATCCTCACCAGCGCCCCTCTCCTCTCTGCAACACTCCGCATCTCCCCTCCCCTTACTGTAACCCACACATTACTCCTCTTCTTACTCCAGTGCTTCCCATCACCCCTCCTCTCACTCCAACCCTACCAACAACCACTAGCCTCACTTCAATCTAACCCACAGCCACTCTCCTCAATCCAACAATCTATACAACCCCTCCCAAAAGTCCAACCCTCTCGACCACACCTCCCCTCACGCCATCCCTCCCAACCGACCCTACTCTCCCTCCAAATCCCCCTGCAATACCTCCCCTTACTCCAATCTCCCCACTGCCCCTCCCCTCACCCCAACCAACCTCACAGCCTCTCCACACTCTCCAAACCTCCCTACCACCCCTCCCTTACTCCAAGCCACCCATTACCACTCCTCTTACTGCAACGTTCTCCATCAACCCTCCCCTCACTCCAAACCTCCCCACCACCCTCCCCTAATTCGAAATTCCTCTCTGCCCTCCCCAAACTCCAACCCTCCCCACGTCAACGTTTCCTCACTCTACACTCTCCACCACATCTCCCCTCACTCTAACACTCCTCACATTCCCTCCCCTAACTTTAAAACTCGGCGCTGCCCCTCCCTCACTCCACCACTTCTCACCCCTTCCCTTCACTCCAACCCTCTCCACCACACATCTCCTCACTCCAAACCTCCCCACCGCCCCTAGCTTCATTCCAACACAATTGTCACCGTACCTCCCCTCAATCCAGTTTTCCTCACGACCCCTCCCTTCACTCCAACCCTCCTCACCTTCCCACCACTCACTCTAACACTCCTCGCCTCCCCTTCACACACTCCAACACTGCTCACCTGCCGTCGCCTCTCTTCAACACTTTCCACCACGCCTCCCCTCACTTCATCCCTCCCCAGCCACCCTCCCTCATCCAAACACTCCCTACAGCCCCTCCCCTCACTCCAACAAGCCGAAGGCTCCTCCTTTCACTCCAACCATCTCCAGCACCTCTCCACTTACTTCAACCCTCTGCACCACTCCTCCCCGACTCCATCGCTCCTCACCACCCCTTCACACACTCTAACTCTCCTCACCTTCCCTAACTTCACTCCAATACCCCCACCGCACCTCCCCTCACCGCAATCCTCTCCACCACCTCTCCCCACACTCCAACACTCTTTAGCACCACTCTCTGCACACCAACCCACCTCTCACTCCAACCCTCCCTACCGTTCCACTGCTCAGTCCAACCCTCCTCACCAACACTCCCCTCACGGCAACCCTCTCTATCGTCCCTTCCCTCACTCCAACACTCTCCACCGCACCTCCGCTCACTCCAACCCTCCCCATCAAACCTTCCGTCATTCCAACGCCCTCCACCTCCCCTCCCTCTCACCAACACTCCCCACGAACCCACTTCTCACTCCAAACCTCCCCACTCCCTTCCCATCACTCCAACCCTTCTCACATCCACTTTACACACTCTCACCCTCCTCACCTTTCCACACTTCACTCTATCACCCACACCGCAGATCCCCTCACTTCAACCGCATCGACCAACCCTCCCCACACACCAACCCTCCACACACTCCAACCCTCCCCACCGTTCAGTCCAACCCTCCTCACCAACACGAGCCTCACTGCAAACCTCTCTACCGTCCCTCTCCTCACTCCAACCTTCCTCATCTCCCCTTCACACGCTCTAACCCTCCTCACCTTCCCTCACTTCACTCCAACAACCCAAGCGCACGTCCTGTCACCTCAAGCCTCTCCATCACCCTTCGCCATACTCCAACCCTCTTTAGCACCCCTCCCCTCATTCAAACCCTCCCCATCACCCCTCCTGTCACTCCAACGCTCTCCACCTCCCCTCCCTCGCTCCAACTCTCCCCACGACCCCAATCCTCACTCCAATACTCCTCCCCTCCCCTCCCCACACTCCAACCCTCTTTACCGTCCATCTACTCACTCCAACCCTCTCCACCACCCCTCCCCTTATTCCAAGCCTCCTTTTTCCTGGTGTGCCACTTGGTCTCCGTACCACGACATCTGCGAATAACACTGGTCTGGTTTTAATTTACCGTTTCCTGGTCTGTGAGTGTGACTCCGTACCTCTCCAACTGGGATTAACACAAGCATGGTCTGAATTGGCCCTTTCCTGATTTGTGAGTGGCACTCAGTACGACTCCAAATGGAAGTAACAATGGCCTGGTTTGAATTGGCCCCTTCCTGCTGCGTGAGTCGAACTCAGAACCACTCTGAGTGGGATTAACACAGGCCTGGTTGGAATTTTCTCTTCACTGGCGCGTGAGTGGGACTCAGTACCACTCAAACTGAGATTAAAATGGCCTGCTTTGTATTAGCCATTTCCTGGTGTGTGGTGGGACTCAGTACCACTCTAGCTGGGATTAACATAAGCATGGTAGAATCAATACGACTCCAGATAGGATGAGCAGTGGCCTGGTTTGAATTGCTCCATTCCTGCTGTGTGACTCAGTCCCACTGCAGATGGGGTAACAGAGGCCGGCTTTGTATCGGCCACTTTTTGTTGTGTGGGAGTATGGGGCTTAGTACCATTCCAGATGGGGTTTACACAGGCTTGGTATTAATTGGTCCTTCCCTGGAACGTGAGTGGGACTCAATTAACACTCCAGATGGGTTTAAGTTAGGTCTCATTTGTATTAGCGATTTCCTGTTGTGTGAGTGTGTCTCAGTAACACTCCAGCTGGAGTTAACACAGGCCTGTTTTATATTGGCCATTTCCTGGTCTGTGAGTGGAAATCAGTACCACTGCAGATGGAGTTAATGGATGTCTGTGTGAATTGGCCTTTTACTCGTGTTTTGGTAGGATTCAGTATCACTCCATCTGGGATTAACACAGGTCAAGTTTGAATTGGCTCTTTCCTGGACTATGACTTGGTCTCCGTACCACTCCAGCAGGATTACTACAGGCCTGGTTTGAATTGGGCCTTTCCGGCTTTATGATGGGCACTCAGTCCCACTGCAGACCGGATTAACACAGGCCTGGTGTGATTTGGCTATTTCCTGGTGTTTGAGTGGGGCTCAATACTACTCCAGCTGGGATTAATACAGCCCTGGTTTTAATTGGTCTTTCTTGGAATGTGAGTGGGACTCAGTACTTTTCCATCTTGGATTCAACAGTCCTGGCTTCAATTGGCCATTTACCAGCGCTTGAGTGTTACTCAGTACCATTCCAGCTAGGATTAACACAGGCCTGCTTTTAATTGGCATTTTGCTGGTTTGTGAGTGGGACTCAATACCAATGCAAATGTTCTTCACACAAGTCTGGTTTGAATAGGTCCTTTCCTGGTGTTTGCATGGACTCAGTACCATTCCAGCTGGGATTAACACAGGCTTGGTTTGAATTGGCCCTTTCCTGGCAATTGGGTGGGTCTCAGTACCACTCTAGCTGTCATTAACACATGCCTAGATTGAACTGGCCCTTTCCGGCTGTGAGTAGAACTCAGTTCCAGTCGTCCTGGGATTATCAAAGGACTGGCTTGAATTGGTATTTTCCTGCTGTTTGGGTGGGAGTCAGTACTATTCCAGTTGGGATTAACAGAGGTCTGGCTTGAACTGGCCCTTTTCTGGTGTGAGTGGAACTCAGTACCACTCCGGCTGGGATTAATACTGGTCTGGTTTGACTGACCCTTTTCTGGTGTGTGAGTGGGACTCTGTGTCACTCCAGATGGTATTAACACAGGCCTGGTTTGAATTGGAACTTTCCTGATGTGTAGGTTATACTTAGTGCCTCTCCACCTGGGATAAACAGTGGCCTGTTTTATATTAGTTATTCCCTGGTGCCTTGGTGGGACTCTGCAGTGCGACCATTTTATGTGATATTTAACATTGCCATTTTAAATTATGTGCACTCTGCCCTTTTATGTGATATGCATGCCACTATTTTAAGTGACATGCAGTGCAACCATTTATAGTGACATGCATTGTATGCATTTAATGTGATATGCCCAGCGAATATGTTTTAGTGACATGCACAGTGGGCATTTTAAGTGATATGCTATGTGACCATGTTAGGCAACATACACTGCGATCACTTTGATTGATATCGTCTACGGCCGTTTTAATGGTATGCAGTGCTGCCATTTTAAGTGACTTGCAAAGCAAACTTTTTTAATGATCTGCTGTGTGACCTTTTTAAGTGACATGCATTGTGTTCATTTTAAGTGATATGCACTGCGTCCATTTTAAGTAACATGCCGTGCAGCCATTTGGACTGCAGCCGTTTAAATGACATGCCTTGTGGCCACTTTAAGTGATATGCAGTACGACCATTTAAAGTGTTATGCAGTGCAGCCATTCTAAGTGACCTGCACTGCGACCATTTGAAGTGATCTGCAGTGTGATCATTTTAAGTGACATACTCGATGACCATTTTCAGTGATATGTACTGCAGCCTTTTTAAGTGACATTACGTGTGGCTATTTGAAGTGACCTGCACTGTGGCCATTTGAAGTGCGATGCACTGCTGCCATTTTAAACGAGATGCACTGAAAATATTTTAAGTGGCATGCAATGTGGCCATTTTAAGTGACATGTGCTGTCACCATTTAAAGTGTCACACACTGTGGCCATTTTATATGATATGCACTGTGGCCATTTTATATGCTAAGCTCTGAGGCCATTTTCATGACATGTTATCCGGGCATTTTGAATTATATGCACTGTGGCCTGTTTGAAATGAGAACAATCCACGGCGATCATTTTCACTGTCCATGGCAGTAAATGTGTGAGATGTAGCCGGTTATAAATGAGTATAAAGGCTCATAAAGTATTATTTTGGACCTCCTTATCTCGAGAGTCAATGGATAAGCGCCTGCTGTCAGTGGTTTGTGAAGCAGCGCCTGGAGTTGCTATAAAGGCCAATTCTCGAGTGGCAGGCTCTTCCACAGGTGCACAGAGAAATTTGTTTGTCGGGGCTGTTACACAGTTGGCTCTCCCCTTCCACCTCTGTCTTTTTTCCTGCCAACTACTAAGTCTCTTCGGCTCGCCACAACTTAGCCCTGTCTTTATGGCTGCCCGCCAGCTCTGGCGAACGCTGGCAACTGACTCCCATGACTTGCGATCAATGTCACAGGATTTCATGTCGCGTTTGCAGACGTCTTTATAGCGGAGACATGGACGGCCGGTGGGTCTGATACCAGTGGCGAGCTCGCTGTACAATGTATCTTTGGGGATCCTGCCATCTTCCATGCCGCTCACATGGCCAAGCCATGTCAAGCGCCGTTGACTCAGTAGTGTGTACAAGCTGCGGATGTTAGCCGCTTCGAGGACTTCTGTGTTGGAGATACGGTCCTGCCACCTGATGGCAAGTATTCTCCGGAGGCGGTGAAGATGGAATGAATTGAGACGTCGCTCTTGTCTGACATACGTTGTCCAGGCCTCGCTGCCATAGAGCAAGGTACTGAGGATACAGGCCTGATACACTCGGACTTCTGTGTTCCGTGTCAGTGCGCCATTTTCCCACACTCTCTTGGCCAGTCTGGACATAGCAGTGGAAGCCTTATCCATGCGCTTGTTGATTTCTGCATCGAGAGACAGGTTACTGTCCTCAAAGAGCCCTTTCCTATCCTGAGTGGTGTGAAACAGGGCTGTGTTCTCGCACCCACACTTTTGGGGATTTTCTTCTCCCTGCTGCTTTCACATGCGTTCAAGTCCTCTGAAGAAGGAATTTTCCTCCACACAAGAACGGGGGGCAGGTTGTTCAACCTTGCCCGTCCAAGAGCGAAGTCCAAAGTACAGAAAGTCGTCATCAGGTAACTCCTCTTTGCTGACGATGCTGCTTTAACATCTCACACTGAAGAGTGCCTGCAGAGTCTCATCGACAGGTTTGCGGCTGCCTGCAATGAATTTGGCCTAACCAACAGCCTCAAGAACACGAACATCATGGGGCAGGACGTCAGAAATGCTCCATCCATCAATATTGGTGACCACGCTCTGGAAGTGGTTCAAGAGTTCACCAACTCATAAAGTATAATAAATCACATACGATCATGAAGGATAAGAACGATTTATAAAGTATTGTGAAGAATTATATACAGTTCACAAAGGTTATAAAAAGGCTGTAAAGGTGTATACATGATTATAAACAGTTATAAGGAATTATAAAGAATTCTTTGTATTATAAAGGGATTATAAAGATTCTAAATGATCATGAAGAATTCTGACTGCAGCTTCCTGTTACCATGGAAACAGGCCACGCCCCACTCCCCGTCAGCATGGGAAGCAGGCCGAGCCCCCACTGCCTGTTTCAATTAGCAAGGGGCCCTTCCTCCAATCCAGATCACCCTGATAAACAGGCCACTCCCCCACTCACCATCCCCCCGGGAAACAGGCCAGGATCCCACTCCCTTCACTCCACTGCATATAAAATGGATGGAGTTCCACCTGTACATATAAAATGGAGGGGGTCCCACAGGCACCTCACCCATTTTACAACGGTTTTTAAACATTTTTATACCGGAGGCAAGGCCGAGTATAATATAAACAGAGGCATGGTCAAATCCAGTCTTAACTAGTGCATTGGGGTGAGGGAGACAGAGAGAGAGAGAGAGAGAGAGAGAGAGAGAGAGAGTGCAAGACGGAGAGAAGGAGAGAGACATAAGGTTTAGGCTGTAAGGAGGACACAAGTAGACTACAAAAGGAGATGGACAGAGACAGAGACAGATGGATAGGGATAAGCAGCACAAAGAGAGACAGGGGGAGAGAGAAACAGAGGGACAGAGAGTTAGAGGAGGAGAGAGGTCGATGGAGAGCGAGAAAGAGATAGAGAGAGAGAAGGAGAGAGAGACAGAGGGAGAGAGAGAGATAGAGGGAGAAAGAAATAGAGGGAGAAAGAGAGAGATATAGGGAGAGAGAAATAGAGGGAGAGAGAAACAGCAGGAGAGAGAGATATCGAGAGAGAGAGATAGCGGGAGATAGAAGCAAAGAGAGAAAGAGAAGGTTTGAAAGAGAGACAAACAGAGTCATGGACAGAGGGAGAGAAAGAGTGACAGGGAGAGAAGAGAAAGAGAGAGATGGAGAGACAGAGAGAGAGAGAGACAGAGAGAGAGGGAGCGACAGCGAGATAGATGGGAAGGCAGTGACAGAGAGAGGGGGTGAGAGACAGAGAGAGCGCGCGAGAGAGATACACTGTGTGTGCAAGAGAGAGCCAGAGTGAGGGAGACAGAGAGCGGGTGAAGGAGGGAGAGAGAGAGAGAGAGACAGGGTGAGGGAGAGAGAGCGAGAGAGAGAGAAACAGGGTGAGGGAGAGGGATAGATAGAGAGAGAGAGACAGGGTGAGGGCGAGAGAGAGGGAGTGACAGTGTGCGGGGAAAGAGAGAGAGAGAGTGAAAGGGTAAGGGAGAGAGGGATAGTGAGAGGGAGACAGAGAGAGAGAGTGACAAGCTGAGGGCGGGAGAGAGAGGTAGACAGGGTGTAGGAGGGAGATAGAGAGAGACAGAGTAAGGGAGAGAGATAGAGAGAGAAATATAGAGACAGGGAGTTGGAGAGAGAGAGAGACAGGGTAAGGGAGACAGAGATAGTGACAGGGTGAGGGAGGGAGAGAGAGAGAGGGTGAGGGAGAAAGAGAGAGTGACAGGGTGAGGGAGGGAGAGAGAGAGAGAGACAGGGTGAAGGAGACAGAAAGAGTGACAGAGTGAGGGAGTGAGAGAGAGAGAGAGACAGGGTGCGGGGAAAGAGAGAGATAGAGTGACAGGGAGAGGGATAGAGAGAGGGTGAGGGAGAAAGAGAGAGTGGCAGGGTGAGGGAGGGAGAGAGAGAGAGAGACAGGGTGAAGGAGACAGAAAGAGTGACAGAGTGAGGGAGTGAGAGAGAGAGAGAGACAGGGTGTGGGAGACAGAGATAGTGACAGGGTGAGGGAGGGAGAGAGATGTAGACAGGGTGTAGGAGGGAGTGAGAGAGAGACAGGGTGAGGGAGAGAGAGACACAGCGAGGGAGAGAGATGGAGAGAGAAATAGAGAGACAGGATGAAGGAGAGAGAGAAAGTGACAGGGTGAGGGAGGGAGAGACTGCTTGATGGAGACAGGGAGAGAGACTTTGCGTGGAGAGAGAGAGAGAGAGAGAGAGAGAGAGAGAGAGAGAGAGAGAGAGAGAGAGAGAGAGAGAGAGAGGGAGAGAGAGAGGGGGCAGGGTGATGGAGAGAGATGGAGAGAGAAATGGAGAGACAGCGTCATGGAAAGAGAGAGAGAGAGTGTACGAGGGAGAGAGAGAGACAGAGTGAGGGAGATAGAGAGAAGGTGAGGATGAGAGAGATAGAGCGCGACAGGGTGAGGGAGAGAGAGCGAGAGTGAGAGAGAACTAGGGTGAGGGAGAGAGAGACAGAGTGAGGGAGAGAGAGAGAGAGAGAGAGAGAGAGAGAGGGTGAGGGAGAGAGAGAGACTGTGTGAGGTGAGAGCAAGAGAGACAGGGTGACGGCGAGAGAGATAGAGAAATAGAGAGACAGAGTTAGGGAGGGAGAGCCAGAGAGAGAAATTAACAGGGTGAGGGAGAGAGATAGAGAGAGAGAGAGAAAGGGTGATGGAGAGAGACAAAGTATGAAAGAGCGAGAGAAATAGAGAGACAGATTCAGGGAGAGAGAGAGAGACTGTGTGAGGGAAACAGGGTGAGGGAGGGAGAGAGCGACAGAGTGAGCGAGCGAGAGAGAGACAGACAGTTTCAGGGCGACAGAGAGAGAGTGACAGTGTGAGGAAGAGAGAGAGAGAGACAGTGAGGGAGAGAGATGGAGAGAGAAATAGAGAGACAGGGTGAGGGAGAGAGAGAGAGAGAGAGAGAGAGAGAGAGAGAGAGAGAGAGACAGTGAGGAGAGAGAGAGAGTAATTGGGTGAGGGAGAGAGAGTCTGCTTGATGGAGACAGAGAGAGAGAGACTTTGTGAGGGAGGGGGAGAGAGAGAGAGACTGAGGGAGAGAAAGGTTGAGAGAGAGTGAGAGAGCCACACAGTGAGGGAGAGAGATGGAGAGAGAAATAGGGAGACAGGGTGAGGGGGAGAGAGAGAGAGAGAGGCAGGGCGAGGCAGAGAGAGCGAGAGAGAGTAACAGGGTGAGAGAGAGAGAGTCTGCGGGATGGAGACAGAGAGAGAGACAGAGTGAGGGGGAGGGTGACTGTGACAGGATGAGGCAGAGAGAGACAGAGTGAGGGAGAGAGATGGAGAGAGGAATAGAGAGACAGGGTAAGGGAGAGAGAGAAAGGGAGAGACAGTGCGAGGCAGAGAGATCGAGAGAGAGAGTAACATGGTGAGAGAGAGAGAGTCTGCGGGATGGAGACAGAGAGAGAGACAGAGTGAGGGAGATGGTGACAGTGACAGGATGAGGCAGAGAGAGACAGAGTGAGGGAGAGAGATGGAGAGAGGAATAGAGAGACAGTGTGTGTGAGTGAGAGAGAGAGAGACAGTGTGATGGAGACAGAGAGAGAGAGAGACAGGGTGAGGGAGGGAGAGAGAGAGACTGTGTGAGGGAGACACATCGGGAGACTGTGTGAGGGAGGGAGAGAGAGAGACAGAGTGAGTGAGGGAGAGAGAGAGAGACATAGAGACCTGGGGAGGGAGGGGGACAGAGAGAGGGAGAGAGAGAGATAGAGTGAGGGAGGGATCGAGAGGGACCGTGTGAGGCAGACAGAGAGGGAGATAGGGTGAGGAAGGGAGTGAGTGAGAGAGACGGAGTGAGGGAGAGGGAGAGAGAGAGAAATAGAGAGACAGGGTGAGGGAGAGAGAGAGTCAGAGAGAGAGACAGTGTGAGGGAGACAGAGAGAGAGAGTGACAGGGTGAGGGAGAGAGAGAGAGAATGTGTGAGGGATTCAGAGAGGGAGACAGGGTGAGGGAGTGAGAGAGAGAGAGACAGAGTGACGGAGGGAGATAGAGAGAGAAATAGAGAGACAGGGTGACGGGAGGGAGAGGGAGAGACAGTGTGAGGGAGACAGATAGAGAGAGAGTGACAAGGTGAGGGCGGGAGAGAGAGAGAGAATCAGAGTGAGGGAGAGAGATAGAGAGAAAAATAGAGAGACAGGGCGAGGGAGAGAGTGAGAGAGAGATAGTGAGACAAGGTGAGGGATGCAGAGACACAGAGAGGGGGCAGGGTGATGGAGAGAGATGGAGAGAGAAATGGAGAGACAGCGTCATGGAAAGAGAGAGAGAGAGACTGTGCGAGAGAGAGAGACAGAGTGAGGGAGATAGAGAGAAGGTGAGGGAGAGAGAGATAGAGCGCGACAGGGTGAGGGAGAGAGAGCAAAAGAGAGAGAGAAATAGGGTGAGGGAGAGAGAGACAGAGTGAGGGAGACAGAGAGAGGGTGAGGGAGAGAGAGCGAGAGAGTGACAGAGTGAGGGAGAGCGAGAGAGAGAGAGAGTGTGAGGGAGAGAGAGAGTGTGAGGTGAGAGCGAGAGAGACAGGGTGACTGCGAGAGAGATAGAGAAATAGAGAGACAGAGTGAGGGAGGGAGAGCCAGAGAGAGAAATTGACAGGGTGAGGGAGAGAGATAGAGTGAGAGAGGGTGAAAGGGTGAGGGAGGGCGAGAGCGAGAGAAAGGGTGATGGAGAGAGATAAAGAGAGAAAGTGTGAAAGAGAGAGAGAAATAGAGAGACAAATTCAGGGAGGGAGAGGGAGAGACAGTGTGAGGGAGACAGATAGAGAGAGAGTGACAAGGTGATGGCGGGAGAGAGAGATTCAGAGTGAGGGAGAGAGATAGAGAGAAAAATAGAGAGACAGGGTGAGGGGGAGAGTGAGAGAGAGATAGTGAGACAAGGTGAGGGAGACAGAGACACAGAGAGAGTGACAGGGTGAGAGAGGGAGCGAGAGAGACAGAGTGAGGGAGAGGGATAGAGAGAGAGAGGGTGTGGGAGACAGAGAGAGTGACAGTGTGAGGGAGAGAGAACGAGTGTCAGGGTGATGGAGTGAGAGAGAGAGAGAGAGGGAGAGAGGGAGGGAGGGTGGCCGAGACAGAGAGAGTGACAGGGAGAGGCAGGGAGAGTGATGTAGACAGGGTGCAGGAGGGAGAGAGAGAGAGAGACAGGGTGTGGGAGAGAGTGACATAGCGAGGGACTGAGATGGAGAGAAAAAGAGAGAGACAGGATGAGGGACAGAGAGAGTGACAGGATGAGGGAGGGAGAGACTGCGTGATGGAGCCAGGGGGAGAGACTTTGTGAGGGGGAGAGAGAGAGAGACAGATTGAGGGAGAGAGAGAGGGTGACAGGGTGAGGGAGAGAGATGAAGAGAGAAATAGAGAGACAGCATGATGGAAAGAGACAGAGAGAGACTGTGCGAGGGAGAGCAAGAGACAGCGTGAGGGAGATAGAGAGTCGGTGAGGGAGAGAAAGATAGAGAGAGACATGGTGAGGGAGAGAGAGCGAGAGAGAGAAAGAAACAGGGTGAGGGAGAGAGATAGAGAGAGAGTGACAGGGTGAGGGAGAGCGAGATAGAGAAACAGGATGAGGGAGAGAGAGAGAGAGAGAAACTGTGTGGGGTGAGAGCGAGAGAGACAGGGTGACGGCGAGAGAGATAGAGAAATAGAGAGACAGAGTGAGGGAGTGAGAGCCAGAGAGAGAAATAAACAGGGTGAGGGAGAGAAATAGAGAGAGAGAGTGACAAGGTGAGGGAAGGCGAGAGAGAGAGAAAGGGTGACAGAGAAAGAGAAAAAGAGACAGTGTGAAACAGAGAGAGATATAGGGAGACAGCTTGAGGGAGAGAGAGAGAAAGAGACTGTGTGAGGGAACTAGAGAGCGTGTGTGTGTGAGGGAGACAGAGAGACAGAGACACACAAGGAGGGAGAGACAGGGTGATGGAGGGAGAGATACAGGGTGATAGAGAGAGAGAGAGATTGTGTGAAGGAGAGAGAAAGACTGTGCGAGAGGGACAGGGTGAGGGTGGGAGGGAGAGAGCGACAGAGTGAGCGAGAGAGAGAGAGAGAGAGAGAAACAGTTTCAGGGAAACAGAGAGGGAGACAAGTTGAGGGACGGAATGAGAAAGACAGAGTGAGGGGAGAGATAGAGAGAGAAATAGAGAGACCGGGTGAGGGAGAGAGAGAGAGAGAGAGAGACAGTGTGAGGGAGACAGAGAGAGTGAGGGAGAGAGAGAGAGACAGAGAGACGGGGTGAGAGAGGGCGAGAGAGAGAAGGAGGGAGAGAGAGAGATAGAGTGAGGGAGGGATCGAGAGAGACCGTGCGAGGGAGACAGAGAGGGAGATAGGGTGAGGAAGGGAGTGAGTGAGAGAGACAGAGTGAGGGGAGAGATAGAGAGAAAAATAGAGAGACAGGGTGAGGGAGAGAGAGAGAGACAGTGACAGTGTGAGGTAGAGAGAGACAGGGTGAGGGAGAGTGAGAGAGAGAGACGGGGAGGGAGACAGAGAGTGAGAGTCTGAGGAATGGAGAGAGAGAGAGAGACAGTGTGACGGAGGGAGAGAGAAAATTTGTGAGGGAGACAGAGAGAGAGAGATAGGGTGAGGGAGAGAGAGAGACTGTGTGAGGGAGACAGAGAGGGAGACAGGGTGAGGGTGGGAGAGAGAGAGACAGAGTGAGGGAAGGCGATAGAGAGAGAAATAGGGAGTCAGGCTGAGGGAGAGAGAGAGGGAGAGACAGTGTGAGGAGGAGAGAGAGAGTGACAATCTGAGGGTGGGAGAGACAGAGAGAAAGAGTGAGGTAGAGAGATAGAGACAGAAATAGAGAGATATTTGAGGGAGAGAGATACAGTGAGAAGTAGAGAGACAGGGTTATGGAGACAGAGAGAGTGACAGTGTGAGGGAGGGAGAGACAGAGAGACAGGGTGTGGAAGACATCGAGAGTGACAGGGTGAGGGAGGGAGAGAGAGATAGACAGGGTGAGGGAGACAGAGAGAATGACTGTGTGAGGGAGGGAGAGAGAGGCTGACAGGATGTAGGAGGGAGAGAGAGAGAAAGACAGGGTGAGGCAGAGAGCGAGACAGGGTAAGAATAAGAAATATTTGGAGACAGGTTGAGGAAGTGGGAGAGAGAGAGAGAGAGAGAGAGAGCGAGAGAAAGACTTCTATGCATAAAATGGCGGGAATTCCTTGTCTATAGAACAGATGGAGGGTGCTCCCCCTCTACATATAAAATAGAGGGAGCTCACCGTGCACATATTAAATGGAGGAACGTCCCCCTCTCCATTTAAAATGGAGGGCGTTCGCCCTCTACATATAACATGGATGGCGCTCCGCCTCTACATATAAAATGGAAGGCATCCCACAAACACCTCACCCATTTTAAAACACTTTTTTTTTTAGCATTTTTATACCGGAGACAGGCCGAGTATCATATAAGCAGAGGCATGGTCGAATACAGTCTTAACTAGTGCATGGGGATGTAAGAGAGTGAGAGAGAGAGATAGATAGATAGAGAGCGAAGGAGGGAGATACGAGGTTAGGTGGGACAGTGAGCTGTGAGGAGGACACAAACAGACTACAAAGGGAGATGGACAGAGACAGAGACAGATGGATAGGGATAAACCATGACAAAGGGAGGCGGAGGGAGAGAGACAGATAGAGGGAGAGAGAGAGAGAGGGAGAAGGAGAGATAAAGGGATGAGGAGAGATAGATGGAGAAGGAGGGATAGAGGGAGAGAGAGACAGAGGGAGAGAGAGAGATATAGATGGAGAGAGAGAGAGATATAGGGAGAAGGGGATATAGAAGGAGAGAGAGAGATGGAGGGAGAGCGAGGCAGCGACAGATAGAGAGAGAGAGAGAGACAGATACAGAGAGAAAGGGAGAGATGGTGTGAGAGAAAGACAACAGTCATGTGCAGAGGCAGAGAATGCAAGAAGGAGAGAAAGAGATAGAGGGAGAGACAAATAGATAGAGAGAGAGAGAGAGAGAGAGAAAGGGAGAGAGAGAGAGAGGGAGAGACAGGGAAAGTCATAGAGAAATGGAAAGAGATAGGGAGATGCAGTGGCAGAGAGAGGAGAGGCAGAGAGTGGGAGAGAGAGACAGAGACAGACAGGGAGAGGGAGAGGCAGAGACAGTGATAGTGAAAGACAATGAGAGAGTCAGAAATGGGGTGGAGACAGATACAGAGAGAGAGAGAGAGAGGGGGAGAGAGAGAGAGAGAGAGAGAGAGAGAGAGAGAGAGAGAGAGAGAGAGAGAGAGAGAGAGAGAGAGAGAGAGAGAGAGAGAGAGAGAGAGAGATAGTGGAACAGCCCGTGGTAGAGGGAGAGACAGAGACAGAGAGTGAGACAGAGATAGAACGAGAGAGGCGGAGTGACAGAGAATGAGACAGAGATAGAAGGAGAGAGAGGGAGTCAGAGAGAGGGATAAAGTACATAGAACAGAGAACATGGAACTGTACAGCACCGTACAGGCCCTTCAGCCCACGATGTTGTGCCGAACCTTTAACCTACTGTAAGATCCAACTAAGAAAAAGAGACAGACTGAGGCAGAGACATAGGGAGAGAGAGACAGAGGGAGAGAGAGAGAGACAGAGGAAGTGGGAGAGACAGAGGGAGAGAGACAGGGATTGGGAAAGTCCGTGATTAGGAGTGACAGGGATTGGGAGAGACAAGGAGTGGAAAAGAGAGAGACTGAGACAGAGAGAGATAGAGACTGAAAGAGGGGCAACACAGATAGAGAGAGGTGTGACAGAGACTGAGAGGAGAGTGAGAGAGTGACAAAGCTAGAGAACTTGGGAATATCACATTTGGTCCCCACATCCAAATCGCTGAAGTATATTGTGAACAGCTGTGGCCCAAGTACTGATCCTTGCGGCCACAGCCTGCCAATGCGAGAATGACCCGTTTATTCCGACTCTCTGTTTTCTGCCTGTTAACCAATCCTGAATCCATGCCAGTATATTACCTCCAGTCCCATGTGCTTTAATTTTGCTAACCCGTCTCCTGTGGGAGACATTATCAAAAGCTTTCTGAAAATCCAAGTACGCCACGTCCACCTTTATTAGTTCTGTTAGTAACATGCACAAAAAAACTCCAACGGGTTGGTTGGTCAAACATGATTTCCCATTCCGAAATCCATGTTGACTATGCCCAATTGGATCATTATTATCCAAGTATCCATTTATCACATCCTTTAGAAGATGTTCTAGCCTTTTTCCAATGACTGATGTAAGGCTAACAGGTCTGTAATTCCCTGTTTTCTCTCTCCCTCCTTTCTTAAATAGTGTGCTGACATTTGCTACCTTCCAATATGAAGGACCCGTTCCAGAAACTATAGAGTTTTGGAAGATGATCACCAATGCATCCACTATCTCCATAGCGACCTCTTTCAACACTCTGGGATGTAGAATATCAGGTCTTGGGAACTCATCAACCTTCAGCCCCATTAATTTCTCCAATACAACGTTCTTACTCATACGAATTTACTTCAGTTCCTCATTCCCTCTAATCCCTTGTATCCTTTACTTTATATCGTCTCTCCTCCTTTTTCTACCCGTGAAGGCGGATGATGTGGGCATGGACGTCGCAGACATTGTAGTCAATGAGGAGGGGGTTGAAATATTGAATGGGATAAAGAGGGAGAGAGTAAATATTCAGGGGTTCAGCATCTTTGAAAGTGATAATTCACCAGGCTCCGACTGTGATGAGGTGCAGGGAGGAAATAGCAAAGGTTCTGACCATCATTTTCCAGTCCTCTCTGGTTACAGTCGTGCTGCCAGAGGACTGGAGGTCTGCACATGTTGTACTGTTGATTAACAAGGTAGAAAGTAAGAGACTGAATAATTACAGGCCACCCAGCCTAATCACAGTAGAGGCAAAATTATTGGGTCCAAGGAATTGATTGATTCCTTTCTAGTGCTGTGTGCCTCAGTCTCTCCATGTCTGTGTCTCTGCCACGTTTTAAGCACTGACCTTACATTAGTGAGGAGTTCGTCTCTGAAATAAATGACCCAGTGTTGTGGTAATATACAATTCCCACTGAGAACTAGCCTAAAATGGCTAACCACTGTGTGGGTTTCCACAGATGTTTGAAAGAAAGAGAAGGCAGACAGACAGAAAGAGAGACAAAGAGGGAGACACAGACCGAGACACAGAGAGTGAAAGCAGGATATTTGTCGTTGGACAGAGGAAGAGGAGGAGACCATTTGGCCCCTCAACACTCTTCTGTCATTCAATGAGCTCATGGCTGATGCGTGATTTAAGTTCATGTACCTATCTTTGCCCTTTAATACCTTTGGTTAATAAAAATCTATCAAACTCAGACTTAAAAATTAACAAGTGTCTCAGCATCAATTGCCGTTTGTGAAAGAGAGTTCCAAGCTGATACCACACCTGGTGTGCTGAAGTGTTTCATCATTTCACTCCTAAAATGTTTTTTAGACTACGTTTAGATTTTTAGACCATGCCCCCAAGTTCATGACTCCGCAGCCATTGGGAATAGTTGCTCTCTGTCCACCCGATCAGTTTCCTTTATTAACTTGAAAACATTCATCTAATCACTCCATGACCTTCAAAATTCCAGGATACGCAGTAAAGCTCCAGCTGCATTGTCCCATTAAGCATTCCCAAGCCAAGTACAATGTTGGGTTTGACACAGAGTAAATTTCCCTCTAAGCTGTCCCATCACACACTCCGAGGCCAGGAACATCATGGGCTGCATACAAGGTGACTCTCACTCTGCAGTGTCCGAAACAGACAGAGAGAGAGACAGAAAGAGAGGAACAGAGAGACATAGACTGACAGGGTGACTGACCAAGAAAGAAGGATATTTAACATCGGATATTGGAAGAGGAGGATGCAATTTAACCAGACAACCTTGTTCCGGCATTCAATGAGATCAGGGCTGATCTGTAATCTAACTTGCACCAAATATCCAGCCTTTGCCATTTATCTCTTCATACCTTTGGTGAAGAAGAATCTATCAATCACAAGTTTAAAAATTAACCAAGATGCCAGCATGAAATTTCCCCAACGAATATCATGAGGGTGCGATGGATCCCACAGTGGAATAGCTTGCTGGATGTTTAAAATTGAGGCTTTTCCTTGTGGATCATCAAAAGTGTCCACCTTGGCCCCAACGTGATCTACATTTCTCCCTCTCCTGATGTTTTTTTCTCACCACACCTATCGCTTAAATGTTTGTGTACAGAACAGTGAAGGATTACATCAAATTAATATATCTTACATTATCCTTTTCAATCCACCTCAACAATCTCTCTCTCTCCAATGTTGTCCCTCTCTGCAGCCCTCTCTCTGCCTTCATATATACCCCACTCTCCCTCTGTCTCTCTCCTAGTGTCAGAGATAGCAGAGGGGGAGACAGAGAGAGCCTGTTAAAGGAACTGTACTCCATTGCTGAGCTGTGCTGAACCTGCTCTTGGAGTGTTTGATGGGCTACATTAATCGGCCGTGTACAGTCCTGTATCAGGCTGCAAAGAAGCAGAGCATGTTCAGTTCAGAACGGGTCAAAGGGAATGATTCACTCCTGTCTGATACTGGGAAGAGAGACTGACCTTAACATCAAGGCAGTGTTTGATTGAGTGTGGCATCGAGGATCCTGAGCAAAACTGAAGTCGGCAGGAATCGGTGGAAAGCTCTCCACTGGTTGGAATCATACCAAACACAAAGGAAGATGGTTGTGGTTGTTGGAAGTCAATCAGCTCAGTCCCAGGCATTCACTGCAGCGGTTTATCGGGGTAATGTCCTCAGCTCAACCATCTTCATCTGATATCCCAGCAGAAAATGCTGGATGTACTGAGCAGGGCCAGCAGCATCTGTGGAGAGAGAGAAACAGAGTTAGTGATTCAGATCAATGTTTTCCAGATTTCCAGCATCCACAGTATTTTGCCTCATATAATGAAACAATCCTGAGTTACATGCACCAAGACCCGGACAACATTCAGGGTTGGGCCGACCAATGGCAAGTAACATTCATGTCACACATTGCCAGGCAATGACCATCTGCAACAGGAGAGAATCCAACCACCTCTCCTTGGCATTCAAAGCATTATCCCAACTGAACAAATTACATCAATAGTTTTATCACCATCTCTCTGAGAAAGAGAAACAAAGAGAAAATGAGAGTGGACCTTGACAGAACTGGGTGATTTCTCTCTGCAACTTTTAATCTTTAATAAAGCTTATCTGGGCATTAAGCTGCAATCTGTTTTTATTTGTCTGACTCCACTCATTCTTCCGGGGATAAAGTTGCTTTTGTCTGGTTGTGCACCCAATTGAATGACTGTTTGACACCGCAAGACTTTCATTTGCTGTGTATGTGTGCTGATCTCTCACACACACAAACACACACACACACACACACACACACACACACACACACACACACACACACACACACACACACACACACTATCTGTCTCTCTCTCTGCCCACATCTATCCCGGACTTACCCTCTCTCGCTGATGGACACTCTATCTCTCATTAATTTTTCACACTTCCTGTGCACCCTGTGTCTGCTCATTTCCACTAATTTCTCATTTTCCTTCCCACTCTCTCTCCATCTCCCTCTCTCTCTCTCTTTCGCCCTGTTACTCTCTCCTCACCTTTATCTCTCCATTTATCTGTTTCCTCACTCTCAAACTCTACCTCTCCATCACTCTCCACCTTCCTTTATCTTTGATCTCTCTTCACATCTCTCTATCACTATCTCTCCATCTCTGTCCAATTGAGGAAATTCTCCCTCCATTTCTCGCCTTCCCTTGCTCTCTCACTCTCTCCTGATCACCTATTTTCTCTGAGTCTGTCCATCTCTCTATTATTCTTTCAATCTCATTTCTCGCTCTCCATCACTCTCTCTTTTCTATTTCCCTCTCTATGCCTTGCTCTGTAACTCTCTTGCTCTGTCTGGCTATGTTGAGTCCTTTAAGAGTTTGGGACAGTTCTGGTGGTGCAGGATCCCTTTAAGAGTCTGGCGCTGGCCCATCCCCAACGGCGAAAGGGGTCACTGGCCGCCCAAACCGCGGCTGCGCGGAGGCTGCAGCCACTTCTTGCCCCATTTGACTGCCAAACACGTGGGGAGACGCAGCCAATCAGACCACACGACACGGTGGGTGGGACTGAGGCGTCATCCGCCGCCATGTTTCTGTGACGTCGCCCACCGGAGGTTTGTTTCCTCAAAAAGCAGCTGAAAGGAAAAGGAGAAGCGGCTTCAGTCCTCGATCTCAATGGAGGAAACTTGAAAATCTGAGCCGCGGGAGAATGAACAAAGCGGCGGCTAACGCGCTTGTGGGGATGCGCATATGAGGAAAGTCCTCCCAGAATGCAGCGCGGTCTGTCCCACAGATAGGGTCCTTTCCCAGTTGCCGGCATTGTGGGAGCCAAAGGAGGCCATTGCCCCTCATTAACTTAGTCAAAATCAACTCATTCCCTCACAGCTCTCTCTATCTGCTTTTCATATTGCAGGCTGAAATAGGCTTTGTTGGCAGGAATTACACCATCCTGGGTGTGATCAGATAATCTGTCCCTTCGGAAACGATATTCTGTGCATCCAACAGTTTGAGCCATTGCCCTATTTATTGGTATTTTTCCCCCTTCTGATGTTGAATTTGTTAGTGGCTTTTTTCTACTGAATTTGTTGGTCTGTTTCTCCTGTCTTCATAGCTAACCCTCTGGCCCTCTGTATCTCTCCTATTGTCAGAGATAGCAGGAGGGAGAGATAGAGAGAGGAAGACAGAGAGAGAGACACAGCGAACAATCCCAGATTCTCCAATCTATCCACGTAACTGAAGTCTCTCATTCTTGGAACCTTGCTCGTGAATCTTTTCTGCACCCTCTCTAATGCCTCCACATCCTTCCTAAAGTACAGTGTCCAGAACTGGACACAATACTAGTTGAGGATGAACCACTGTTTTATAAAGCGTCTTCATAACCTCCTTGTTTTTATATTCTAAGCCTCTATTTACAAAGCCTGGGATCCCACTTGCCTTTTAACCACTTTCTCAACTAGCCTTGCCACATTCAATTTGTGCACAGATATCCCCAGGGCTCTCTGTTCCTGCATCCACTTTCTTCTGTTCTTAGGTTCTCATGACAGAGCGGGACAGGGAGGTCTGGAAAAAAGGAGGGGGAGAGAGAGCAAACAAACAGGAAACACGAATGGGAACACCGCCACCTGCAAGTGTCACTTCAAGTCTCACACCATCCGGACTTGGAACTATATCGGGGTCCTTCATTGTCACTGGGTCAAAATCCTGGAACTCTCTTCCTAACAACGCTGTGGGTGTACCTACCCCACATGGACTGCAGTGGTTCAAGAAGGTTCAAGGGCAATTCATGATGGGCAACAAATGCTGGCCTGGCCAGTAACGCACACATCCAACAAATGAGTAAAAAAAAAACAATTTGGCACCAAGTCACTTCAGTAGATATCACACGAGACACAAGAACACAAGAAGTGGGAGCAGGAGTAGGCCAGTCAGCCTTTCGGGCCTGCCCTGCCATTCAATAAGATCATTGCTGAGCTGTCCCAGGATTCAACTCCTATTTTAGGTCTGCTCCGCATAAACCTCGACTCCCGAGATTTCAAAAATGTATTTATGTCTTCCTTAAATACAATTAGTGACCTAGCCTACACAACTCTGTGAGGTAGAGAATTCCAGAGTTCAGCACCAAAAAGTTGGTCAAAGAGCTTAGATTTAGGGAGCGTCTTCAAATGGGGAAGAGCGTTAGTGAGACGGAGAGGTTTAGGAATGGAATTCCAGAGTTGGGGCCTTGGCAACTTGAAGGCAGTGCCTCCAATGGTGGAACGATTCAAATTGGAGATGCTCAAGAGGCCGGAATTAGAGTATCGCAGATATTGGAGGATTGTGGAGCTGGAGGAGATTGCAGAGATCGGGAGGGGTCATTTGTGGACGACAATTCCAAAATTCCACCACCCTTTGTGTAGAAGCGTTAATAAATTTCACCCTCGAAAGGCATTTCAACTACTGTTCGACTTATAGACGGTCCCCATCGTCCGAGACTCCCCTGACCAGTGAGAAGATTTTCTCTCCATCTACCCCATCAGTTTCCAGTATTGTCCTGTAAACTTTAATCAAATCACGCCTTAACCTTCGCAATTCCAGGGGTACAGAGTAAAACTCCGTCAACACTGTCCCATCGAATACTGCCAAGCCAAGTACAACCTGGAGTTATCTACAGAGCAAATCTCTGTCTTATTTGTTCCATCAAACACTCCCAGGCAGGTACAGTGTGGGGTTTGATACAGAGTAAAGCTGACACTATATATGCCTCCCTTTCTCCTCCTCCATCCAGATGGAGAGAGTGACACTGAGAAAGACAGGGATAGATATAGAGAGAGAATAACAGAGAGAGGGAAGGATTACAATGGGGAGAGAGTACCAGAGAGAAAGATTGGGATGGAGAGCGTCAGTCAGTGTTCCTGCAAAGCTGTGTGCAGCAGCCTGGAAGGTAACACGCATGTCCTGTTTCGTGAAAAATAACACACGTCTGCAAATATTCTTCAAATATTTAAAGGGGCAGCACACAAAAAGAAATAACTGGACATGCACAGCAACTAGATTTTCTGGGAGCATTGGAGCCAGCTGTGGTTCTGTGGGTAATAATCCTGCCTCTGAGTTATACGTTTGTGGGGGTCAGGTCAATACACAAAATCTAGGCTGATGCCACTCAACAGAAAATCAGAACAGACCAGCGAGACTCAGAAAAGGAAACTTGTGTTAAATTTGTGAGCTTCGCATTTTGGAATGTTCGAATGTTTGAGTAAATATTTAATATTTGGCGATGATAACAAACTTGGAGGAGATGCAATGAGTGAGGATGATACCAATCGACTGCAACAGGACATAGATAGGCTAGCAGAATGGGCAGACAAGTGGCAGATGGAATTTAATACAAGCAAACGTGAGGTGATGTATTTTGGCAGAAGTCATGGGGAAAGCTCATATAGACTTAATTGCACAGTTCTAGAGAGCGTGCAGGGACAGAGGGACCTGGGGATACATGTACATACATCTTTGAAGGTGGCAGGACATATTGAGAATGTAGTCAGTAAAGCCTATATGATCATGGGCTTCATAAATACAGGTGTTGAGTACAAAAGCATTCAAGTTATGCTGAACATTTACAAAGCTCTGGTTAGGCCACAACTAGAATATTGCATCCAGTTCTGGTCACCACATATAAGGAAGGATGTGGGGGTCCTTCAGGGAGATCAGTGGAGATGGTAATTGCAGAGAGGGGAGGGTTAAGCAAAGTGGACTGGAAACAGATACCTGAAGGTAAATGAGTGTCAGAGCAGTGAGAGTTTGTGAGGGCTGAGAACAAATATTTTCCCACAAAGACAAGCAGGGTGAGAGTCACAAATCTAGAGCACCTTGGATGTCAAGGATCAAACCAGGTGGGAAAAGGCACAAAAGGGAAGCTTATGTCAGATACTGAGGGCTCAATACCACAGAATGCCAAGAAGAGTGAAGAAAGTGCAGAGGTGAAATTAAAAAGCAAATTAAGAACGCAAAGAGATAGTCGGAAAATAATATTACCAAGTAAAAGTAAGGAAAACACAAAGATGTTCTATAAATGCATGAAGAACAAGAGGATAACTAAGCAAAGATTATTAGGGACCTAAAAGGGAATGTGTGCATGGAGTTTTGGGCAAGGTTCTTAATGAACACATGAGTCTGCCTTCATAAAAGAGGGGAACGATGCAGACATTGTCGTTAAAGAGGAGTGCGAAATATTGGATGGGATAAACAGAGTGAAAGGGGAAATATGAAGGTGTTTGGTATCTTCGAAAGTGGATAAATGGTCAGGCCTGGACGCATTGGAATCAGTTCAGAGAAGGTTCACTGGGCTGATTCCAGGGATGAAGGGGTTATCTTATGAGGAATGGTTCAACAGGTTGGGCCGATACTCATTCGAGTTTAGAAGAATGAGAGGTGATCTTATTGAAACAGACAAGATTCTGAGGGGACTTTACAGGGCGGATGCTGGGAGGATGTTCCCCTTGTGTGGGAGTCTATAACCAGGGGACACAGTTTAAAAATAAAGGGTCTCCCATTTAAGACTGAGCTGAGGAGGATTTTGTTTCTCTTAGCGGGTGGTTAGACTTTGGAATTCTCATCCCCTGAGAACAGTGGAGGTTGGATCATTGAATATATTCAAGGTTGAGTTAAATAGATTTATGATCGACAAGGGAGTCAGGGGTTATGGGGGGCAGGCAGAAAAGTGGAGTTAAGGCAACTATCAGATCAGCCATAATCTTATTGAATGGCAGAACTGGCTCGACGGGCTGAACGGCCTACTCCTACTCCTATTTCTAAAGGTCCTGGATATAAAATGGATGGTTTTCTCTCCACTTTTTAAGCCATTTTTTATAGCAGATACAGCGCCATGTATAATATAAGCAAAGACACGGTCTAGTGCTGAGCTAACTAGTGCATTGATAACTGAGACTAGTGTAAAGGGTATCGATGATACAGAATTCTAAATATACATTCAGGGGAACTTTTTTAAGCCAGTACGTAGCAAGGCCAACAAGAGATGGGTCAGTTTTACACTTAGTTTTAGGAATGAAGCTGGTCCGGTGGAAGGTGATTAGGAAAAAGGGGACTGGAAGAAGCTACTTGAAGGTAAATCCGTGTCAGAGCAGTGACAGGGAACCCAGTTTCACATTGTACCATTTAGACTTGATTGACTCTCCCAGTCTTCCTTCCAAAATCCATCACTTCACATTTCTCAGCATTGAAGTTAACCTGCCATGTATCTGTCCAATTCACCAGAATGCCAATAGCTTCCTGAAGTCTGCTACTATTCTCTTCTCTCTTTAGTACATTTCCAAAGTTTTGTGTAATCTGCAAACTTTGAAGTTCTGCTCTGTCAACCCAAGTCTGTGCATTAACATACATCAAAAAGAGCAGTGGTCCCAATATAAACCTCTGGGTGACACCACTCTATATCTCCCTTCAGTCTGAAACAACCGTTCACCACTACTATCTGTCTTCTGTCTCTTACCCAATGCCATAACCCCTCTGTCACTGTCCCTTTAATCACAGGAGCAACAATATTGTGAAATAGTCATAAAAGAGGGAGATGAGGCAGACATTGTGGTTAAGGAGGAGTGTGAAATATTGGATGGCATAAAGAGAGTAGAATGATACCTGGACTCCAAGGGTTAAGAGGGAGAATCACAAACCAGAGGAAACAGTTTATAAATGAGATCTTGGACAGTCTGCTGTGAACTCACCGAATCACAGAATTCTCCAGCACAGCAAGAGGCCAGTCAGGCATCGTGCCCGTGTGGGCTCAATGAAGTTCTCCCTGGTGTCCTGGCCAATCTTCATAACACAACCAAAATCACTAAAACAATGTTCTGCTCATTATCACATTACTGTTTGTGGGAGCTTGCTGTGTACAATTGGATGTACCGCTGTACATCTCTACCCAGTCTGAGAAACAACCGTTCACAACTATTCCCTGCTTTCTGTGTCTTGGTCAATGTTAGATACAGAGTAAAGCTCCCTCCACACTGTCCCATCAAACACTCCCAGGACAGGTACAGATGGGGGTTGGCTGCTGGTTAAGTGGAGTGTTGACTGCTGATTGCAGCAACGAGCCTCAGCTTAGAGTGCTGGTGGCAGTTGGAGGTTGCAGAGGTGGAGAGAGGAGCTGCACTGAGCAAGGGAGAGCAGCTACAACTAAGCAGAGGTGAAGCTTCAACAACAATCACCACTAAAGAGAAGAAATATACTTATTTTTGGAAACAAGGCTTTGTCTGGAGGTGGGCGCTGAACACCAGTAATCTACTTTGGACTGTTGGGGGAGGAACAAGTGGCTGGAACAACAAGGGGTGGGGCTGCCAATTCAACAGGAATCTGTGCTGCTGCACAAGCACACAGGGAAGCTCCCTCCCCAACCCAATTGCCAAGACTGGGTCAGCTGAAGCTGCCCGGTCAAACAGATGGAAAGGGACAGATAGTGCCTGGGCAGCTTCAGCTGACCCAGTTGAAGACGACACCCCAACCAGAAGACCGGAAGACCAAGTTCAAAGACTTTTTTAAGTGTGCTGTGAGCTCCACCTCCAGGAAGCAAGTCATCCCTTACAGCCTGCCTTTGCCTCTCCTCTATACCCTCAGCCTCTCCCCTAACCTGTTGTTTGTTTGCTTTGTTTTAATACATATTCAATATTTTCGGTGAATCGCTGATATTTGGTGTGCAGGCTCACAATTTGGGGTGGGTTTAGCTCTTAGACCCATGGCAAGCCCTTCATCACCGGTGGCGGGGCCCTCTACTACCTTTGCAGCTGCAACTTCTGTGGCTGCCCACGTGGCCCCGTCACCCTTTAAATTACTAACATCCAGCCATGGGGTGAAGAGCTATCCCCACGCCAACATGTCTATTGAGGCCTGCGAAAAGGCAATGGCCGAGGTTGCCGGCCCCTCGGCCATTGTTGCAGCCTCAAAGATGTATGGGAAGGCTGTTTTCTTCTTGAGGAACGAGTGGGCGGTGTCCCTGGCACTGAGTAAATGGCTCACTGTGGGGGCCACTGCGCATCGGAAAATGTTGTCCAACGTCCCACCCTTCATTCCCAGTGAGCTCCTTCTCCCCCACCTGCACCATCTGGGGAAGGTGAGGTCGGGGATCACCCCAGTCCGGCTTGTTCTTCGGGAACACAGCCTCCAATATGTCTACCCCTTCCGCCGCCATTTATTTATGCAGCTGGCCCTGGAGGAGGACACGGAGAGCCAATTTAATGTGGAGTTACAGGGGATGGCCTGCCGCTTTTTTTGGACCTCGGACGGGGCGCGGTGCCACGTCTGCAAGGGGGTGGGGCATGTTCGTAAGAACTGCCCCAACCTTCCGGCCGCAAGCTCCACCTCGCCGGCCCAGGGTGGTTCCACAGCACCTCCTCCCACTCCCCCCACACTTCCAACAGACACCGCTCAGTCGGTTCTGGAGGCTGTGGTTTTCACAGCCTCCAGCGGGGAGGGGAGTGCCCGTCCGAGTGGAAGGAAGACGCGGAGGCAAAAGAAACATCAAGAGGCGCGTCTCCTGGACACATTGAACAAACCCGAGCCTGAGCTCATCCCAAAGCCCCTTCTCAAGGAATCCACCTGTCCCAGGGCTGGGCTCAGGCCCAGGGTGACTAAAAGCAAGGAGGGTGCGGAGGCGGAGGCCTCTGATAACATGGAGGTCTCTGAGCCTCTGCGCCCTCATGGGAAAAAGAGGAGAAGGCACCCCTCCACAGAGGTAACGAGGGGCCCTGAGGCGCAGGGCCCATCTGTTAGATGGAAGCTGTCTCCTGTTTCGGGTCCCCAGGTTTCCCCTACCGCCACTACCAAGGCGGCAAAGTCCGGGCAGGAGCTCCCTATTCATCAGGATGGAGGAGAGGGGAAGGCCCCGGTACATGAGGCCCCTCCTGAAGGAGTAAGTGGGGCCCTGCTTGTGGTGGGGGAACCTGAGGATGCCGCCCAATCTGCCACTGCAACTGGGTCGGGTGCCCTGAGTGAAAGGGAGGGCGACGCCCCAGAGGGTCAGCCCTCCCAGCCGGAGTCCACCACCAATCAGGAGACACCCGACCTGGTGAAAACTGAGAATGCTGCCCCATCTGCTGGGCCTGTGGCTGCTGGAGGAGCGGGAGATGGCCTCCTCTCTCCACATCCGGTCTCGGCTCCGGCTGGATTTCTGGAGTCGGGAACATCTGTCTCCCCTGGACCGCTCATTGGCCTGGGGATGGAGGTGGAGCTGGGTCCTGAACTGCTGGCGCCCACAGGCTCCGGTTTCACAGTTATACCCAGAGAGGACTTCTGCCATCGATCCTGGGGGTGGGATCATGACGGAGGCAAGACCAGCTGGCGCGGCCGGGACGTCCGCCCCACAGTGTGTGGTGGATGTATCGGCCACTGGCGGTAACGACCAGGAGGAGGATGGGGAATCGGGTTGGGGCAATGAGGATGACCTTGATTCCATCGCCAGTGAGGTGGTGGAGTCCCTCGTGCCTCCCACCGAATCTCCTCTCATCCCCACGGCGGATCTCCAGAATTTCCTCGCGGTTTGCAGGGGTTGCCGCAATAAAGTTCAGCTGGCCCTCGACCGTTGGCCGAATCTGGCGCTGATCATCCAGTCCGTCTGTGCCGCCCTTAAGAAAGTGGGCAAGTGCGCGGGCGTGAAACTGGTTGAGAGCGCCATTTTAATGTGTTCCTCAATGGGTTGCTGGGGGAGTGGATGGCCAGGTGCACTTCCACACCCTCCTCACAGTGAAGTGTAGGTGACGGGTTTTAAGTACCTTTAACATGAAGATATCCATAGCCAGCCTCTACATCAACGGCAGCAGGGGGTCTCACCGCAGATGTTACAATCTCAGTCCTCAGGGAAGGGAGATACGCGGTGAGCTTTCTGCAGGAAACCCACACCGTTCCGGGAGACGAAGCCACCTGTCTCCTGGAGTGGCAGGGTGGGGTCTACATGAGTGACCTCACCCCTATTTCTAGTGGGCTGGCTATCTTGTTGGCCCCGACTTTTCAGCTCGAGATCTTGGGGTCAAGGAGCTAGTGCCGGGCCGCTTGCCCCACTTCGCCATTCGCCTGGGGATTGTGCCACCCCACTTTGTGAATGTGTACATGCCCAGGCCTGGCGCGTTGCAAGCGTGCTTCTTTGCTAATGAGCTCCATCGATAGCGGCGAGTGCATCATCCTCGAGGGGGATTTTAACTGCACCCTCGAGGTGGGGGATCGCTCCAGTCCTGATCCATCTTTCCCAGAGGACTGATCAGTCGGTCGCCTTTCTCTCCCTCGATCAGGAGAAGGCATTCGACAGGGTGGATCAGGAATACCTTTTCGGGACTCTGCGCGCTTTCGGACTCGGGCTGCATTTCGTGGCCCGGGTCCAACTTTTATACACCGTCGCAGAGTGTCTTTTCAAAGTTAACGGGTCCTTAACGGCGCCACTTCGCTTTGGGAGAGGAGTGCGTCAGGGATGCTCCATGTCCGGCCAATTGTATACCAACTGCGTGGAGCCCTTCCTGTGTCTGCTTCACAGGAGGTTGACGGGATTGGCTCTGCGCGAGCCGGCCATACGGGTCGTCCTCTCGGCTGACGACGACGACGTGCTACTCGCGGTCACAGATCCCGTTGACTTGTGGAGGATGCGCGACTGCCAGCAGACCTTTTCTGCCGCGTCCTCCACGAGGATCAATTGGGAGAATTGTTCCGGTCTCCTGGTGGGTCAGTGGGGGTGGACTCCCTGCCGGAGGAGATTACACCTTTTGCGTGGAGCACCACGCACCTTCTCTATCTGGGAGTCCACCTTAGCCCCGCTGAGGTAACCTGGCCGGCAAACTGGCAGGAGTTGGAGGCGAAAGTCACCGCTCAGCTGGGGCGCTGGACAGGACTGCTCCGAGCGCTGGTCATAAACCAACTGGTGGCCTCCATGCTGTGGTACCGGTTGGTCACTTTGGCCCCGCCCCCTGCATTTGCCAACAACATCCAGAAGAAACCCGTCGATTTCTTTTGCGGCAAGAGGAAACACTGGGTCTCTGCTGCGGTCCTGAGTCTCCCGATTGAGGAGTGTGGCAAGTCGCTGGTGTGCGTCCGCACCCAGGCTGCGACTCTCCGCCTTCGGACCCTGCTGAGATACCTGTACGTCGAGCATCCTCCGAGATGGTGTGCGCTGGCGACGTATTTGTTCCGCCAGTCTCACTGCCTTCAAGACAGGTATACCGTTTTGGATACTGTTGAGGGAGATGGCTCACCAGTGGAAGGCAGCAGTAGCCAGGTTCATGGCACCGTTTCTGGCTCTGCTGTTCGGAAGGGCGGGAAAAAGAGTGGAAGGGCTATAGTCATAGGGGATTCGATTGTAAGGGGAGTGGATAGGCGGTTCTCTGGTCGAAAACGAGACTCCCGAATGGTATGTTGCCTCCCAGGTGCACGGGTCAGGGATGTCTCAGATCGGCTGCAGAACATTCTGAAGGGGGAGGGTGAACAGCCAGTTGTCGTTGTGCACATAGGCACCAATGATATAGGTAAAAAAACGGGATGAGGTCCTACAAGCAGAATTTTGGGAGTTAGGAGCCAAGTTAAAATGTAGGACCTCAGAGGTAGTAATCTCAGGATTGCTACCAGTGCCACGTGATAGTCAAAGTAGAAATGAAAGAATAGTCAGGATGAATGCGTGGCTTGAGAGATGGTGCAGGAGGGAGGGGTTCAGATTTTTGGGACATTGGGACCGGTACTGGGGGATGTGGGACTATTACAAATTGGACGGTCTACACCTGGGCCGGACTGCAACCAATGTCCTTGGGGGTGCTTTTGCTAACGCTGTTGGGAAGGGTTTAAACTAATGTGGCAGGGGGATGGGAACCAAATGAGGTCAGTGGACAGTAAGGTGCTAGTAACTAAAGCCTGTAAGGAACTAGATAATGAAGTCAGCATGACTAAGGGAAAGAGTAGACAGGGAGCAGATGATGAACACAAAGGGACTGGTGGTCTGAGGTGCATTTGTTTTAATGCAAGAAGTGCAGTAGGTAAGGCAGATGAACTTAGGGCCTGGATTAGTACCTGGGAGTATGATGTTATTGCTATTACTGAGACCTGGTTGAGGGAAGGGCATGATTGACAACTAAATATCCCAGGATATCGATGCTTCCGGCGGGATTGAGAGGGAGGTAAAAGGGCTGGAGGAGTTGCAGTACTGGTCAAAGAGGATATCACAGCTGTGCTGAAGGAGGGCACTATGGAGGACTCGAGCAGTGAGGCAATATGGGCAGAACTCAGAAACAGGAAGGGTGCGGTAGCAATGTTGGGGCTGTACTAAAGGCCTCCCAACAGTGAGCGTGAGATAGAGGTACAAATATGTAAAAAGATTATGGAAAGATGGAGGAGCAACAGGGTGGTGGTGATAGGAGATTTTAATTTTCCCAACATTGACTGGGATTCACTTAGTGTTAGAGGTCTGGATGGAGCAGAATTTGTAAGGAGCATCCAGGAGGGTTTTCAAGAGCAGTATGCAAATAGTCCAACTCGGGAAGGGGCCATACTGGACCTGGTGTTGGGGAATCAGCCGGCCAGGTGGTTGAAGTTTCAGTAAGGGACTACTTTGGGAATAGTGATCACAATTCCGGAAGTTTTAGAATACTCAAGGACAAAGACGAGAGTGGTCCCAAAGGAAGAGTGCTAAATTGGGGGAAGGCCAACTATACCAAAATTCGGTAGGAGCTGGGGAGTGTAGATTGGGTGCAGCTGTTTGAAGGTAAATCCACATTTGATATGTGGGAGGCTTTTAAAGAGAAGTTGATTAGCGTGCAGGAGAGGCATGATCCAGTGAAGGTGAGGGATGGAGGTGGCAAGATTGGTGAACCATGGATGACAGGCGAAATTGTGAGACTAGCTCAGAGGAAAAAGGAAGCATACATGGGGTCGAGGAGGCTGATGAAAGACGAAGCTTTGGAAGAATATCGGGAATGTAGGGCCAATCTGAAACGAGGAGTTGAGAGGGCTAGAAGGGGTCATTAAATATCTTTAGCAAACAGAGTTAAGGAAAATCCCAAAGCCTTTTGTTCATATATAAGGAGCAAGAGGGTAACTAGAGAAAGGATTGGCCCACTCAAGGACAAAGGAGGAAAGTTATGCGTGGAGTCAGAGAAAATGGGTGAGATTCTAGGCGAGTACTTTGCATCGGTATTCACCGAGGAGAATGACATGACGGATGTTGAGGTTAGGGACAGATGTTTGATTACTCTGGGTCATGTCGGCATGGGGAGGGAGGAAGTGTTCGGTATTCTAAAAGGCATTAAGGTGGACAAGTCCCCAGGTCCGGATGGCATCAATCCCAGGTTGCTGAGGGAAGCAAGAGAGGAAATAGTTGGGGCCTTAACAGATATCTTTGCAGCATCCTTAAACACGGGTGAGGTCCTGGAGGACTGGAGAATTGCGAATGTTGTCCCCTTGTTTAAGAAGGGTTGCAGGGAAAATCATGGTAATTATAGACAGGTGAGCCTGACGTCAGTGGTCGGGAAGCTTCTGGAGAAGATATTGAGGGATAGGATCTATTCCCATTTGGAAGAAATGGGCTTATCAGTGATAGGCAACATGGTTTTGTGCGGGGAAGGTCATGTCTTACCAACTTAATAGAATTCTTTGAGGAGGTGACAAGGTTGATTGATGAGGGAAGGTCTGTATATGTCATATACATGGACTTCAGTAAGGCGTTTGATAAGGTTCCCCATTGTATGCTGATGGCGAAGGTGAAGTCGCATGGGTTCCAGGGTGTACTAGCTAGATGGATAAAGAACTGGCTGGGCAACAGGAGACAGAGAGTAGCAGTGGATGGGAGTTTCTCAAAATGGAGACGTGTGACCAGTGGTGTTCCACAGAGATCCGTGCTGGGACCACTGTTGTTTGTGATATACATGGATGATTTGGAGGGGTGTATGGCTGGTCTGATTGGCTAGTTTGCAGACGACACTAAGGTTGGTGGAGTAGCAGATAGTGAAGGGGACTGTCAGAGAATACAGCTGAATATGAATAGATTGGAGAGTTGAGCAGAGAAATGGCAGATGGAGTTCAATCGGGGCGAATGCGAGGTGATGCATTTTGGAGGATCCAATTCAAGAGTGAACTAGACAGTAAATGGAAAAGTCCTGGGGAAAATTGATGTACAGAGAGATTTGGGTGTTCAGCTCCATTGTTTCCTGAAGGTGGCAACGCAGGTCAACAGAGTGGTCAAAAGGACATGCGGCATGCTTTCCTTCATCGGACGGGGTATTGAGTGCAGGGGTTGGCGGCTCATGTTACGGTTGTATAAGACTTTGGTTCGGCCACGTTTTGAATACTGCGTGCAGTTCTATCGCCACATTACCAAAAGGATGTCGATGCTTTGGAGAGGGTGCAGAGGAGGTTCACCAGGATGCTGCCAGGTGTGGAGGGCGCTGGCTATGAAGAGAGGTTGAGCAGATTAGGATTATTTTCATTAGAGGAACAGAGGTTGAGGGGGGACCTGATTGAGGTGTACAAAATCACGCGAGGTACAGACACGGTGGATAGCAGGAAGCTTTTTCCCAGAGTGGGGGATTCAATTACTAGGGGTCACGAGTTCAAAGTGAGAGGTGAAAAGTTTCGGGGGGATATGCGTGGAAATTTCTTTACGCAGAGGGTGGTGGGTGCCTGGAACGCGTTGCCAGCGGAGGTCGTAGACGCGGGCACGATAGCGTCTTTTAAGATGTATCTAGACAGATACATGTCTGGCAAGAAGCAAGGAGATACAGACCCTTAGAAAATAAGCGACATGTTTAGATAGAGGATCTGGATCGGCGCAGGCTTGGAGGGCCGATGTGCCTGTTCCTGTGCTGTAATTTTCTTTGTTCTTTGTTCTTTGACACGCAGCTCCCGGTGGAGTCCATTAGTCGCGCTTCCCTGAGGGAGTTGCATGTCTTTTACCAGGGTGGCACAGTGGCGCAGTGGTTAGCTCCGCAACCGCACAGCTTCAGTGACCCGGGTTCAATTCAGCACCTGCCTGTGTGGAGTTTGCAAGTTTTCCCTGTGTCTCCGTGGGTTTCCTCCGTGTCCTCTGGTTTCCTCCCACATGCCAAAGACTTGCAGGTTGATAGGTTAATTGGCCATTATATATTGCCCCTTGTATAGGTAGGTGGGAGGGCAATATAGGGACAGGTGGGGATGTGGTAGGAATATGGGATTAGTGTAGGATTAGTCTTAATGGGTGGTTGATGGTCGGCACAGATTTGGTGGGCCGAAGGGCCAGTTTCAGTGCTGTATCTCTAATTAAACTAAACATCTATTCATGGTCGCCTCAAGTCAGGGCACAACCTCGACGGTGGAGGAGAGCGCCTTGGCTGTCCGGGCGGCCGACTCCGGGGACTGTCCGGCGGGCGGAGGAGTAGCCGAAACCCCCGGGACGCCCCTAACTGCGCGTGGCGAGGGGGCTCGGGAGTGCGGAGCGATCCCGGCCGAGCTGACCTCCACTCGGCTGGAACTGCTCATTGGAGTCAGGCCCCGAAACGCTCCTCGGGAGCCGGTCGCACACAACCCGAGCTACCTCTCGGAAATGCCCTCCGTACCATTCCAATCGGCGCGGAGGTGTTTCCTGTTCGGGCTGTTCCTGCACACTCTCTACTTCCTCGCCCTCGTCAGCCGGCTGGACATGCCCTGGCGGTCCGCGTTGCCATCTGGCGGAGAGGTGAAACCCCGATGGAGGTCTCTCTACGCGGGAGTCTTCCCCCTTTACATCGGGGACCTGGGGTGGAGGGTGTTGCACACGGCAGTCCCGTTCAATAGGCTTTTAAGTAGGTTCACGGACTCCCAGGCCGAATGTACTTTCTGCGGCCTGGACGAGTCCGTGTTCCACATATACACGGAGTGTCCGAGGTTGCAGCCCCTCTTTGAGTATCTTAAGGGGCTGCTCCTCAAGTTCTGGCTGCACTTCATTCCCACGCTCCTGATCTTTGGGCACCCGGTGCGAAGGGGCGTGGGCCGGGAGGAGGATCTGCTCGTCGGTCTGCTCCTGGGCCTGGCCAAGGTGGCAATTCACAGGTCCAGGCTGCAGGCCGTCGGGGGTTTTGTCCTCCCCGATTGCCTGCCCCTCTTCCAAGGTTACGTTCGCGCCCGAGTGTCCCTGGAGAAGGAGCATGCGGTGTCCGCCGGTATGCTTGAGGCCTTTCGCGACCAGTGGGCACTGCAGGGACTGGAGTGCATTGTCGACGCCGAGAATGGTATTATAATTTGAGTTTTTGTTTGTTTCTGTTTTTAATAAATTTATTTTTAAAATATAAGTATGTATATAAAGAGGGCCTGAGGAATAAAGGCCCCCTCGATCTATAATATATGAAAAGGGCCTGGGATATAAAGGCCACCTTTTTTATAAAAAATTCCAGGGTTAGAAAGAAAAAAAAAACGGAGGTTAGATACAGAGTAAAGCTCCCTAAAAAAACGGGGTTAGATACAGACTAAAGCTCCTTCTACACTGTCCCCATCAAACCTTCCAAGGGCAGGTATCGCACAGGGTTCGATAAAGAGTAATGATCCCTCT
The DNA here is from genome assembly GCF_036365525.1 of Heterodontus francisci. Lineage (NCBI taxonomy): Eukaryota > Metazoa > Chordata > Chondrichthyes > Heterodontiformes > Heterodontidae > Heterodontus > Heterodontus francisci. Next base: position 454,978 of record NW_027141742.1, on the reverse strand, counting down.
ACACTGTCCCCATCAAGACACTCCCAGGTAAGGTAAAGCACAGGATTAGATACCGAGTGATGCTCCTTCCACACTGTCCCCATCAAATACTCCCAGGACAGGTATAGCACAGGGTTAGCTAAAGAGGAAAGATCCCTCTACACTGTCTCCCATCAAACACTCCCAGGACAGGTACAGCACGGGGTTAGATGCAGAGTAAAGACAGGGACTATTGTATTATACATAGAGAAATGGTCTTGTGCAGTACAAACTGAGACCGGTGAAACGCAGCATAAGCAGAGAGGACTCCCAGGGCAGGAAAATCATGGGGTGGATACAGAGTGACTCTCGTTCTACACTGTCCGAAACAGAGAGACAGAGAGAGAAATAGAGAAACAGAGAGACACAGATGACAGGGTGACTGAGAGTGAAAGAAGGATATTTAACATTGGACATAGGAAGAGGAGTAGGCAATTTATCCCCTCAACCCTGTCCCAGCACTCAATGAGATCAGGGCTGATCTGTGATCTAACAAACACCACATATCTCACCTTTGCCCCTTCTCTCTTAATACCTTTGGTTAACAAGAATCTATCAATCCCAGATTTAAAAATTAACAATTAAGCCAGTATGAATTCCTGTTTGCAGAAGAGAGTTCCAAAATTGCGAAGAACTCCAAAGGAATGATTGGACAGGCTGGCGTTGCTTTCTTTGCAACAGAGGATGCTGAGGCAAGATTGAGTTGAGGTGTATAAAATTATGAGGTGCCTCGATAGAGTGGACAGGAAGATTGCCAGCATCCACAGAATTGTGCCTCAGATATAGGGACCCTGCACTGCCAGAACTGTCCCAAACTTTTAACCTGTCTGGACCCCTCATGACTTTGAACACAGAACACAGAACAAACCTAAAATGGCTGAATGATGTCTGGTTGTCTACATTCTCAGAGAGGAGAGTCAGACAGGCAGATAGAGAGAAAACAAAGACCGAGCGGGTGAGTGATACACACAGAGTGATAGCAGTCATTTTGTCATCGAACATAGGAAGAGAAGGAGGCCATTTAGCCCTTCAACCCTGTTCTGTCATTAAACGAGCTCATGGCTGATCTGTGATCGAAGACCATATATCCGTCTTGGCTCCTTATCACTTAATACCTTTGGTTAGCAATAATCAATCAAACTTAGATTTAAAAATGAACAAGTGGCACAGCATCAATTGCCGTTTGTGGAAGAGGGTTCCACTTGCTCTGGTACAGTTTAAGATTTAAATAAGCTCCTTCGCCGCAAATCTCCTCAGCCTTTTTACTCTGCTCCCTCCAGACGGAATTGGCAACAAGACAGCAAGAAACAAACAGGAAACTTGGATTTCAGAAGAGAAAGGTTTCACCTGATGCTCTTTTTTTTTAGACATACAGCACTGAAACAGGCCCTTCGGCCCACCGAGTCTGTGCCGACCATCAACCACCCACTTATACTAATCCTACCCTAATTCCATATTCCTGCCACATCCCCACCTGTTCCTATATTTCCCTACCACCTACCTATACTAGGGGCAATTTATAACGGCCAATTAACCTATCACCCTGCAAGTCTTTGGCATGTGGGAGGAAACCGGAGCACCCGGAGGAAACCCACGCAGACACAGGGAGAACTTGCAAACTCCACACAGGCAGTACCCAGATTTGAACCCGGGTCGCTGGAGCGGTGAGGCTGCGGTGCTAACCACTGCGCCACTGTGCCGCCCAGGATTCTCTGTCATGGGAGAGGTCATCGCAGATCCTACAACTCATTAATATCAGACAAAGAATTGGAGTAAAATAGAGAGAAGATATGTGAAAGCTTTCAGTCTGTCATAAAAAGTGAAATGATCGAAGAATGTTGTTATGGGAGAGGCCTGGCCTCCATTTGTATCCATTCAGATGGATGGATGGATATTAATAGAAATAAAGATATATATTTGTCTCGGTTGGAGATGTAACCATTTTTGGTCTTTCGAGTACCTTCAGTCTTGTTACTAGCTCACAGCAGCTGTATACAATTTCTAATTGCTGGTTTGATGTGGGTAATATTTATGTTTGAAAGGATGGGGTGAATCTTGTAACAATCTCCCTGAGATGAAGTGAGATTGAGGGACTGGAGTAAAGGTCAGTAACAGTGCAGTGCACTTCACACGACTGAGTAACAAACGATGTTGTGTTAAAGGTTAATAAATCACACTTGTGTTGCACTGTGACAATTGAAGGCAGATTTTTTTTAACAGTAGGGATTGTTTACGTCGCAGGATTTTCGATTGTATTTTCCTTCATTGACCGATGTATGGAATATAAGAGCAGTGAGTTATGCTGGAACTGCATAAAACACCAGTCAGACCACAGCTGGAGTACTGTGTGCAGTTCTGGTCAGCACATTACAGGAAGGATGTGAGTGCAGAAGAGAGGATACAGAGGAGATTCATGCAGGATGTTGTTGGGAATGGAGAATTTTAGCTATGAGGAAAGATTGGACAGGCTAGAGTTATTTCTTTGGAACAGAGGAGGCTGAGAGGAGATTTAATAGATGTGAATAAAATTATGTGGAGCCTAGATAGAGTCTAGATAGGACAGACCAAAGGAGAACAACTCAAGCTCACCAAACTGTTCATTTATCAGAAACAACTGAAATAAAGCCAGAGAGAAAGAGAGTGAGAGGGAGAGAGAGTGAGAGAGAGTGAGTGAGGGAGAGATAGGGTGAGGGAGGGAAAGAGACGGGAAAGGAGGAGGGAGAGAGACTCTGGCTGAGGGACAGGGAGACGCACAACGTAAGGGAGATGGTGAGGAATAAAATGTGTCAAAGAGAAAGGACCGGCTCGACGTACTGAACGGCCTCCTCCTGTCTTCCTGTCGGCTTTATTAATATTAGATCTCGAAATAAACAAGGTCGAGATGATAATGTTGAGCAAATGAAATGGAATTAATTAATAATAATTTCTCCTTTAAGATTATTAATCTGAATTCACAATTTTACTTGTGTGAATTTGGGCTTGACAGATAATTTGCTTTTTATTAACATCACTGAATATATAAATATTGGAAGATTAAATGTCACTTTGTTCCCATCCTTGTTCAAACACCTCCTGACTCACCCGAATGTTTAAACATAAGGAGCAGTTCTAGTGGTGCGGGGTCACTTTAAGAGGTTGAGACTGACGCTCTCCCTGTTGCCCACTTTCCCCCACACCCGTCAGGGTCACAGCTCTGGGTCAGGGGTCACAGACTGCACAGACACTGGGACTTACTCAATACACCCTGATCTCTAAGACAAGAAAAGGAAAGCAAACATTCTCCTGCTCCCTATGAAATCAGATTGAAAATAAATTGAAACCCCGAGAGTGAAATATAAAAGGGGAAAAGAGATATTTTGATGTTTGTAAAAATATTCTTTACACAGAGGGAGGTTTTAGTGTTTAGCTGTCTAAGTTGGTCAATGTGAATATATGTGTCTCTGTGTGGGTCCGTTCTCTCTCTCTCTCTCTCTCGCTCGCTCTCTCTCGCTCTCTCTCTCTCTCTCTGTCAGTGGGAATGGATGTGTCTGGCTCCACTTGATATCAAGAAATGACTGAAGAAAGGCTATGGACCCTGACAGCATTCTGGCATGGTACCGAAGACCGGTGCTCCAGAACTTGCCAGGCACCTCGCCAAGCTGTTACAGTACAGCTACAGCATTAGCATCTCGCCGGCAATGTGGAAACTTTTCCAGGTATGTCACGTACACAAAAAGCAGGACAAGTCAAACCTGGCCAGTTACTGCCCTATCAGGCTACTCTCAATCATCAGTTAAGTGATGGAAGGTGTCATCGACAGTGCGATCAAGTGGCACTTGCTTAGCAATAACCTGCTCAATGACGCTTAGTTTGGGATCTGCCAGGGCCACTCAGCTCCTGACCTCATTACAGCCTTGGTTCCAATATGGAAAAAAGAGCTGAACTCAGAAAGTGAGGTGAGTGATTGACCTTGACATCAAGGCAGCATTTGAACGAGTATGGCATCAAGGAGCCCTGTCAAGGCTGGCGGAAATGGGAATAAGGGAGAAAATTCTTCACTGGTTGGAGTCATACCTAGTGCAAAGGAGGATGGTTGTGGTTGTTGAAGTTTAATCATCTCAGCTCCAGGATATCACTGCAGGGGTCCTCAGGGTAGTGACCTAGGCCTAACCATCTACAGCTGCTTCATCAATGACCTTCCTTTAATCATAAGGTCAGATGTGACGAAGTTCATTGATGATTGCACAAAGCTCAGCACCATTCGCGACTCCTCAGATACTGAAGCAGTCCATGTAGAAATGCAGCAAGACTTGGACAATCTCCAGGCTTGGGCTTATAAGTTGCAAGTAACATTGACGCCACACAAGTGACATGCAATGACCATCTCCAACAAGAAAGAATCTAACCATCTCCCTCGACATTCAATGGTATCATGATCGCTGAGTCCCCCACTATCAACGTCCGGGGGGTTACCATTGACCAGAAACTGAACTGGAGCAGCTATACTGTGGCTACAAGAGCGGGTCGAAGGCTACAAATCCTGCGGCGAGTAACTCACCTCCTGAATCCGCAAAGCGTGTCAAGCAATTGCAAGGCACAATCCAGGAGTTTGATGGAATACGCTTCACTTGCTTGGATGGGTCGAGCTCCGACAACACGCAAGAAACTCGGCACCATCCAAGACCAAGCAGGACACTTGATTGGCACCCCATCTACAATCATTCACTCCTCCCATGACCGAATCAAAGTGGCAGTAGTGTGTATCATCTACAAGATGCGCTGCAGCAATGCCCTAAGGCTCCTTAGACAGCACCTTCCAAACCCGCAACCTTTACCATCTTGGACAAGGGCAGCAGATTCTTGGAACACCACCACCTGCAACTTCCCCTTCAAGACACACACCATCCTGACTTGGAACTATATCGCCGTTCCTTCACTATCGCTGGGTCAAAATCCTGGAACTCCGTTCCTAACAGCACTGTGGGTGTACCTACCACACACGGACTGCCATGGTTCAAGAAGCCAGCTTCCCACCACTTTCTCAAGGGAAATTAGGGATGGGCAATAAATGCTGGCCTAGCCAGCGACGCCCACATTCCATGAATGAATAGGAAAAAAGTGCAAGTGTAAGATTTAGTCTTAAAGTTAAGGTTAGAGATGGAGATTCTTGGACAGGGCAGTAACTGCAGTAAGAGAGGGACACCAGCAAATGGAGGTGATGAGGGGAGATAGTAACTGTAGTGAGACAGGGACACCAGCAGATGGGGATGGTGAGAGCGGGCAGTAACTGCAGTGAAATGGGGCATTAGTGGTATGGGAAGAAGGGGTTACGATTCTTAGTGCACTGGCTTCAGTAATCAGGGAAGATGGAGATATTCCGTTGCAATGGGCTTCACTTGAACCGAGGTGGAACCAGTGCCGGTGGCAAAAACTAGGGATGTGGACAGGGCTTTAAAATAACAGAAGGTGCATGCGCGTTTGGGTAAAGGCAAATGCAGAAATTCAAATAGAGAGGTCAGGGTATCAGAGCAGGTTAGTGATGTGGGTAAATGCCAACAGAATGGGGTAAGAAGGGACGGAGAGTTTAGCAAAATATGTATATTGGCAAATACCGACATTGCAGACAATGGAGGTAAATAAATAAATTAAAGTTCCTTTATCTAAATGCATGAAGCATCCCTAATAATATAGATGAACTACTGTCACGAATAGAGGTATATTATCTAGATCAAATTGACTTTCGTGACACATGGTTACAATGAGATCAAGTTGGGAAACGAATATTCCAGGGTGAACAATATTTCGGAGAGACAGACGGAAAACCCAAGGAGGAGGGGTAGCCCTGATAGTAAAGGATGACATAAGGACCTTAATAAGAAGGGATCTGGTCTCAGAAGATCATGATGCAGAATCAGTTTGGGTGCAAATTAGGAACAGCAGAGCCAGAAAAAAACACAGGCAGCAGCAGTTTACAGACGCCCTAACAGTAGTTCTTGGACAGAGCATTAAATGGGAAATTATTGGAACGTGTAAAAAGGTGATGTATGAATTGTGGGGGATCTTAATATGCATATAGGCTGGAACAGTCGAATTGGCAGCAATGGTGTGGAAGATGAGTTTGTACAATGTTTTCATGACAGTTTCTTGGAGAAATGTGTTGTAGAATAGACTGGGGAAAGAGTTATATTTGATCTCATATTGTGCAATGAAGCGGGTTAATACCTAATGTCATAGTAAAAGATCCAGTGGGAAATAACGATCACAATACCATTTAATTTCATGTTCAGTTTGAAAGTGACACAATTCAATCAAAAACAAATTTAAACTGAAACAAAGCCAATTACGTGGGGTGAGAGGAGAACTGGCCACGGGTAATTGGGTGAATGGACTGGAAGGTATGTATGGTGGTAAATGAACAGTGAAAAACATTTAAAGAAACAATTCGCAGGCTTCAACAAAAGTGCATTCCGTTAAAAGAACAAAAACTCGTCAAGAGTGGCTCATCCTTGACTTACTCAGGAAGTTAAAGAGAGTATGAGATTAAAATAAGAGGTTTACCATATTCCAAAAATAGTAGCACGTCTGAGGATTAGGAGTGTTTTACAAATCAGCAACGGACCATCAAAAAGTTGATAAAACAAGAAAAAAAATGAACGTGAGAGCAAAGCAGCCAGTAATATAAAACATATTGTAAGAGCTTTTGTAAGTACATAAAAAGGAAGAGAGCAGCTAAAGTGGACGTTGTTCCCTTAGAGGCTGAGACAGGAGCAATCATCATGGAGAATGAGGAAAGGGCAGAGCCTTTGAACAAATATTTTGTATCTGTCTTCACAGCAGAGGACACAGGTTCCACACGAGAAATAGGCAGTCACCTAAGGGCTAATAAGAATGAGGAAATTAAGAAAGTTGATATCATCCGAGAAACATGGAGAAATTGGAGAAACTTGAGGTAGTAAAATCTGACATGTCTCCGATACCAGATGGCCTACACCCTAGTGTTCAAAAAGAGATAGCTGCAGAGATAAGGTATGCACAGGCTATGATTTTCCAGAATTACTTAGATTCTGGAATTTTCCTGTCATATTGTAAGTTGGCACATGTTACACCGCTTTTCATGAATGAAGGTGAAGAGAAAACAGGGAAAAACAGTCGTTAGGAAGATGCTGGAAACTATTGTTAAATAAACCTTATCATTGCACTTGGGAAAGCACAGTATGATTAGAAAAATGTCAGCATGGTTCTACTGAGGGGAAATCCTGTTTGAAAAAAAATCTGAGTTTTCAGAGCATGTAACTAATACGGTAGATAAAGGGAAACCTGTTGATGTAGTATACCCGGATTTCCAAAAGTCATTCAATAAGGTGCCACACAAAAGATTAATAGGCAAGATACGGGCGCATGGTGTTGTGGGTAATATATTAGCGTAGATGGAGGACTAGTTAACAGACAGGAAGCAGAGAGTGGGAATAAATGGGGCATTTTCAAGTTGGCAGGCAGTGAATAGTGTTATGCCGCAAGGATTAGTGCTGTAGCCTCAGCTATTTACACTCTATATTAATGAGTTGGATGAAGAGACAGAGAACAATGTATCCAAGTTAGTTGATGATACAAAGATCGGTACAAGGTAAGCTGAGGGAAGGAGATAGAGAGCGAGAAAGAGATACGGACAAGATCATTGAGTGGGCAACAAGATGGCAAATGAAACATAATGTAGGGAAGTGTGAAGTTGTTCACTTAGTCGTAAAATAGTAAAGCAGATGTTTTTATTTATATTTTTAAAGTGTGAAACTGGTAAGTGTTGATGATCCGAGAGGCATGAGGGCACTTCTAGAGGGACCACACACAGTTAACATGCAGATGCAGTGCAGCAAGTTATTAAGAAGGCAAATGTCTTGTTGGCCTTAATTATAAGGGGATTGGAGTAAGTAATTTTGAAAACTTACTAAAATTGTACAAGGCTTTGGTAAGACTACACCTCGAATACTGCGTGCCGTTTTGGTCTCCACATTTGACAAGCGATATAGTTGCACTGGAGGCGTTCAGTGAAGATTTACTAAAATGGTTCCTGGGACGAGGGGGTTGTCCTATAATGCGAGGCTGAGTACATTGGACCTATATTCTCTGGAGTTTAGAAGCATGACAGGTGATCTAATTGAGAGAGACAAGATGCTGAAAGGGCTTGATGGGGTAAATGCTGAGAGATTGATCCACTGGTCGTGGAATCTAGAATGCGGGGGCAGTATCAGGTTAAGGGGCCAATCATTGAGGACAGAGATGTGGAGAAATTACCACCTACTGCACCTCCACTCTGTATCCCATCCACCTGCCAAATTACTTTAACCACCACTCAACAACACTAGCAAGCCTCCCAGCAAGGATGTTGGTCCCATTCCGGTTCAGGTGTACTTTGTCCAACTTGGACAGGTCCCACTCTGCCAGAAACAGACCCAGTGAACCAGGAAACTAAAGGCCTCCCTCTTGCACCATCTCTTCAGCCCCGCGTTAATCTGCTCTATCCTCCTATTCCTATGCTCACTAGCACGTGGCACTGGGAGTAATCCAGAGATTAGAACGTTTGAGGTCCTGCTTTTTAATCTGCTACCTAGCACCCTAAATACTTGTTGCGGGATCTCATTCCTCTTTCTACCTATGCCGTTGGTACCAATGTGTACCACAACCTCCGGCTGTTCACCCTCCCCCTTCAGAATGTCCTGCAGCCGTTCCTTGACGTCCTTGATGCTCGCATCAGTCAGGCACATACCATCCAGGAGTCACGTTTGCGGCCACATTAACGTCTGTCTGTACCCCTTACGATAGAATCCCCTTTCACTATAGTTCTCCCACTCCTTTTCCTCCCCTCCTGTGCAGCTGAGCCACCCGTGGTGCTACAGACGTGGCTGTTGCTGCGTTCCCCTGAGAAGCTATCTCCCCCAACAGTATCCAAAGCTGAACATCTGTTAGATATGGCGATGGACCAAGGGGACTCCTGCACTACCTGCCCAGTTCCTCTACTCTGTCTGGCAGTCATCCAATCTCTTTGTGCATGAGCAGTCATTAACTGCAGTGTGACCACCTCCCTGAACATGCTATCCACGATGATCTCAGCCTCACGGACGCTCCACAGCGTCCCCAGCCGCTGCTCCAGATCCGAAACGCGGATTTCGAATAGCTGCAGCTGGAGAAACTTCCTGCACACGTGTTCGCCCTGGACATTGGAAGTGTTCCTGACTTCCCACATTGCACAGGAGGAGCAATATAGATTGCCGAGCTGCCCTGCCACGACGTACCCTTAATTTATACCCTTACATTACCCAACAATTAGATTATTTACACTAGGGACCTTGATTCCCCCCAAAAATTACCTGTAATATTAAAAGAAAACTGTAGATCTTTCCCTTTATCTCTCGTTACCAACCCAGCTATTTGCATTAATTCTCTAACAACTGTTACTCACCAACTGATGAGCGTTGAAGAAACTTTATTATCCAATACAACACTTGAAATGCTTCTTTTTTTTCAAGAATCAACATTCCATTTGATTCCAGGCCTTGCCATGTTTTGTTTGTCGATTCATTTGATTCCTCCAATAGTCATTTCTTTGTCTCTGTCTCAGCTGTTGTTGCACTTCTAAATCCCAGCAGTCATCCTGAAATAATTTCTCCCCTATTTTCTTGATATCATTTAGGTTAAAACAGAATCTGGATTCTCTGATAACTCAAATGACTTATTGCAAGTTGCTACACAATAGTTGCCTATTTAAAGATAAATGTAGCTCAACTGATTTTACTGCATCTTTGCACATTTATGTTGTAGATGAATGTTTAATTGTGAATCCAAGGAAAAGTTGCAAACTATTTACTAATCATGTTATCATTCACAAAGTATGACATTGACTAATTCCTTTCTTAATGAGTCCACTTATTATTTATTATGAGAATTAAATAACGTTAGTAATTTTAAAACACCATTCCAAGAATCTACAATTCCCCACAGGACAAAATCTGCCTCCTCCTTAATCTCATTATTGTTGTTGACCACTCTTTCTATTGTCAAGATCATGAGTGGTGCGATCGGCACAAATTTTACATTTTCTTACCTTCTAAAATATCATAACCCCAAATGACTACTGATGATGAAAAATATTATTATCTCTTAAAACTTCATTGACACTCCTCAGATTGAAGACTGACACCCGATCTGCTGATCACCTCACTCGATAACAGTCACTATCCTTTCACAGGAGTGTTGTTAATTCCAAACTATTATCATGTGTGTACATACGATGAAAACAACAGATTATGCACGTTGGCTTATTATTTACCTCAGATACCCCTTTACTGTTGATAGGAAATGCACCGAATTATGCTGATTTGTTTTTTATCTGTTTCCCAAATTCAAATAATGGTGTCGTCAGTTGATAATATCTTTCATTTATTTATCTTCAAAAAAAAATGTTTCCCTCAATACTCAGCAACCCCCTGGACGGTATTCCCTTGAACCTTTTTTTGAAATTGACGTATGTTTATATCCCTTTAAACTCAGGTAGATTTCCTTTTGAGTGCTTGGAATAGCAACTATATTAATGTATTTATTATTGATTTAAAAGTCATGAACATTTATTTCCATGTTTCGTGGTTCCAGATGAATCTATCAGAGACAGTAATGTCTCCAGTTGTTATGGAAGCTGACTGCAAATACTTACAAAGGCTTTCTCGAGAAAGATAACAAATAGAAACAAATGTAGGAATAAATTAATGCCAATTCCTGAATTTTTAAAAAAAGAAGGCCAAGCCTTCAGATCAAAATATTACCATGCTGTCATAAATGTTGCAAAAGTCATAAGCTGCTGCAGTTGATTGATCTCTGTGATCATGCGGTCCACATATTTCGAGAAATAAAGAACACAAGGTCAATTCGGCTTGGAGCCAGATGACTTCATTCCGTCCAGAAATATGTGGTAATTCAGAAAAAGTAATTAGAATTAGAACATTGCAGCGCAGCCCTTCGGCCCTCGATGTTGCGCCGACCTGAGAAACCATCTGACCTACACTATTACATTTGCATCCATATGTCGATCCAATGACCACTTAAATGCCCTTAAGTAATTATCACAAAATCCGAGGTGGATACAAAATTGACTTTGTGGCAGGAAACGAAGGGTAATTGTTGACGGGTGTCTTAATGACCGGAGGGCTGTTTCTAGTGGTATTCCGTGGGGCTCAGCACTGGGGCCCTACTTTATATGGTATATCTTAACGATTTGGAAGTAAATGTAGGGGGCATGATCAAGAAGTTTGCAGACCAGACGAAGATTGGCTGTTTGGTGGAGAGGATGTAGGAAGATATTTATGGTATGGTCAGATGAGCATACAAGTGACAAATGGAATTCCAGCCAGAGAAATGCGAGGTGATGCTTTTTGGGAGGTGAAACACGACAAAAGAGTACACGATAAATGAGAAAATACTGAGAAGTGCAGAGAAAGTGAGGGATCTTGGAGTCAATGTCTACAGATCCCAGAAGGTAGCAGGACAGATCAATAATGTGGTTCAGAAAGCATATGGAATCCTTTCCTCTATTAGTTGTGGTATAGAATATAAGAACAGGGAAGTTATGCTGGAACTGCATAACTCATTGATTAGGCCACAACTTGAGTACTGTGTGCAGTTCTGGTAACGTCATTACAGAAAGGATGGAATTGCACTGGAGAGGGTACAGAGGATATTTACGAGGATGTAGCCAGAACTGGAAAAATTCAGGTAGGAGGAAAGATTGGATAGGCTGTGGTTATTCACCTTGGAACAGTAAAGGCTGAGGGATGATTTGAATGAAATGTACAAAATCAGTAGGAGCCTGAATAGAGTGGAGGTGAGGGATCTATTCGTCTTAGCAGGGAGGTCAGTGACGAGGGGGCATTAGATTACTAGAAAAATAAAGGGGAGATGAGGAAAAACATTTTTCACCCAGAGGTTGGTACAGATCTGGAACTCACTGCATGAAAGGGTAGTTGAGGCAGAAACTCTCAACTCATTGAAAAGGCGTCTGGATATGTACCTCGGCTACCATAATCTGCAGGTCGAAGAACCAAATGCTGGAAAGTGGGATTGGAATAGGTGGATCATTTTTCGGCTGGCACAGACACGATGGGCCAATATGGCCTCTTTCTGTGCCTTAAACATTCTCTGTTTCTATGATTCGATGGTTCTTGCTGGCTTAAAATGCTAAATTATTCCTCTTTTCTGCTGACCAATCTTTTACCTCATAATTCAAATGGCGTCTTACTCCCCGGTCTTGCGGATCTATGTCTGGTTGTTCCTCTTATGGATTCCCTTCCTTGAATGAATAAAGCTGGTCAGACGAATCAGAGCAAGATTCCTCTCAAATTCACAACCAGTCATTTCGTTTTAGCCTTTTTCAACGTCTGGCCCCAAGTTGCACCATTGTATGATTTGAGGTTTTGAGGCTTAAAACACTTTTATTTAAAAATTCTCAGTTCTGAATTTTCAATTTATTACACTGGGGTCCTCAGTTGTGCCTGACCTAACAAGTTACAAATAATGGCTACTTATGAATCCAGTATAATTTATGAAACAAGATGCTTTAAATACTTAACAAAAAAAGCACTGAAGACAACATAGAAGTTTCTTATCCTTCAAGGCCAGGATTCCTTGAATGTTGTCAGTGCAGGCCGTCCCTTTGTTCTCCTGTTCCTGAATTGACATTACGTTGAACTGTGTTTCAGAATAATTACACCAAATACACCATTGTAAACAGTGCGAGCAAAGACTCTGAGTTTCCAACTTTTGGGATTCCGATTCCTTATTATGAAATCCTTTGAATTACCTCTTCCATTAGTTTAACGTAAGGTTCATCTGCTGTCACTGCACCTCTGTAATTAGAGTGGTGTATGCTAAAAGCATGTCCATCTCTTATTTCCTAGGCTCATAGAGTTAACATTTCATTGCGTGAACAAATATTACATCCTTGTAGATACAAAGCAGTTGTACAAGCAACGTTTCATCTTCTCATCAACAATGTCAATTATCATAAACAATTCACCGTAACATTCCCAGTGTGCCAAAGCAATTATGAATAAATGTGTTTCGTGAATTATCAGGAAAAATTTAATTTTTAAATATAAATGTTTTCTTCTGCAGATATATTTAAATGTTCAAGTCAGTTAGCACCCTTATTAAAACTACTTGGTTCCTGTTTAATGATCGGTGTCATATCCAGTTCAAGCCTCTTCCATTAGGGAGCGCAATCACTCTCCTTCTGACCCCTTTATGAAGGTCATCTCTTTCCCTTTGCTCGCTGCTCATTATCTTTTTTTGATTTCTGCAAATTTACTTCCGATCCTCTTGCTCTCGACTCCCTCTCCCCGTCGCTGACAGCTCTATTGTTTGTCTTTACTCCTACAGGCCATTCTCTTCTGGACCTCCAGCGGTTACCTCTTGTCCATTAACCACTGGATCTTTAAGCTGGTCTCAGTTGTTTTGTTTATTAATTAATTTAATAATTGATGTAACTGCATATTTCACTGCGCTCTTTAACTGCTCTCTGAACTCGGACTGAGTGACCACATAAATAAATGTGTTTGTACAGCAGTTTAAATTCCGCAGCATATATGCAACCTTTCCAAAAATATAGGAAGAATCATCATCAAAGAAATCACCAGTACCAAAAATATATAGCATATAAAGCAACCACAGAAATATGAAACTGCCAGATATGGTGAAGAGTAAAACCATAGACTTCCTTCTTCTCTCCATTTCAGAGTCACTGTGATTATCTTTCTTGCTCTGACCCCTCAGTCTCTGACGAACTCAACTGGTCACTAAAATGTGTCTGAATGTCAGGAAGTTCAGCAACAGAATTAACATGAATGGCAATAATGGTGTTAAAGCTTTTTCAAACATTGCAAATGCAATCCATCGCGGGTCAGTAAAATAGCTTGGTTTATTCGAGCAGCGCCATTCTACATTGTCAATTACCCGTCTCGGTTTATATCTAAAGTAGGTGGGAATATTTTTCAGATAGAGCAGAATGCTGGTTGTTGATAGAACGACAGTGGCAGTTTTCCTGGTGCAATATTTTGATTTCAGCTTCTGGCAACAAATGGCGACAAATCGATCAAATGTGAAAGCGATGGTGAACCAGACGGAACAGTCGATGGCTGCACGGATCAGGAAATAACGAGAGCGACAAACAAAGGTGAGGTCCAGGAAATTTAACGGGAAATAATAATTATTCATTTTCCGGAGTATGATATCAGTGATAATGACCAGGAGATCTGCCGTTGACATGGCCACCAGATAGAAGGTGGTGCAGCTGGAGAGTCCGCAATTTCCCTTGGACAGGATCACAATTGACAGTAAATCAACTGCAAAGGAGAGAAGGGAGAAGTGGCTGTAAATTACTGAAAAACATTCTCCGCTTCCCAACCCAGGAAGGATTTTAGCACCAAAACCGTGTGGATTGGGATCGGGTCCATGACCCCAACCTGCCTGCAACACCAGCACTTCCAGATTTAACAAATCCTGGACGGGGAGGTCCAGCACCCCGTTCACAAGACGCTGGCCAGCAAGTTAAACATCGCAATGAGGCGTCAAAAAAGGGTAGATTGGAGTCCTGCATCCGGTCTCCAACCACTCCCACTGTAAGAACCCATCCCGGACTCGAATCACTCCCTGCAGTCGAAGAAATTCCTCCCTGACTCGAACCAGTCCCTCGGTTTGGAGGCACACATACGTCTTGGACCATTTCCTCTGATGTATAAATGAGTTAAATTGAAAAGAGGATTTACTGAGTCAATGCAAATGTGATCACAGCACGGGATTTCATTTCTACAGGAATATTATTAACAGAAACGTGTTATAATAACCTATTATAACGTTGGTGATTGAACACATAAATAATGTGTACTCTTCTGGACTACACATGATGATCAATATCCAGAGTAACCAGCAGGTTCACATATTCCTCTCAAAAATAATACCATAACTGAGAGATTAGTGTTATTAGGATATGCTGTGTCTCTATTCTGTCGTTAAGAGAATGATGCCTGTTGAATTAACAGAGGCCTTCAAAATTATATGGGGGTTAGAGAGTGAAAGCGTAGATTTGATATTTCCGCCTTTGCTGGTGACCAGTTCTGCATTTCCTCAAAATAAGACGGTCATCAATAAATTCACGATGGAATTCAAGAGAGAGCTATTTACTCTGAGTGCTGAGAACGTGGAATTGAGACCTCTTGGAGTAGTCGTAATGGAAGAAAAAATGAAGAAGCGAGGTTATTACATGAGAGAGACAGGATTGGACGGATATGCCGACAGGATTAGATCAGCTGTAATGTCTTCATATCGAACAGGAAGACAGTCGCGATCTAGTTGTGCCGAATGCCCAGTTTCTGTGCTGTAAGATCGGTAACTTGTTTGTTAACAAGTCATAGTCATCAATGTTTTTCATAATATTGAAGAGGATTGTTTATTATTGCAGTCACTCATGACCAAAGGCTTCTCAGGGCCGTGCTCGGGAAGGAAATTAATCAGCACCTGATAATGCTGTCAGCAACTCTACTTAGTGGAAGAATAAGATGGGGACCCGCATTGAATACAATGACAGATAATCCAAGAAATACATGGTCCCTAGTGTAACGTGGTCCACACCATTTAGTCAGCCACAATCAGTGCAAATCCAGAGTGAAAGAGACTCCCAGTAATACATGATCGCAGAGGTCAGGTGCTGCACTCCAGTTAGTGCGCACACACAGTATAATTCTACACTAACAGATAATTGCTGTACTCCTTCCCCTCTGACATTTTCCTACTTTGATCTCTGATTCTACAGAACACAACATTCCACATAATTCAATAACTGTACAATGCAGAGTGCCTTGAGCTAAAAACAGTTGAGACAAAACATTAAAACTGCACTGAAAATTCAGGAAATTGATGCAATTATATTATTGAATGTGTGTCTGTGTAACTGTAACCGTTCGATCTCATGTAATATTTTTATGCCCATGGTAATGGAAGAAACCAGCTCATACACAGATTTACAAAACTTGATTTGTTAAAGATCCTTACCAGGAACTCCAATTATAGCAAGGATCACATAGAATATGTTCCTCACCCATTGCATTGATCGATGCATTTTCTGCTTGGAGTGATCGTTCTGTTCGTGCTGCAGGTAATATCTCTGAAGTACATTCTGAGCTGACACATTCCCAGTGCATTAACTTTATAGCCTCCCGGATCGCCAAGGGGATAATGAGGTTGCAAAATTGTTCAAGCAGTTTTTCTTAATCTTGAACAAACAGATTATGACAGTTGCGCTAATTACCTCTTGATGGAATATATTTTCCACTAAAATTGAACTGGACCCATCCTCACCCCCAATACTGGACAAATCTGATCACAATAAGCAAATAATCATAACTGGAAGCTGTGTGAAATAGAAATCAAGGAAGTCCGACATAAATCATGAGCCCCATCTTTAGATCTCATGTTGTTTTAGTGATGGCCTTCACTCTGCATGACTGTTCAGAAATGAAGTTCCTAACATCAGAGAAGCCTCTAAGGGATGTTTGCCTATACTTTGGATGCTCTCTTATCTGTGCAATTCCGTTCAACAATTCATATATTCAAACAAAAAGGAACACAGAATGCTTGCAACACAGCAGTTGGCCATTTAGTCTGTCTTGACTGTGTTAGCTCTCTGCACAGGCATCTCAGCTAATCTCACTCCCACATCTGCTCATCACTGACCTGCATTGTTTTTCTCTTCAGTTGTTTATTCAATTCGCTTCTGGTTGATTCTGTCTTCAGCACACTCTCAGGTAGTTCATTTTATATCCGAAGCAGGTGCTGTGCAAAAATACGTTTCCCTATGTCGCCATGGATTCTATTGCCAATCCGTTCAACCTGTGTCCTTTGGTTTTCGGCACTTCTGCCAATGAGAGCGGTTTCTCTGTGTCTACTCCGTTTAAACCGCCATGGTTTGCAAAAACTCTATATCAAACTTTCTCTCAATTTTCTCTTTAAGGAGAACAACGCCGATTCTCTAATCCATCGGCATAAAACATCTGTCAGCCCTGGCATTTTCTCTTGAACATTTTCTGCAACCGCTGTGAAAACGGCACATTGTTCCTCAAAGTTCTGTGACTGGAACGGGCACAATGGTAGCATTGTCAATATCGTTCTGTCCGTCACACTGTCCGAGCTACACTTTTTCCCTTTTTCACCTCTTTATCCAATACATCAATGATTGTTTTTGTGTCAACCCCTTCTTTCACATCGAGTTCGAAACTTTAATCATAATTGCATTTAAAATGTGTACCTCCTTCACCTGAAAACGGTCTACCTGTGACAGTTCACTTCTCTTCGACCAATTCCCTCTCTCAATTTAAGTGAACGGACACTGCATCAATATTCATTATAATCCGCTAACTTCCACAGTTATCTGGACAACACTTCCTCCAAATGCAGTTTGTGTAAATAATAACTTCCATTGTCTCAGTTTCCTCATCCTTCTGTTTGTCCCAACGTATCTTGACCACACTTCCTCCAACTCCACTTTGCATAAATAATAACTTCCATTCTCTCAGTTTCCTCATCCTTCTGTTTGTCCCAACGAGGCCATATTCCATACCAGAGCTTTTGTAGTCTCTTCATTTCACATTAACCGTGCATTCCTCACATTAATTTTGCAGAGGCCTCAGCTGCATCTGTTCCATCACCCGAGTGACTGTCCTCACCGCTTTCCTACCATCTAGAACCATGAGATTAATTCACTTAATCTCACTTTCCATTCCAACTACCTCCACCTTCAACACATCATCCTCCTCCATTACCACCATGTCCAACTAAAATCGCGAACAAAATATCTCTATTCAGTCTTCCATCACACCCAAGATCTGGTTTGGTTGCCCACAGCTCCTTTCTATGCAGGTGCAACAGATGCAACACTTTACCTTTCGCCTATGATGATAAGGTCTTTAGAAATAAAAGCGGGAGTAGGCCATTCAGCCCAGAGATCATGTTCTGCATTCAATACCATAATGGCTGATCTGACAATGGCTGGAATTCCAATTTCCCGCCAGAGAACAGTATTTCCCGCCAGAGAACAGTAAGTCTTCACTTCCTCGTAAATGAAAAGTCAGTCTAAACCAGCCTTGAATATATTCAATGACCCAGACTCCACTGACTGCCGGGTAAGTGAATTCTAAATGCGATGGAACTTTCAAGAGAAAGAATTCCTCTTCATCACGATTATAATTGGGAGACCACTTATTCATAAATGGTGGAGAATGTGCTGAGCTCAGGGCCGGGCAGGGCACCAATGTACCACACCGGTACATTAGATTGAGGTAGCAAGGTGAAGGGTGTTGCTTCATGCTCCTTGGATGTGGGTATTGCTGGCAAGGCTGGGATTTGTTATCCATCTTTTGTTTTCCTTGTAAACGAGGTGGAGAGCCGCCTTCTTCAAACGCTCGATTTCATCTGCTTTATTTACATCCGCAGTATAATTAGAAAGGAAGTTCCAAGATTTTGACCCAGCAATAATGAAGAAATGTCGATGTAGTTCCAACTCAGGATGTCTGTGGCTTGGAGGGAACTTTCAGCTGTTCATGTTTCCATGCGTCTGCCGCCCTTATCCTTCTAGGTGTTAGGGGTCTCATGCTTGAAAGGAGCTGTCAAAGAATTTTTTGCAACTTCCTGCGGTGTAATATTGTATATGGTACACACGGCAGCCACTGCGTGCTGGTGGTGGAAGGAGTTAAATGTTAGTATGGTGCATCAGATGTACATCAAGCAAACCCATTTGCTTGGATCTTGCTGAGGCGCTTGAGTTTTTTTTGGTTGTGGCACAGATCCAGGAAAGTG
This sequence comes from Heterodontus francisci, assembly GCF_036365525.1. Classification (NCBI taxonomy): domain Eukaryota; kingdom Metazoa; phylum Chordata; class Chondrichthyes; order Heterodontiformes; family Heterodontidae; genus Heterodontus; species Heterodontus francisci. The sequence goes on along the minus strand of NW_027141742.1, from coordinate 436,096 downwards.
GAGTACATTCCATTATTCCTCACGCTTGCCTTGTAGATTGCGATGTAAAAGTCACTGGAGGAGTTATTTGCTGCATAAATCCCAGCGTCTGATCTTCTCTTGGAGCAACAACATTTATTTGTCTGGCCCAGATATGATCAATGGTAACGCCTATGATATTGATAATGTGGTAATTGGGGAGTGACCACGATGATGAATATCAAGGGTAGGTGGTTATATTCTCTCTTGTTGGATATGACCATTTCCTGGAAAATGTGTGATGCAAATTTTAGCTTCCTTTTATCAGCGCAAGCCTGATGCAAACAATGCAAAAAATGTGGTGTGTTTTTGTGTGAGTGAAGGCAGTCAGGTTCAATTTGTCCACCATACAACCAGAGTACATTTCAGCTCATCTTGGCCTCAGTGTTTGACCCAATAATTGCAAGAGGCAAAGGGTAGATGGAGGAAGTATAAACTGTCAGCGATTTATTTGTTGAAAAAAGCCACGAGCTTCATGATTGGCTGTGATAATTTCGAATACATGTATTGTAATGAGCAGGAAAACGAGGACAATACGCAGGGTTGTATCATATATGGACAGGAGGAGGGGTCATTGGATCTGATACAGGCTCTTTTATTCCCCGTCAATGCTTCGTTACATATTGTCAAGGGGAGGACACAATATGGAGAGTTATGCTGCTATCCATCGAACCATGGGGCTTGCAAACCTTACTCTGGGGAGTTAGATGAACGATGTCTCCCCACTACATGGCGGGACGTCGTAGTAACGGGGGAAATGAGGTGGTACAGGGTCGGGGTAATGGGAGGGCTATCGTTACCTTGTTGTATATGGATCTGTAGCTTGAGGTTCCAGTTGGTAGGTGATGGATGAAGATGTTAACAGCACAGCTCTGGCTGAGAGTTCTGAATGTGATTGAAGGAGTTCCACGGAAAGTAAGTAATACAATTCCGGCCCCAGGAATTATTTGCATCTTCTGGGTTACCTAAACACAGTAACAAAAAAACCATCAACCCCGAGTACTATTCCAGTTGTCTGTCCAGGCAAAGCTGCCACAGGTTTCACAATCATGTCAAACAGAAATCAAACACTCGGACTCTCTGGTAAATCAGATTCAATATTTGTAAACACAAACATTTTTCTATTTCAATAATTTCGCTTCCATTCTGGGGAAGATCTATTTCTCCCCTACATCCTAGTTTTACATTGTATTCCCAAATAGTTTTGTGAGTTCATGTTCGATTTCGCACAATATCAGGATGGATCAGTTCTACACTTACTAACGTGACATTTAACAAACCCTCAAAGATTTACAAGACAAATCTGCCAACAAAAAGCATGTCCACCTCCTTCTGCCTCTCCATCACATCAATTGCAAGCATTGCAGATTATTACTTTGGGGGTGAGGAGGTTCCTTGTTGGTTTGAATTACCCTGAGGGAGGGACTGATCGCCTCACAGAATGTATCGTTCACCTGTCCTGCACAGGCCCGAAACCAGGCAAATCCCACGCCCTGACAGAGATCAACAAAGGAGCAGATAACATCCCAATTGCATGATCTGATCCTGTGAAGGTGTAACATGCAGAACCATTCTGTTAACTTGGTAAACATGCATCTGCCAAAGGAGAAAGCAGGAGCCGGTGTTACTTCCACAGAGGTTTATTCACAGTGCTCCATGTGTACTCTGATCTATCCACAATTAGTATCAGCTGCTCTTAATCAGAATTAGAGCATGCAGCTTTACATACTCAATTGACAAATCATTTGCAACATTGGCTCATTCGCAGCATTTTGTTGTCAGTCCATAAATGTGTCCGTTGCACATTATTATTTTTCTTGTGATTCCTGCTCGAATATATAAGCCACATGTGAGCATTTCTGCTCCTGTCTGAAGAGCAGAACAGCTCTTCACATGACCTGCACTGCATGAATGCACACCCGCTGGACTGTTCATTCAACCCTCACCCCGACATCCAACACTACGGCACTCACTCACACAGCGACATACACAAACACACTTAAGGAAAGTACAGTTGAAAATAATAGTGCACTTTTACAGCTGGTAAGCAAAATAATCGTTCATAATTCACATGGCTCATTCTCGAAAAGACACGTTGCAGACTTTATGAAAAAGACGTCTTCACTCCTAACGTGTAGCTTAGCTAAATTCAACAGCCAGAGTCAGGTGCTGAAGTGGCTTTCAGGATTCTCTTGGAGGGATAGAATTTCTGCAGGCCACAGACTTGATTGCTTGTAGATTCGTTGCCACGAGGTCAGCTTACAGTGCTGGTGGATTCGAAATGGAACAGACTTGGAGACCTCACCATGTTACAGTCTCCAATTATTAAGGCATATAATTTGCTGCCCTTTCTGCTTTTGCTGTCGTGTCTTTCCTCAGACAGCACTTAAAGAATAAAAATAAACCAATATGGCGACCTTACCATGTACATTACCACATTTCCCTTTCCCAATTATGGTGTTGGAATTAGGATGATTATTCATTAACTGACTTATTGCTTGATTACGGTCTTTGTTTCAGAAAGACCCATTCAGTTCAGAATTGCGTCTTGCCTTGTCTCAGGATCCGTGGAGTTCCCATTTCTCAGTCTGATTTGTGTCATTTTGTCCTTGTCAGACAGTATGGCTGTTTAGAACTACACTGATCAGGTCAGATAAACTTTGGTGGCCATCATTGGCGGCTCGTTTGGTCTATTTTAAAAGACAGGCCAGTTACAAAATGCTGCACACTGAGTAAATTCCTATGTTAAAAGATATGAATTTTACATGGCTTCACTGGCATGGCAATAATATTAAAGTAATTGCGTCAAATGATTTCAGTGCGAAAATATATTGAAAAAAATATAAGACACAAATCCCATTGCAAAGGTTCTTCAATCCGAGCAGGCTCCAGCAGTTATAGGACAGCTGCCCAGTATCACTCGACTTGTGATGGTTCCACTCTTCCTTTACGCATGAACTTTGACAACTTCCATTCCATTGCAATGAGGAAATAAGTGGGTGAACCCAGACCGTAGAGGGTGGGGTGGCATGAAACCAGTGACCTGCAGCGAAATGGTCGCCGACCACAACCATGACAACTTACATTTACAAAGCGCGACGCACATCCAAAGAGACATCTCAGAAGACATAATAGAGCTGGTTAAAACAGCGTGACATAAAGAGCGAGTGGAAAAGGAGAGAGTGCGAGATTGATGAGCACGGAGTGAGAGATATCGACTTCCAGACGGGTTTTGAAGGCAAGAATAGAGTTGAACTGATGGAGTGCTGGAATTTCCCATGCCCTGGGTGCAGTTTATTGGGAAACAGCTGCTGACGGTGCAGCAGAAACAGTGGGGCATAACAAATATTGTTCGACATCAGATGGCAAGGGAGGAGTGGAGTAACTTCACAGCGATTTATAGCTTGGCAGATTGTCGTGATTGACAGGGTGCCATCTGCAGCAGGATTGATATGGTCGTCCATGGTTCTTCAAATTATTTCAGTGGAGCATTGATGGTAAGTAGAACTTGGTGGAACGGTGCTGGACAGGGATTGGGGACTTATTCCTGTTCAGGATTTGAGCTTGTGCATTCGGGATACCTGCCGTTTAGGCTGTGCTCCTGATTTGGTCCTGGGTAGACAAAAACTGGATTTGGAGACAGGGATAGTGGGATTGACCAGGAGCAGAGACTGGTCATGTGACCCTATAATAATAACATTTTGGGTAACTTGTGCTGGCTGCTGTTTGATTGGCTCCTGGCTTTGTGATCAGATTTCCTCACTGGTTATCGTTCATGAGCTTCACTGAACGTGGACTGCAGCTGACAGCAGACACAGATAGTATGATTCCTCCATATAAATAGAAGAAAAATACGAGAGTAGAATGTGGGAGGTTAGCCAGAGTGTATTTGAACATTCAAATCTGGAGCTGGCAAAGCCACGGATGAGTTTTCAGCAGCATTTCAGGTGACACAGGGGAAGAAGAATGGGAAATTGTGATGGCGCAGGCTTGCGGTTGTAATCAATTCCCGAGGTCAACTATTTAACCAAAGTTCCAAAAATATGCTTCATTCTCAGACAGTTTCCAGGAAAAGGAATTCTGGTTAGAGATTAAATTTTGTAACAAGGAACAAAGTCAATGGCTTCAGCCTTTCCAATATTTAATTGAAGGACATTGCTGTGCACCCAGTGCCATATTTCTGACATGCCGTGTGACAATCCAGAGACAACTGAGGAGCAAGAGATGTGAGGGTGAAGTAGACTTTGGTGTCTTCAGCACCAATATTGAAACTGACATTCTGTTTCTGGGTGATGTCACTGGAAGACAGAATGTAAGTGAGAAATAGACACTTCGGGATAAACAGAGACACCGCTGCAGAAATTGGAATAGAATCTACTGATGTCATATTCAGGCGATGATTATAAAGATAAGAATGGAAGCAGATGATTGAAGTTCCAGACACGGGGACGATGGTGGAGAGAGTTGGAGGATTGGCTGATCAACTCAGTCCATTGCTGCGGAGAGGACGAGAACTCGAGGAGGAAAATTTAACGTTTATTTCAGTCACACAGGATGCCATTTGTGATTTTGATAAGAGCTGATATGGTACTGTGGCAGTGACGGATGTCTGATTGGAAGACTTCAATCGTGGAGTTATGGAAAAGATAGGCACAAATTAAGGAGGCAACAAGAAAGGGCAAGAGCTTGGGGTGGAAACCGAGTTTGGAAATCGATTAAAGAAAGGGTTATAAAATAACAACAAAAAGTGCTGTAAATACTCAGTAGGTCTGGCAGCATCTGTGGAAAGAGTAGCAGAGTGAAAGTTTCAGGTCAGTGAGCTTTCATCAGAAATGGTAAAGGTGAGAAATGTGACAGGTGTTAAGCAAATAAAGCTGGAGTAGGGCAAAAGAGAACAAAATGGAAGGTGTTGATCGGCCAAAGGGTCACAGAGAATAACTGACAAGGAAATCACGGGTCAAAGGCAAAGGCAACGAAGATGTGCTAATGGAGTGGTGAAAGACAACACGTTAGTGCACAGAGGGTGTTAAATGACTGAATAATGAAAGCTCTATCCAAATGCACAAACATGAATGAAAACAGTGAGCAGGCACATGATGAAAAAAATTGAATGATGCAACAAAGTAATATAAAATAATTTAAAAATGAAAGGTAAAAATAAAAATAAAAACAATGGGGGCTAGTCATGCTCTGAAATTATTGAACTTAATGTTCAGTCCAGTTGCCTGTAGATTGCCTAATCAGTAAATGAGTTGCTTTTCTCTAGCTTGCGTTGATGTTCACTGGAACAATGCAGTAAGCCCAGGTCAGAGATGTGGGGATGACAGCAGGGGCGTGTGTTGAAATGGCAAGCGACAGGAAGATCGGGGTTACGTTTCCGTGCTGAGAGGAGGTGTTTGGAAAAGCGGTCACCTAATCCACGTTTCGTCTCCCCAATGTGGAGGAGATCACATTGTGAGCAGTGCATACAGTGTACTAAATTGAAAGATGGACAAGTAAATGGCTGCTTCATCTGAAATGGGTGTTTAGGACCATGGATAGTGAAGAGAGATGAGGTAAAAAGCAAGGTATTACACATTCTGCGATTGAACGTTAGAACATTACAGCGCAGTAGAGGCCCTTCGGCCCTCGATGTTGCGCCGTCCTGTGAAACCATCTGACCTACACTCTTCCATTTTCATCCATATGTCTATCCAATGACCACTTAAATGCCCTTAAAGTTGGCGAGTCTACCACTGTTGCAGGCAGGGCGTTCCACGCCCCTACTACTCTCTTAGTAAAGAATCTACCTGTAACATCTGTCCTATATCTATCACCCCTCAACATAAAGCTATGTACCCTCGTGTTTGCCATCACCAACCGAGGATAAAGACTCTCACTATCCACCCTATCTAACCCTCTGATTATCTTATATGTCTCTATTAAGTCAACTCTCCTCCTCCTTCTCTCCAACGAAAACAACCTCAAGTCCCTCAGCCTTTCCTCGTAAGACCTTCCATCCATACCAGGCAACATCCTAGTAAATCTCCTCGGCACCCTTTCCAAAGCTTCCACATCCATCCTATAATGCCGTGACCAGAACTGCACGCAATACTCCAGGTGCGGCCTCACCAGAGTTTTGTACAGCTGCAGCATGACCTCGTGGCTCCGAAATTCGATCCCCCTACTAATAAAAGCTAACACACCATATGCCTTCTTAACAGCCCTATTAACCTGGTTCGCAACTTTCAGGGATTTATGTACCTGGACACCAAGATCTCTCTGCTCATCGACACTACCAAGAATCTTCCCATTAGCCCAGTACTCTGCATTCCTGTTACACCTTCCAAAGTGAATCACCTCACACTTTTCCGCATTAAACTCCATTTGCCATCTCTCAGCCCAGCTCTGCAGCCTATCTATGTTCCTCTGTACCCTACAACATCCTTCGGCACTATTCACAACTCCACCGACCTTCGTGTCATCCGCAAATTTACTAACCCACCCTTCTGCACCCTCATCCAGGTCATTTATAAAAATGACAAACAGCAGTGGCCCCAAAACAGATCCTTGCGGTACACCACTAGTAACTAAACTCCAGGATGAACATTTGCCATCAACCACCACCCTCTGTCTTCTTTCAGCTAGCCAATTTCTGATCCAAGTCTCTAAATCACCTTCAACCCCATACTTCTGTATTTTCTGCAATAGTCCAACGTGGGGAACCTTATCAAACGATTGCATGGGAAGGTGCCGTGGGAAGGGGATGAGGTGTCGCGGGTAATGGAGGAGTGGACCAGGTTGCTGTGGAGGGAATGGTACCATCGGAATGCTGACAGGGTAGGGGAAGGGATGCCACCACCGTGTTTGGTGGTGGCATCACGCTGGAGGTGGCAGAAATGGCGAAGGATAATCCTCTGGATATGCAGGCTGGAGGGGTGCAAAGTGTGGAGAAGAGGAAACATGTCGCGGTTCTGAGAGGGAAAGGAAGGGGTGAGGGCGCAGGTACAGGAAATGGTCGAGACACCGTTTAGGACCCTGTCATCCACAGTGGGTGGTGGGGGGTTGGGGGTGGGTGGTGGGGATCCTCAGTTGCGGAAAAAGGAAGATATATTGCTGGTGCTGTTGTGGATGGATTCATCATCAGAGCAGATGTGTGGGAGGAAGAGAAAATGTGAGAATGAAATGGAGTCCTCACAGGAGGCAGGGTGTGAGAAAAGGATGGCTGGGTCTAATCCCATTCTCTCTATTCTGTTTCAATGATTCTGGGAAATGCTTAAATCCCTGATGCAAAGGAAAGGGCAAGGAAATGGAGCCTTATGATCCAATGTACTTTGTTTCATCCTGATATTTTGTTTTTAGCTTAATTTGATGCGTGATAAATTTCAGTTATTCCAATTTACTGGCAATGATAATTGACCTAACATTAAGAGAAAAAGATAATTAAACAAATAAGTCAATAACATGAACGTTTGGATAGTAAATATAAGAAGGTTTAGCAAAGGAAAGATATAATTCATTAGCTGGTTTCACGATCTGTTGAAGTATAGGTCAACTTCAAGCTCTCAGGATTCTGCTCTTGATATCGAAACCTCTTGCAGGAATAAAATGTGCTGCATACTCCGGAAAGTTCAGAGTCTGTCCAACACAGAAACCTGATGGAACCCTCATTGCTATCCATCAAATAACTATCATGCATGTCACAGTTGGCGTCTTGTTGACTTAATGATTGGTACTAGCTGTTGTTTGGTAAACTTAGTTGTTTCTTAATTGCATCTTCCAGTTGTTAACACCTGGTTTGAATCGGCAGGAATGTGTTACCCATGGAGAAAAATGTTTTCTTTACTCTACCAGGTTCAATCTGATGCTGAGCAACTCGGAGTTCCTAAGCCGGACTCTTGCAAGGTCATGGTGTACAGCAACTTATCAGAGTTCAGAAAGATTCCAATTTCATAAGAAATTGAATTTTACAGAAACTTTCAACTTAAACAGTTGTTATTCATTAATACTTTAAATGAATAAAGAGACTTTCTAATCTATTTATAATTACAACAATGCACTCATTGTAACTTAATCATGTTTCATGACTTTTATAATCATGACTGGCTGGTACCTTATGCAGAAACAATGCATGTAGATAACACCGAATACAAAATACAGAGTATGAAACGGCTGAAAAGACAGATGTCTTAAAATGGCTTCCTTGACCTTATTAGTTATTAAAGCGAATACAGCATCAAAATGTTAAAATTAAACTGAAATCTAACACTCCGGGGCTGCCTACAGCCAACCCTCCAACCCAGAGATTTTCAGGTTTGACATCAACTGGAGCAGCAGCAGTCTTCGGAGGACCTGGGATGGGGTGGATGAACATGCAAACAAAATACTGACATTTGCCACGGAAAATACCATTAAGGGGCGGCACAGTGGCGCAGTGGTTAGCACTGCAGCCTCACAGCTCCAGGGACCCGGGTTCAATTCCGGGTACTGCCTGTGTGGAGTTTGCAAGTTCTCCCTGTGTCTGCATGGGTTTTGTCCGGGTGCTCCGGTTTCCTCCCACAAGCCAAAAGACTTGCAGGTTGATAGGTAAATTGGCCATTATAAATTGTCACTAGTATAGGTAGGTGGTAGGGAAATGTTGGGACAGGTGGGGGACAGGTGGGGATGTTTGGTAGGAAAATGGGATTAGTGTAGGATTAGTATAAGTGGGTGGTTGATGTTCGGCACAGACTCAGTGGGCCGAAGGGCCTGTTTCAGTGCTGTATCTCTCATCTAATCTAAGATAACGACAGCAAATATTACTCATATTAGATACAGCAGATGTCACTTGAGCTAATCGCAGAGTATATTAACTCAACAGTACACAGAAGATATCACTTCAACTAATCACAGCAAATATTGCTTCACATTACTACAGAAAATGCCACTTAAACTGGAAACAGAAAACAACACTTAAACTAGACAGTAGAAATGTCACTTAAAATTTTCACAGCAAATTTCAGTGAACATGAACACAGCAAATATCATGTAAAAGGGATACAGCAAAAATCAACTAAACTGGAAGAACCAAATATGATTGAAACGGTCACAGCAGATAGTACATAAAACTGAGCAAAGCAAATAGCACGTAAAATGACCACAACAAGCATCATTTAAATATCATTTAATGTGGGGACGGCAAATATTAGGTAAACTGCACAACACACAGCAAATGTTTGTTAAAATGTCACAGCAAATATACCTTAAGCTGAACACAGCTAATATCACTTGAACTGGACGTCACAAACTTCATGTTGCATTGTCACTAGTGGATGAAAAACAACTGTTAGTTACAGTATTTTTGTGCACGTGGATGTTATTGTCACGTGCCATTATACACAGCATTGTAATGTTTATTTGCAGCTATGTTCAACATGTTTAAATTGGAGTGGAGGGGGAGATCATTTCACCAACAGGAAGTGGGACAGCTGGTGGAAACGGTCTGGTCACATGACCTCGAAGCCATCCTTTTTTAACCAGTCTGCTTTTTCAGCCTTGAAGCTGCAAATCAACATCTCCGGGGCCTGCCGACAAAAGGAAGCAGAGAAGCCACAGTATGCAAAGCAGCAAGAAAATTTCCTGACCACTGCCAGTTTCACTTCGTAAAAAACAGGTAACCAGAAAGTAAGCTGCCTCAGCTTATCTTCGAAATTGCAGGAAGAGGAAAGTTTAAGAGAAGAGATTTCCTGCAACTCCTATTCCAATCGGCATTTCCAGTAAGTTAGTTGCAGCTTTGAACTTTATCAAAGTTAAATAAGGACCCGAGATTCATTGTAACCCCCGTCAGTCTGCAGTTAAGGTAATCTCCACTGGCAAACGTCCTTGCACTTCGTCAAAGACAGCAACAGCACTGAAACTGACCCTTCGAGTCTGTGCCAACCAACAACCATCCACTTATAAGCTAATCCCATATTCCCTACAAGTAGTGTGTATAAGCTGGGGATGTTGGCCGCCTCGAGGACTTCTGTGTTGGAGATACGGTCCTGCCACTGGATGCCAAGGATTCTCCGGAGGCAGCAAAGTTGGAATGAATTGAGACGTTGCTCTTGGCTGACATACGCTGTCCAGGCCTCGCTGCTGTAGAGCAAGGTACTGAGGACACAGGCTTGATACACTCGGAGTCTTGTGTTCCGTGTCAGTGCGCCATTTTCCCACACTCTCCTGGTCAGTCTGGACATAGCAGTGGAAGCCTTTCCCATGCGCTTGTTGATTTCTGCGTCGAGAGACAGGTTGCTGGTGATAGTGGAGCCTAGATAGGTGAACTCTTGAACCACTTCCAGAGTGTGGTCGCCGATATTGATGGATGGAGCCTTTCTGACGTCCTGTCCCACGATGTTCGTTTTCTTAAGGCTCTGGTTAGGCCAAATTCGTTGCAGGCAGCCGCAAACCTGTCGATTAGACTCTGCAGCCACTCTTCAGTGTGAGATGTTAATGCAGCATCGTCAGCAAATAGGAGTTCCCTGATGAGGACTTTCAATATTTTGGTCTTCGCTCTAAGACGGGCAAGGTTGAACAACCTGCCATCTGATCTTGTGTGGAGGAAAATTCCTTCTTCTGAAGACTTGAACGCATGTGAGAGCAGCAGGGAGAAGAAAATCCCAAACAGTGTGGGTGCGAGAACACAGCCCTGTTTCACGCCACTCAGGATATGAAAGGGATCTGATGAGGCACCGCTATGCTGAATTGTGCCTTTCATATTGTCATGGAATGAGGTCATGATACTTGGTAGCTTTGGTGGACATCCAATCTTTTCCAGTAGTCTGAAGAGACCACGTCTGCTGACGAGGTCAAAGGCTTTGGTTAGATCAATGAAAGCAACGTAGAGGGGCATCTGTTGTTCACAGCATTTCTCCGAGAGCTGGCAAAGGGAGAACAGCATGTCAATGGTCGATCGCTCTGCTCGAAAGCCGCACTGTGCCTCAGCATAGACACGCTCGGCCAGCTTCTGGAGCCTGTTTAAAGCGACTCAAGCAAAGACTTTTCCCACTATGCTGAGCAGGGAGATTCCACCGTTGTTGCTGTAGTCACCGCGGTCACCTTTGTTCTTACAGAGGGTGATGATATTGGCATCACGCATGTCCTGTGGTATTGCTCCCTCGTCGAAGCACAGGCAAAGCATTTCGTAGAGTACTGAGAGTACAGCATTATTATCACTCTTGGTTATTTCAGGGGGCTTTCCCGCTGGCTAGAGAATCAATGGCATCACTGAGTTCCGATTTTGTTGGCTGTACGTCCAGCTCATCCATGACTGGCAAAGGTTGGGCTGCATTGAAGGCGGTCTGAGTGACAACATTCTCCCTGGAGTGCAGTTCTAGGTAGTGCTCCACCCTGCGGTCCTTTTCCTTGCGTTGGTCAGTGATTGTATCCTCTGATTAGGTTTGAGGGGGGCGATCTTCTTGATGGTTGGCCCAAAAGCTCTCTTAATGCCATCATACATTCCTCTGATGTTTCCGGTGTCTCAGGCCAGCTGCATATGACTGCATAGGTGTTGCCAGTAGTCATTTATGCAGCGCCTGGCTGATCTTTGTGCAGTGCTTCTGGCTGTTTCAAGTGCTACGGATGATAACTCGCTGGTGGCTTTGTTATCGTTCAGAAATGCAATGTGCTTAGCGGCTATGACAGGTTTTCAAAATGAGATTGAAACCAGTCTGCATTCCACTTCACGCGTTTACCATAAGTGGTCATAGCTGACTCATAGATGGCGAGTCTGATGTGGTTCCACTTGGTCTCCTGTGGGAGTTTTTTGAAAGGCTTTTTCAAGTGAATTTAGAATTTTTTGTTACAGCTATGGATAAAAATTCTGTTCGTGTTGATGCGCGGGTGGCCCTTCTACTTGGAGGGATGCAGCTTCTTTGGTTTGAGTCTAACCGTACTTCACACAAGGGAGGGGTCGGTGTCGCAGTCCGCACTTTGAAAGCAGCGTGTGCTATGTACACTGCTTAAGGAGGCTCGCCTTGTGACGATGAGGTCCAGCTGGTGCCAACGACATGATCTTGGGTGCCTCCAAGAAACCTGGTGACCATGTTAACTGTGAAAGAACGAGTTGGTGATGCAGAGGCTATGAGAGGTTATGCAGAGGCCATTGTAAATTGCCCCAAGTGCAGGTAAGTAGCAGGACAATCGCGGGAAGAAGGGGATCTGGTAAGGAATATAGAATTAATGTAGATTAACATAAATGGGTGGTTGATGGTCAGCACAGACACAGTTGGCCCACGGGCCTGTTTCAGTGCTGGATCTCTCTATGACTCTAATTGTTGGTGACCGGGAAACAGAGAAAGGAAAATTAAGCATGGAGAACAAATAAATGGCAGAAAGGTTCAGCAAGTATTTTGTGACTGTCCTCAGCCCAGAATACACAAATTGCATACCATAAATAGCGAGAAACAAAGAGGCAAATAAAAGCGAGGAGCTTAAGTTCATTAATGTGAGCAGAGTACAATATTGGAGCTTGTTTTATGAAGTAAAAGCTGACTAATCCCAAGTACCTGATTACTTACATTCTGCGGTGAAAAAAGAGATATCTACAGAGATAGTCCATACACTGTTCATGATTTTCCAAACTTCCCTAGATTCTAGAACTGTTCCAAGGATTAGAAGTTTGCAAATTTTACGCTGCTACTCATGAGAGGTAGGAGAGAGAAAACGGAGAGCTACAGGCCAGTTACCCTGACATCAGTCATCAGGAAATCCTGGAATCTATTATTAAGGAAGTCTTAACAATGCACTTAGCAAATCAAATCAATTGAACAGCGTATTAGGAAAGGGAATTCGTATTGGACAATCTTATTAGAGCTTTTCATGAAGTAACTGGTAGGGTTGACAAAGGGGAACGAGCAGATGTAGTATACTTGAATTTCCAAAAGTATTTTGAATAAGTGGCCAGATAAAAGGTGAATATGCAAGATCGGGCACATGGAGTAGGGCTAATATACTAATATGCATCGAAGATTTATTTAAGGACAGGAAGTAGTGAGTCGAGATAAACGGGGCATTTTCAGGTTGTCAGGCTGTAACTAGTGGAGTGATGCAATGATCATTGCTGTTGCTCCAGCTATTTACCATCTATATTCGGGACTTAGACGAAGAAAGTGAGTGTAATGTTTCTAGATTTGCTGACGATACAAAACTGGATACAAATGTATGCTGTGATGCTGAGACAAAAAAGATGTAGGCAGTTTAAGTGAATGTTTAACAAGGTGGAAGCTGAAATATAATGGGGAGCTGTGAGGTTATTCACTTTGTTATCAAAACAGTAAAGCACTTTTTAAAGTGTGTGTTCTAATGGTGCTTCTATATTTTTGTTAAAATGTTTTGGGGGCTCGTGTATTTTGCAATTGTAGCATTGTATTATTTGTGGAAATTGAAAATGATTCTATGGATTTACTTTTCATTTTGCTATATGAAAACAACCTTTACTGGAAGCCACCTGTCTTCAGACACATACCCAGCAGAGGCTTTGTGACTTGGGGGAGATTTTGTCCAGAGAACTGACAGGTCAGGATTTCTTGGGATCTGGATCTAGACCATTGAGATATTGCTTTTGGTTTCGCTTGAGGCAGTGTCTTGGGGGTGTTAACTGTTTTGAAGGCAGCTGGAGAAAACCAGCCAAGCAAGCAGTCACAATAAGCACCCTGTTCCATCTCTTTGAGATGTTCTTTGAAGCGAGTGTAAGAGATCGAGAAATTGATGTTGCATTCCGACTGAAAGGCCTGCCAGAAACCCCTGTTGTCACATTTCTCTTGGAAAGCCTATCAAACTGATCTTCAACGTCGCCTGGAAAGAAACGTTCTAGAAATGTCCTACTGACTGCCATCTGCATGCATTTGTGACACCAAACCAAAAAGGGACAGTTCTTCCTCTTCTTCTTCTTCTTCTTCTCTTCTTCAGGAATTAGTAAGCATTTGGCCAAGGAATTCTTTTTGTTTATAAGAAAGCTCGAAAGAAAACATCTCTAATTTTAAAGTTAACCGTTGTGTGTGTGTGTGTGTGAGTGAGTGAGAGAGAGAGAAAGTGAGTGTATGAGAGAGAGAGAGAGAGAGAGAGGCTCAGGTAAAAAGAGACTTTCATATTTCGCTCTGTGCGTTAATGCTCTGCTTCGTTACTGGTTAAGTCTAGTTTGATAAAAACTGACAATTGTGTCGTTTATAAAGGAAACCTGCTTGGTGTATTTTATTCTAGGATAAAGAATAGAATCTTTGACTGATTATATCGGTAACTGGGTAAACATCTGATGTGACCTGTGGAGAAGTGGAACCAGAAAAGAGAGTGCATTCCTCCAATTTCGGCCGTAACGCATGAAATCCTTAAATGTTGGTGTTCAGAAAAACATAGGTGTCCTCATACAAGGACTAATGAAAGTTAGAATGCAGGTACAGCAAGCAATTTGGAAGGAAAATGACATGTTGGCCTTTATCACAATAGATTGCTGCATTTATAGTGAGATTTGGTGAGACCAGACCTGGAGTACTGCGTGTAGTTTTGGTCTCCATATTTAAGGACGTATATACTTGCAATGGAGGCTGTACTGTGAAAATTAACTAGATTGTTTCCTGCCCAATATTCTGTGGAGTTTAGAAAAATTAGAGATATCTCATTGAAACGTACACGAATCTGAAGGGGCTCGACAGGATGGTCTTTGTGAAGCTGTTTTCCCTGGCTCGGGAATGTAGAACAGGGAAGTACAGTCTCAAGATAAAGGGGCGCTTAGTTATGACTCCGATGAGGAAATGCTTCTTCAATAAAAGGGTTGTGAATCTTTTGAATTCTCTACTTCAGAAGGTGAAGGATGCCCAATCATTCAGTGTGCTTCAGGTCGGGATAGGCAAATCGATTTTGCCTCTCAGGGAATGAAATGATATGGAAAAGAGGCAGGAAAGTAGAGTTCAGAAAGAAGATAAGCCACCATCGCATTGATTGGCGAACAGGCTCGAAGCACTGAATGGTCTGCTCCTGCTCCATTACTTATTTGCTTATTTTCTTAGAATAAGAGACACTCTTTGTTCTGTTGCTTAAACTTCCTCAGGGCATCTCATTGTTTAATCAATTTTAAAATTATTGTAATGGGGTATATCACCACATTCTTCAACTGAGATCTGAACTTCGTCTGTGTCACAGTATAAATACAAGTATTTGTGCAGCAACTCAGGAGCTGAAGCATGAATCCCATTTCCATTAAAAAAGCAGGGAGAATTGCACAATTATAAACCAACCACCACATGCGTTTCCATATAGAATGCACCATTAACTCTGACCACAGCAGTATGAAATTACCCGAGATAACGAACAGTAAAATTATGGATTTTCTTCGGCTATCCATTTCTGGGTCTCTGGGGCTCTCTCCACTGCTGTGAGGCCGCAGTCGCCTTCGTGCTCTGCTGGCAACTTTCATGTGTCTGACAGTAAAAGCATTGAGTAGTAAAATCAAAACAAATGCGACCCCAGGGGTTATAATGCTTTGAAGCAAAGCAATTGTTCCCCAGACTGGTTAAGACAGAACGTCTGTTTTCACACGGCAAAACCAGGGGCTGTTAAAACGGCGAGACTGATTTGATACCAGAAAATACCAGGTGATGCCTTTCCAACAGCTCAGCACAGTCACTGTTCCAAGAACCATATCAGCTGTTTTCTCTTTGCAACATCTAGTTTTTAGCTTCTGGCAACAAATGGCCACAAATCGATCAAAGGTGAAATAAACTGTGAACCAGACAGAACAGTCCGTTGCTGCATAAAGCAGGGTGGCATGGATATTGCACACATGGATGTCATAAAGCGCGAGAAATGTTTCCCGATAACGAATTGGAATGTGCCTTAAAATTAGATAGAGGATAATGACCAGTAGATCCGCCGCAGCCATGGCCACCAGGTAGCGAGGGACACATTTGGAGAGACCGCACTTTCCTCGAGAGAGGATTACTATCGTCATTAGGTTAACTGTGAGGGAGGGAAATAGACAGGGAAATTATACATCAAGCTGAAAGCAATTGTTCCAGTGTGAATGCATACATATTGAGATTTGAAAATCTGTTACTGTGTCAAATGATATAATGAAATGATTTTGCATGTGGCAGGGTTATCCGCTGCAGACAGTGATTGTCATTCAATGACGTCAGCCATTTAACCGGAAAAGTTAAAATCTGGGATGACGTGACATATGAACATAAACAGACAAAATCAGGGACAGGATCACATCTGCAGAAAGGGAGGCCGTCGAGGAGGGTTTGTCTACCGAGTCAGTATCGGTGGAAGTCAGAATCAGGAAAGGACAGCCACTTTATTGGGAGCTTTCTCTTGACACCACCACCTCACCCCCCCCCCCCCCCCCCCAACACTGCCCCATAGCAACAGAGACACGGAGGAACAGAATAGGAGGCAGATTTTGGAAAGGTGCAGAAGTAACAGGGTTGTTGCCATGGGTGACTTCAACTTCCCTAATAATGATTGGAACCTCCTTCGTGCAAATAGTTTGAATGGAGCAGATTATGTCAGGCGTGTCCAGGAAGGTTTCCTGACTCAATATGTAGATAGGCCGACTAGAGGGGAGGCTATGTTGGATTTGGTGCTCGGCAACGAACCAGGCCAGGTGGCAGATCTCTCGGTGGGAGAGCATTTCGCTGTTAGTGATCACAACTCCCTGACCTTTACTATAGTCATGGAGAGGGATAGGAGGAGACGGGATAGGAAAATATTTAATTGAGGGAGGGGGAATTACAATGCTATTAGGTAGAAAGCGGGGAGCTTAAATTGGGAACAGATGTTATCAGAGAAATGCACGACAGAAATGTGGAGGTTGTTTCAGGAGCACTTGCTTCGACTGCTGGATAGGTTTCTCCCGTTGAGGCAAGGAAGGGATGGTAGGGGGAAGGAACCTTGGATGACAAGAGATGTGGAACAGCTAGTCAAGAGGAAGAAGGAAGCTTACTTAAGGTTGAGAAAGCAAGGATCAGACAGGGCTCTAGAGGGTTACAAGGTAGCCAGGAAGGATCTGAAGAATGGACTTAGGAGAGCTAGAAGTGGACATGAAAAAGTCTTGGCGGGGAGGATTAAGGAAAATCCCAAGGCGTTCTACACTTATGTGAGGAACAAGAGGATAGCCAGAGTCAGGTAGGGCCGATTAGGGATAGTGAAGGGAACTGGTGCCTGGAGTCGGAGGAGGTAGGAGAGTTCCTTAATGAATACTTTGCTTCTGTATTCACTAGTGAGAGGAACCTGGGCGTTTGTGAGGTCATCATGAAACAGGCTGATATGCTCGAACATGTTGATGTTAAGGAGGATGTGCTGGAAATTTTGAAAGTCAAGAGGATAGATAAGTCCCCGGGGACAGACGGGATATACCCAAGGATATTACGGGAAGTGTGGAAAGAGATTGCCGCGCCTTTGGCGACGATCTTTGTGTCCTCACTGTGCCCTGGAGTAGTACCAGATAATTGGACGGTGGCAAATGTTATTCCCTTGTTCAAGAAAGGGAAGGGGATAACCCTGGGAATTATTGACCAGTCAGTCTTACGTCGGTGGTGGGAAAATTATTGGAGAAGATGATGAGATACAGGATTTATGATTATTTGGAAAAAGCAGAGTTAGATTAGATATAGTCAGCAAGACTTTGTGAGGGGCAGGTCATGCCTCACAAGCCTCATTGAATTCATTGAGGATGTGACAAAACACATTGATGAAGGAAGAGCAGTGGATGTGGTGTTTATAGATTTTAGCAAGGCGTTTGATCAGGCTCCCCATGTTAGACTCATTCAGAAAGTAAGGAGGCATGAGATACATGGAACGTTGGATGCCTGGATACGGAATTGGCTGGCCCATAGAAGACAGAGGGTAGTAGTAGATGGGAAGTATTCAGCGTGGAACTCGGTGATCAGTGGTGTTCCGCAGGGATCTGTTCTGGGACCTCTGCTCTTTGTGATTTTTATAAATGACTTTAATGAGGAAGTGGAAGGCTGGGTTAATACATTTGCCGATGACACAAAGGTTGCTGGAGTTGTGGATAGTGTGGAGGGTAGTGTTGTAGGTTGCAACGGGACATTGACAGGATGTAGAGCTGCGCTGAGAAGTGGCAGATGAAGTTCAACATGGAAAAGTTTGAAGTGATTCATTTTGGAAGGTCGAATTTGAATGCAGAACGCAGGCTTAAAGACAGGATTCTTGGCAGTATGGAGGAACAGAGGAATCTTGGGGTCCTTTCCATAGATCCCTCAAAGTTGCCACCCGTTTTGATAGGGTTGTTAAGAAGGCGTATGGGGTGTTGGCTTGCATTAACAAGGGGATTGAGTTTAAGGGCCACGAGGTTATGCTGCAGCTCTATAAAGCCCTGGTTCGACCACACGAGGAATATTGTCTTCAGTTCTGGTCGCCACATGATAGGAAGGATGTGGAAGCTTTAGAGAGGGTGTAGAGGAGATTTACCAGGATGCTGCCTGGACTGGAGGGCATGTCTTATGAAGAAACGTTGAGGGAGCAAGGGCTTTTCTCATTGGAGCGAAGAAGGATGAGAGGAGACTTGATAGAGTTGTACAAGATGATGAGAGGCATAAATAGAGTGGATAGCCAGAGACCTTTTCCCAGGGCGGAAAGGTCTATCACCAGGGGGCATAATTTTCAGCTGATTGGAGGAAGATTGAGGGGATATGTCAGAGGTTGGTTCTTCATGGAGAGAGTCGTGGGTGCGTGGAATTCACTGCCAGCGGTGGTAGTAGAAGCAGATACATTAGCGACATTTAAGCGACTCTTGGATAGGTACATGGATGATAGTCGAATGAAGGGTATGTAGGCAGATTGATCTTAGAGTAGGTTAAAGGGTCGGCACAACATCGTGGGCCGAATGGCCTGTACTGTGCTGTACTAATCTATGTTCTAAATGAATAAAAGATGCTGGTGCTTTCAATGCTCCAGTGAAATAAACAAATAAATAAATAAATAATATCTCAGTGTCACAGGAAAAATAAGGACTACAGGAGCTAAGCTTCCATTCGGAAATGTCATCAAGTGTTCACAGACCACAGTTAGTGCAAGAGCTTCAGCCCAGGCTGTTGCTCTTGGTCATTAAACAATGACTGTGGGTTTGGATGAGGGAATCAGCCCAGTTTCCTGTTCCTTGTCATTTGCCAGTGATGCTGTGTCAGAGTGAGGAACCAACTTCTGTTGCTGGCTCTGAGCAATGGGCAATGACCCAGTGAAAATTGGAGTGAGGGGGAGTGGAATGAACATTGCTTCCTGCTTGTGGTATTTTTCAAGTAACCGTGGTCCGGTGTTTGGATAAGCTTTGGATCCTCCTTTTTATTAATCACTGACCCTTGGTTTGTGTAGGGGAACTCGGTCCTGCTTCCTGCTCCTCATCTTTGCCCAGTGATTTCTGTGTTTGCGTGGGGTAATCGGTCGAGGACTGTGCTTCTCATCGTTATTGAGTGATCCTGCATTGGTGTTTGAAACCAGTCCATGTTCCTGCTCCAGATCTTTACCCACTGATCCAGGGGATCTTCCCAGTATCCTGCGACATATCTTTAGCCAGTGACACTGGTTTATGGGACAGTATCATAATATGTCCTTCCTTATCACTCTGCAATGAAGTGTATCAAACAAGGATTCACCTGTAAGTAATTGTTCAGTTGCACGTTTGGAAATGCGATTTTGCATGGCTATTTCTAATGGACTGTGCGTGGCATGATGTCCCTGCAGTAACATGAGTTCATTCGCACTGCTTGAAAATGGGCATATAACAGGTGACCAATGTGACATGGCTCATTCACCTCCACCGCCCAAGACGTTTGTTTAACCCAGAAAGCGGGAGCTGGCTTGGAAAAATAAACTGTGAGCCAAGTGTGGATGGGAAAAAAACCTTGGCTGCAAGACCTCTTGTGAGCATTGGAGGACCTCCTGGAACTGTAAATGCAAGAAGTGCAGAAGTCCAATAGAGGATAGGAGAAACTGATTAAAGCGAGATGAGGTTCAGATGCAATTGTGCTTTCTCAAACAACTTTTGAAAAAGAAAAATATATCCAATTATTTTTGAATAACTGCAGAATCAGCCATACCGGTCCTGTAATATCTGATGGTTCAAGTTGATTAAAATATATTCTGTAATAGCACATTGTATGTTTACATTCTCAGTAATATTTCTGTTGTAATACACTACACTGAGGTGTCAGAAACTATCTTAATGTCAGTAAAAGGCCGAATGAATTCTTGACCCATTCAGGGATAATTGGACAAGTTTCAAAACAGTGACGTTACCAAATCAATGTATTATGCACAATACCATGGTGGTAATCTGGAGCATTTACACTTACGGAGACATTGACAGAATCGAAATTGAATTGTTGGACAGTTTTTGAGATTCCCTCACGTGCAACAGGTTTGCAGGACAGTATTCAAATTATTTCAAAGCAATATTTGGAAATTAATTCACTGGAAAATCGATGAAAAATAATTCCCATCATGCCTAAGTTAACTTACAGGAAGGAAAATAAAGAGGGAAATTCTCCATCAGACTGGCAGGAAAGGCAGTAGTCTGATGGATTTTGGGTGAAAATTATCGGTTTGCTATTGCATTTAGTAATGGATATAATTATTGTTCCTGGGACATGGTTTTCTGATGGAGGCACGGATTGAATAAAACAATAACGATGAGACTGTGAAATAGTTCAACAAACAGGTACTTCTGCGGGACTCAGGAGAGGATGAGACGCACAAAATGAAGGGGATTAAATTAAA
The DNA here is from genome assembly GCF_036365525.1 of Heterodontus francisci. NCBI lineage: Eukaryota > Metazoa > Chordata > Chondrichthyes > Heterodontiformes > Heterodontidae > Heterodontus > Heterodontus francisci. Next base: position 415,348 of record NW_027141742.1, on the reverse strand, counting down.
ATTATAAATAATAGCCTTACAGTCAATCAGCAGCCCGGTAAATACAGAGAGGAGCAACAGTGTTCAGGAGGTATATTTTCAACATGGTTGTTTTTGTTTGCTTTTCTTGCTCTGGATGGAATCGTACTTTGCTGTTCCACAGTGTTCAGTATTCAGATCATTTTGCTGAAACAGATTAATGACTTGGACTTATGAACACAGGGCAAAATTTCGAAATTTGCAACTGACAGGCAGTGTGGAACTGAAGTTAACAGTGAGGAACATAGAACACAGTACATAGAACAGTACAGCACAGTACAGGCCGTTCGGCCCACGATGTTGTGCCGAACCTTTAACCTACTCTAAGATCAAACTACCTACCTACCCTTCATTCTACTATCATCCATTTACCTATCCAAGAGTCGCTTAAATGTCCCTAATGTATCTGCTTCTACTACCACCGCTGGCAGCGCATTCCACGCACCCACCACTCTCTGTGCAAAGAACCTACCTCTGACATCTCCCCAAAAACTTCATCCAATCACCTTAAAATTATGCCCCTGGTGATTGACCTTTCCGCCCTGGGAAAAAGTCTTTGGCTATCCACTCTATCTATGCCTCTCATCATCTTGTACACCTCTATCAAGTCACCTCTTATCCTTCTTCGCTCCAATGAGAAAAGCCCTTGCTCCCTCAATCTTTCTTCGTAGGACATGCCCTCCAGTCCAGGCAGCATCCTGGTAATTCTCCTCTGCACACTCTCTAAAGCTTCCACATACTTCCTATATTGAGGCGACCAGAACTGAACACAATATTCCAAGTGTGGTCTAACCAAGGGCCTTATGCAGCTGCAGCATAACCTCGCAGCTCTTAAACTCAATCCCCCTGTTAATGAACGCCAATAATACGCCTTCTTAACAACCCTATCAATGTGGGTGGCAGCTTTGAGGGATCTATGGACCTGGATCCCAAGGTCCCTCTGTTCCTGCACACTACCAAGAATCCTGTCTTTAAGCCTGTATTCTGCATTCAAAATCGACCTTCCAAAATGAATCACATCACACTTTTTCAGGTTGAACTCCATCTGCCACTTCTCAGCCCAGCTCTGCATCCTGTCAATGTCCCGTTGCAACCTACAACAGCCTTCCACACTATCCACAACTCCAGCAATCTTCGTGTAATCGGCAAACTTGCTAACCCAGCCTTCCACTTCCTCATTCAAGTCATTTATAAAAATCACAAAGAGCAGAAGTCCCAGAACAGATCCCTGCGGACACCACTGGTCACCGAGCTCCAGGCTGAATACTTTCCATCTACTACCAACCTCTGTCTTCTATGGGCCAGCCAATTGTGTATCCAAACAGCCAACGTTCCCTGCATCCCATGCCTCCTTACTTTCCGAATGAGCCGACCATGGCGAACCTAATCAAACGCCTTGCTAAAATCCATATACACCACATCCACTGCTCTTCCTTCATCAATGTGTTTCGTCACATCTTCAAAGAATTCAATAAGGCTTGTGAGACATGACCTTCCCCTCACAAAGCAATGCTGACTATCTCTAATCAAACCATGCTTTTCCAAATAATCATAAGTCCTGTTTCTCAGAATATCTCCAATAATTTGCCCACTACCGACGTGAGACTGACTGGTCGTTTATTCCCAGGGTTATCCCTATTCCCTTTTTTGAGCAAGGGAATAACATCTGCCACCCTCCAATCATCCGGTACTACTCCAGTGGACAGTGAGGAAGCAAAGATCATAGCCAACGTCGCAGCAATCTCTTCCCTCGCTTCCCGTAATATCCTTGGGTATATCCCGTCTGGCCCCGGGGACTTATCAGTCCTCATATCATTCAAAATTTCCAGCACATCCTCCTCTTAACCTCAAGCTGTTCGAGCATATCAGCCTGTTCCACGCTGTACTCACAAACGACTAGGACCCTCTCACCAGTGAATACTGAAGCAATGTATTCATTTAGGTCCTCCCCTACTTCCTCCGACTCCAGGCACAAGTTCCCTCCATTATCCCTGATCGGTCCTACCCTCACTCTGGCCATCCTCTTGTTCCTGACACAAGTGTAGAACGCCTTGGGATTTTCCTTAATCCTCCCCGCCAAGACCTTTTCATGTCCCCTTCCAGCTCTCATAAGTCCATTCTTCAGTTCCTTCCTGGCTACCTTGTAACCCTCTAGAACCCAGTCTGATCCTTGCTTCCTCTACCTTAAGCAATCTTTCTTTTTCCTCTTGACGAGCTGTTCCACATCTCTTGTCATCCAAGGTTCCTTCACACTACCATCCCTTCCTTGCCTCATCGTGAGGAACCTTTCCAGCAGTCGCAGCAAGTGTTCCCTAAGCAACCTCCACATTTCTGTCGTGCATTTCCCTGAGAACACCTGTTCCCAATTTATGCTCCCCAGTTCCTGCCTAAGAGCATTGTAATTCCCCCTCTCCCAATTAAATATTTTCCCTTCCCGTCTGCTCCTGAAACCTCTCCATGACCAGAGCAAAGTTCAGGGAGTTTTGATCACTATCACCGAAATGCTCTCCCACCGAGAGATCTGCCACCTGGCCTCGTTCGTTGCCAAGCACTAAGTCCAACAATGCCTCCCCTCTAGTCGGCCTATCTTCATATTGAGTCAGGAAACCTTCCTGGAAACACCTGACAAAAACTGCTCCATCCAAACTATTTGCACGAAGGAGGTTCCAATCAATATTAGGGAAGTTCCAGTCACCCATGGCAAGAACCCTGTTACGTCTGCACCTTTCCAAAGTCTGCCTCCCAATCTGTTTTCCGTGTCTCTGCTGCTATTGGGGGGGTCTATAGAAAACTCCCAACAACGTGACTGCTCCTTTCCTGTTTCTGACTTCCACCAATAATGAGTCAGTAGACAAGCTCTTCTCGTCGACATCCCTTTCTGCAGCTGTGATACTATCCCTGATTAGCAATGCCACCCCCCACCTCTTTTTCATCCCTCCCTATTCCTTTTGAAACATCTAAACACTGGAACATCCTACATCCATTCCTGCCCCTGTGATATCCACGTCTCCATGCTGGCCACAACATCGTAGCTCCAAGTACTGATCCATGCTCTACGTTCATCACCCTTATTCCTGACACTTCTTGAGTTAAAATAGACACACTTCAACCCATCATACTGGCTGCAACTTTGTCGTGTCAATTGTCTAACCTTCCTCACAGACTCGCTGCACTCGGTATCTGCCTGTTCAATAGCTACCCCATCCATTGATCCGTAGCTCCGGTTCCCATCCCCCTGCCAAACTAGTTTAAACCCTCCTGAAGAGCTCTAGCAAATCTCCAGCCCAGGATATTGGTGCACCTCCAGTTCAGATGCAACCCGTCCCTCTTGTGCAGGTCCCACCTTCCCCAGAAGGTATCCCAATGATCCACATATCTGAAGCCCTCCCTCCTGCACCAGCTCTGTAGCCACATATTCAGCTGCACTCGCTCCCTGTTTCTAGCCTCACTAGCACGTGGACCGGTATCAATCCTGAGATTACTACTCTGCTCTCCCTGCCTTTTAGATTCCATCCTAACTTCCTATATTCGCTTTTCAGGTCCTCGTCCATTTTCCTAGCTATGTCACTGGTACTGATATGTGCCACGACCTCTGGCTGCTCCTCCTCCACCTTAAGAATCCTGTAGACTTGATCGGAGACATCCCTGACCCTGGCATCCGGGAGGCAACATACCGTCCGGGAGTCTCGTTCGCGACCACAGAAACTCATGTCTGTTCCTCTATCCATTGAATCTCCTATCACTATCGCTCTCCTATTCTCCCCCCTTCCCTTCTGAGCCACCGAGCCAGGTTCAGTGCCAGAGACCTGGCCGCTGTGGCTTTCCCCTGGTAGGTCGTACCCCCCAACCGTATCTAAAACAGTATACTTATTATTGAGGGGAACGGCCACAGGGGATCCCTGCACTGTGCGCCTATTCCCTTTCCCTCCCCTGACGGTCACCCAGCTGCCTTTATCCTGTAACCTAGGTGTCACTACTTCCCTATAACTGCTCTCTAACACCCCCGCAGCATCCTGAAGGATCCGATGTTCATCCAGCTCCAGCTCCAGTTCCCTGACGCGGTCTGCGAGGAGTTGGAATTGGGTGCACTTCTCACAGGTGAAATCAGCAGGGACACAAGTGGTGACCCGTACCTCCCACATCCTGCAAGAGGAGCATGCAACTGCACTAGCTTCCATCCCCTCCGCTATAAATTGACAACAGAGATTAAAGAAAAAGGAAAACCTTACCTTACCAAACCCTCCACACAAGACTCATTTTTTTTGGTTAGGTGTGGAGGTTGGGTGGGAGAAACTACACGTGTAGTGTTTCGGGCTTAGCCACTGCCCGAATATATACGTTTATTCACCCAGCAGTCCCCGTGTCCGCCGAAACAAAAGGTAAGTTACTTTAAACTGAAACTTACCTTCCCAGCTGCCACCTCGCTCGCACTATCGCTGATCCAAAAGAAGCTGCCGAAACAGAAGATAAGTTACTTTAATCTGAAACTTACCTTCCCAGCTGCCACCTCGCTCGCACTATCGCTGATCCAAAAGAAGCTGCCGAAACAGAAGATAAGTTACTTGAAACTGAAACTTACCTTCCCAGCTGCCACCTCTCTCGCCCTATCGCAGATCCAAAAGAAGCTGCCGAAACAAAAGGTAAGTTACTTTAAACAGAAACTTACCTTCCCAGTTGCCACCTCGCTCACACTATCGCTGATCCAAAAGAAACAGAAGATAAGTTACTTTAAACTGAAACTTACCTTCCCAGCTGCCACTCTCTCGCCCTATCGCGGATCCGAATGAAGCTGCCAAAACAAAAGGTAAGTTACTTTAAACTGAAACTTACCTTCCCAGCTGCCACCTCGCTCGCCCAATCGCTGATCCAAAAGAAGCTGCCGAAACAGAAGATAAGTTACTTTAAACTGAAACTTACCTTCCCAGCTGCCACCTCTCTCGCCCTATCGCAGATCCAAAAGAAGTTGCCGAAACAAAAGGTAAGTTACTTTAAACAGAAACTTACCTTCCCAGTTGCCACCTCGCTCGCACAATCACTGATCCAAATAAAGCTGCCGAAACAAAAGGTAAGTTACTTTAAACTGAAACTCACCTACCCAGGTAAGAGTACCCAGAAGAGGGTAATACATTTCAAAAGGACACTGACAGACTAGTGAAATGGGCGGATACATTGAAGATGGCATTCAGTGCAGAAAAGTCATGGACATTGATGGCGTGGACTTGTCTGCAAAAATAACAATTTCAAACTTTGAATGAGGCATGAATAATAGAAATGCCAATATACACTGAGAATGGTTGTTGGAAGACATCAGAAGACTTTGAAAGTCTGGCTAAACGAGCAGCCACCTACAATTTGCAATTTCAAATTTGGTGGCACAGTGGTTAGCACCGCGGCCTCACAGCTCCAATGACCTGTGTTCAGTTCTGTGTACTGCCTGTGCAGAGTTTGCAAGTTCTCCCTGTGACTGCGTGGGTTTCTGCCGGGTGCTGCGGTTTCCTCCCACAGCCAAAGACTTTCAGGTAGATAGGTAAGTTGGCCATTGTAAATTGCCCCTAGTGTAGGTAGGTGGTAGGAGAATGGTGGGCATGTGATAGGGAATATGGGGTTAATGTAGGATTAGTATAAATGGGTGGCTGTTGGTCGGCACAGACTCGGTGGGCAAAGGGCCTGTTTCAGTGCTACATCTCCAAATAAATAAATAAACCAGGAAACATAATTTATACATTTGGGTAGGCAGTAAGAGGAGAGCAATATAAACCGTGTGATGTATTTTTTTTAAATTCCAGAACAGTAGTAAAATAAAGTGGAATAGTTAGAAAGAAATATTAAACGTCAATAAATGACTGGGTGGGCACCAGTTAGGGCATTTCGTCCAATTCTGAGCACATAGAAACATATGACAAGCCAGAAAAAAAGGAGGAGGCCATTTATCTCTTCAGCCTCCTTTCCATTCAGTGAGACCATGGCTTAACTACGAAATAACTGGATATATCTCCCTTCATCCCATATCCATCAATACATTTCAATAACATACTTCTATCAATATCAGGCTTAATGTTGTTAATTGATCTAGTATCAAATGACATGTGCAGAAGAAACTTCAAAAGTCTCCCACACTTTGTGCGTAGTAATGTTGCAAAGTTTCATTCTTGAAAAGTCAAGCTCATTTTTAAATTTTTTTTTCATGGGTAGCAAGCATCGCTGGCAAGGCGAGCATTGATTGTCCATCCAGAGCTACCCTTGAAAAGGTGGAGGTGAGCCGCCTTCCAGACCACTGCACTCCTTGTGATGTCGGTGCACATGCAGTGCTGTTTGGGAGAGATATCCAGGATATTGACCCAGTGACAGTGGAGGAATGTGATACAGTTTCAAGTCAGGATGATGTGTGGCTTGGCAGCAAACTGGCAAGTGGTAGCTTTCCCATTCGTGTGTTGCCCTTGTTCTTCCAGGTGCTGGAGTTTGTGAATTTAGAAGGTGCTGTCGAAGGAAGAATAACAAGTTGCTGCAGTGCATCTTGCAGTTGGTACTCATTGCTGCCACTGTGTGATAGCAATGGAGGACTGATGGTTTAAGGTAATGGATGGGCTGCCGATGTATAGGATTGATTTGTCTTGAATGCTATTGAGCTGCGTTCGTGTTGTTGGATCTGTAGCCATTCAGAAAGTTCAAATTATTTCGTAACACTCCTGTTTCTTGCTTTGTAAATTTTGCACAGGCTTTGGGGAGTCCGGAGGTGAGGTACTCGCTGCAGAATTCCCAGCCACTGACCTGAAATTGACGTTACTGTGTTTACAAGGCTGGTACAATTAGTTTTCTGGTCAACTACAACAGTCAGAGTCTTGATGTTGGGGCATTTGGGCATGATAATTGCGTTGACCGTCAAGGAAATGTGGCCAGATTGAGTCTTGTTGGAGATCATCATTACCTGACACTTGTGTGGCATGTATGTTACTTGCTAGATATTAGTCCAAGCTTGAATATTATCCGGATCTTGCTGAATGTAGGCACGGTTGGCTTCCATAACTCAAGAGGTAAAATGGTACTGAACACTGTGAAACACTTAGTGAACACTCCAAATTCAGGCCTTATGATGGCGGTAAGTTCATTTATGCAGCAGATGAAGATGATTAAGGCTGAGACACAACCCTGTGGAACTCATGAAACGATGTCCACATACTGAGATGATCAACATCCAAATACCAATAGCATCTTCCTCTGCTCTCGGTACGCCTATCACCATCAGACAGTTTACATTTGATTCTAATTGACTTCATTTTTGTTCATTCTCCTTGATGCTGCAGTCGGTCAAGTGGTTCCATGTTGACAAGGGAACCACTCTCACTTCACCTCCTGATTCAGATTCTTTGTCCATGTTTATACAGGGCTCTATCGATATATGTAACTGACTGGCCCCGTCAGAATTCAATCTGAGCATCAGTGAGTGGAATATTGCTGAATAAATTCTGCTCGATAGCACTGTTGACGACACCTTCTATCAAGGTACCGATGATTAAGAGTAGACTGACTGGGTACTTGGAGTTTCCTACATTTGGTTGACAGGACATATTTGGGTAATTTTCCACATTGTTGGGCAGATGCCAATGTTGTAGCTGCACTAGAACGGCATGGCTCGCACCGACCTAGGGCTGACTTTAGTGTAGGCGTGGAAGCTAGTTATGGTGGCATTGGCGGACACATAATTGCAACACAGAAATTTGATGTTGTGTCATTAGTTACTGTTTTTTTTCAATGGTGTGAAAGCACAATGGAGGAATTTAAATATAACTAAAACTGATACTGATTTAATGATGGTTGAGTGATTCTGTAAATGGTGGGTGGCATTTACGTCCCTCTGGATTTATGACAAGTAAAACCTGGCAGTACTGAGTCGAAGGTGCACATTGCAGTGAGGAGTAGGCAGCTCAGAACATTTCTGCATTGGAGAAGAGGCTGATTTGGAGATGATTGTAGGACTGCATTTATATGTGCACTGAAATGGAGCTGGGTACCGGGAGCTCTGCCAGTATGTCTGGGGTTCTGCGAGCTCTGAAAGAAGGTTTCAGTACTAGGGACTCTGTGAGGGGCCCAGGGTTCTGGAACTCGGGGAAATGCCCGGGGTACTGAAGGCTTTGCAAGTGGATCTGGAGTTCTGGAGACTCTGCAGGGATCCCGTGGTACCATGGAATCTGCAACAGGCTCTTTGGTTACTGGGGGCACTTCACGAGTCTCCAGAGTAAGAGTGCTTTGCAGTGGGTTCCAGGGATCCGGGGGCTGTACAAGGGGACTAAGAGTGAATTTGGTGGTGTTTGTTCGGGAACAGTATAGGGTTCACAAACTGTTGTGTGATGGGCCTGCTTATTCACGCTACTGGAACGGAAGTTGGGCCATCATTATGGTTGGTAGTTTAGTCTATCAGCCACTCCACAGACAGAATTGTCACTTCCTCTTGTACCAATGCATGAGGCCAAATAGGTTGAGCAATGAGCAAACAATGTCCTTAATTCTGGCGTACAAATCTTCAGTACTACAGCCAGGATGTTGCCAGGACCCATAGCCATCGCCGTATCAAGCAGAAAATATTCAGCTGTTTCTTGCTCTGATGTAAACTAAATTGATTTGGTGAAAGACTGACATCTATGATGATGAGGACGTCCGAAGGAGGCCGAGATGGATCATTCACTTGGTACTTCCGCCTGAGGATGTATGCAATGTTTCAGCGCTGTTTTTATACTGACATACTGGGCTGAAAAACCCATTATGATGGAGATATTTGTGAATGTTCCTCTTCTGGTTAGTCATTTAAATGTAGACCATTCATCACAACAGGATGTGGCTGGACTACAGATCTTTGTTTAGTTGGTTGTGAGATCTCTTAACTTTTTCTTAGCAAGTCTGCTTCTTATTGAACAAGGGTTGGTCCCCTGGCTTGATGATATCAGTAGAGTGGATGATATGCCGTACCGTGAGTTTGCAGATTGTGCAGCAACAACATGCCACTACTGCTAGTGGAGCAAATAACCTCATGGATGTTCTGAGCTGATAGATATGTTCTGAATCTTTTCACTATGCCCCTAGACCTAAATTTCCCATTCAGCTGAAACAGTTTCTTTCTTTCTTTCTACCCTATCTTTTCCATCTGACAAGTTGTTAAAATTCAGTGTACATTGTAATTTCGAGAGAATACACTCACACTCCGCACCCCGGTTTTTGTAATCTTTCCATGTAATTTACGAATTCAAGTCCAGTTACCATTCTTGTAAATCTACTCTGAAAACCCTCTGTGGACAATGTATGCACCTTTCCTAAGTTGTGGTCCTGAGAACTGCTCATAGAATACCCAGTATCGTCTAGCCAAGGCTTTGTACAACTGAAACAGGAATTCTTCACCCTGGTATTCTAACACTGGAAATATAATGCTCAACATTCCATTCTTTTTGATTACTTCCTGTGCTTGTTCGCTATATTGTTATGATCTGTGTACCTGGACCCCAAGTTCTTGCCATATTTCTAACGTTTCAGCATTTATGGAGGACCTGTTGTTTCCTATTTCGGATAAAAGTGGAGGACGTTGCATTTGTACACATTTAAATATAATCCGAACAGTTTTGTCCATTCACTTAATCTGTCAATATCTCTTTGTAATTTTACCATCCGACCATAAGTACGAAGATATGAATTCGGAGCAGGGGTAGGCCACTCGGTCCCTGCAGCCTGCTTTGTCATTCAATAAGTTCATGGCTGAACTGATTACTTCACATTTCCACCTTCCCCCATAACATTCCACCCCTTGATTATCAAGAATCTGTTTACCTCTGTCTCAAAAATATTCAAAGACCCTACTTCTGCCACCTTTTGTGGAAGAGAATTCCAAAAGACTCACGACCCTCTGAGAGAAGAAAAAATCTCCTAATCTCTGGCTTAAATGCGCGACCTCTTATTTTTAAACAGTGACCCCCCGTCCCCACTTCTAGATTCTCCCACAAGATGAGACATCCTTTCCACATCCACCCTGTCAAGAACCCTCAGGATCATATACGCTTCAATCATGTCGCCTCATTCTTTTCTAAATTGCAGCGATACAAGCCTCACCTGTCCAATCTTTCCTCATAATACAACCCACCCATTTCAGGTATCATTCTAGTAAACCTTCTCTGCACTGGCTCCAACGTATTTGCATCCTTCCTTAAATAAGGAGACCAATACTGTTCACAGTACTCCAGATGTGGTCGCACCAATACCCTGCATAGCTGAAGCATAACCTCCCTACTTTTGTATTCAATTCCCCTTGAAATAAACGAATACATACTGTTAGCTTTCCTAATTACGTGCTGTACCTGCATGATAACCTTTTGAGATTCATGCACTCGGACATATATGCATCATTCTATTAATATGAATTTATTCGCCTGAATCAGTGAGAGAGAGAAAAGAGAGAGTGAGAGATGGGACTAAAAATGGAGGGAGAGAGGGAACGACAGGGTAAGATAGAGTGAGGAAGGAATTAATTTCAGAAAGATAATCAGATGAATAATTGAAGGGGGTTGGTGTGCGCAACTGTGGGAAAAGGAAGGCTCATGGAAATTACTGAAGAGGTAAGACCATGGATCAATTTGAATAAATATATGATACTCTTAAACTCAAGACTCTGGCGGATCTGGAGTAGTGTATCTCAGTGAGCACATAGGCAAGGGGTGGATGGGACGTGGTGTAAGTTAGCATAAAGATGCAGAGTTTTTGATGAAGTCTGCTGCATGTAGGTTGGGAGGCCGTGCAGGATAGTATTGGCTTAGACAATTCTGGATGTAGAAAAGGCATGGACAAGCCTTTCAGAAGCAGACAGGCTGATGGGAGGAAAGGGCTGGAGGGGGTAGTAGGCACGATTCTTGTTATGGAACTATATCAATTCAGAACTCATCTTGAGGCCAAATGGAATGCTGAACTTAACAACAGTCTGGTTGAATCTCCGGTAGTGGGCAGTGCCTGCAATGGAGTAAATGAATAGTGAACAGAATTTATGATTTAGGACGGAAAGGGTGATCTTTTAGGGGCAGTGCAGTGAGGCAGTGGTTCGCACCGCAGCCTCACAGCTCCAGATGTTCGATTCTGTTTGGAGTTTGAAAGTTCTCCCTTTGACAGCGTGGGATTTCGCTGGGTGCTCCGGTTTCTTCCCACAGCCAAAAGAATTGCAGGTGATAGGTCAATTGGTCATTGTAAATTGCCCCTAGTGCAGGTAGGTGGTAGGGAATATGGGATTACTGTAGGGTTAGTATAAATGGGTGTTTGTTGGTCAGCACAGACTCGGTGGACCGAAGGGCTTCTTTCAGTGCTGTATCTCTAAATAAAAGTAAAATAAATAAACAAAGGGATAGTTTTGGGCTGCCCAAGTTTTAAATGGAAAGATCAGTAACACAGTGAACCTTGATATACAGATCTAATAGCTGAACATAGGGACATACCAGAGATAACACAAACAGCAAGGAGAGTAGAGAAAATAACAAGAACAGCTCAGCATGATTGTAGAACTAAATGTTGGACATAGATACTTACCAGGGACACCAACAACAGCGAGGATGGGATAATAAATCTTTTGAATAATCAGAAGGCCATAATAGATTCGATGATCTAATTTCATCCACGCATAATATGTCGAAAGATAGTCAAACTCCCAGGAGAAACTCCTCCTCATTGTTGTAACATTCCAATCAACTGTTCTTAGATTCTGATGCATTGTTATAATTCTACCAAATACATTTCTCAGATTCCAGGCAATTGTTGTCGTATTCCACACTCAATTCTATCCTGTCCTTTTCATTGAAGAAGCTGATCCATCTTAATGGCAGAGGTGATGCTGCCGAACACATTGAAAGCTGTCCCTTATTAATAGAAGAGGGAAACCCTCCAGTGACACAACTGGGTCCCATGGAGATTAACACTGAACAAATAGGATCGGTAAACCCTTTACAATCCAGCACTATCCACAATACAGTAAAATACTTAGAGAATCTGGATGGAATATATGTGAATTACCGATGGAAGGAGTGTTGGAAACAGTGTAAGCACTGCAAACAATCGTTCCAATCCTCCATGGATATGGGAATGGTCCCGGAGAACTTGAGGGTTGCAACTGGTGCACACTGTTTAATAAAAGAAGAGATGAATAAACCCTGTAATTAGAGGTAGGTAGCCTAACATCGCAGGCTCGGAAATTTCTGGAGGTCATAAGCTAGCACAAAATATTTCTGGCTTGGTAAAACATGACTACTACATATAAGGCAGCACAGATGTAATCGAATTATCTGATGAAGTAACCGACAGGGCTGATAAGAGTAATGAGTGTTAGGTTATATATATGGCTGACAATAGTCATGTGACAAAAGTCCGTTTTATGACCTTCTATGAAAACCGTGACCGTGTGGCTATGACACTGGCCAAGGAACAAAGCTAAAGAAGAGGAGTGGTGAACAGTTCTAAAAACTGGAGGGGACTATACTGTAATATTCCCAGGAAATGAACCACTGTTCTGATATATACATACATTAATGAAATAGACTTATGAATAAGGGCACAATTTCAATAGTTGAGATGGTAGGAGGTCGAAAATGTCGGAAACAATGTTCGGGTAGGATCAGCCTTTAGTAGGACATAGACAAACTGGTGAAATGACCAGGAAAATGGCAGATGTAATGCAATACATAAAATATTGGAAATGAATCATTTTGTCAGGTATAATGAGGGAAGTCAATATAAACCGAACTGCACAATTTTAAAGATGGTACAGTAAAACAAATTATAGACCTGATGTGCATGTAAGCACATCTTTTAATGTTAAGAGAAGTTGCAAAGGCACACTCAATCTTTATCGTTGTGAATAGACTCATGGAGTACCACAGCAAGAAACTTATGCTAAAAGTTAATAAATCACCAGTTAGGCCCTGGCTGAATTACTGCATCAAATTCCCGGAACCACAATGTAGGAAAGAGGTCAAGAGGGTGCAGAGGGTACGAGTCTGGTATCAGGACACGATATTAAGGTGATTGCCACACAGCCTTCGAGCATATGAGGCAGTTTTATTTTATTCAGTGAGTTGTTCTGATCTGGAATCCACTAGCTGAAAGGGTGGTAGAAGCAGATTCAATAACAATTTTTAAAATCGGCCTGGATAATTGCTGACACAGCAGTGGGGACGGTGCTGATTGTGTGTGTGTGTGTGTGTGTGTGTGTGTGTGTGTGTGTGTGTGTGTGTGTGTGTGTGTGTGTGTGTGTGTGTGTGTGTGTGTTCGTGTGTGTGTGGGCGGGGGAGGAAATTGATTTACCGGGCGATGGAAAAGAAGAGGCAAATACATCGAATTCTAAAGTTCTTTCAAATAACCAGAACAGATACGATGGGCCGAATGATTCTATTATTTTATTGCAACAGCAGCCCTTGAGACCTTATTTCATGTGTACAGTTGACATTCTGCCGTTTTTGATCCAAATGTTAATCTTTACTCGGATACATGTGACAGCAGGTAATAAAACATAAAGGGTATTTGAGAAACGTTTTGTTAACAATTTCTTTAGCAGAGAGTAATGCTCCGCTATGATCATAGGCCTCAACTGATTTATGGAGTCATTGAGCCGTACAGCATAGAAACAGGTCCTTCGGCCCACCGCATCCATGCCGACCATAATGCCTATCTATACTAATCCCACCTGCCTACATTAATTCCATATCCCTCTATGCCTTGCTCATTGCAGTACCAGTCCAGATGCCTCTTAAATGTCGCTACTGTTTCTGCCTCCACCACATCCTCACGCAACTCATTCCAGATACCCACAACACTTTGGGTGAAAGATTTACCCCTTTGATCACCTTTAAACCTCCTCCTTCTCACCTTAAATCTATGCCCTCTAGTTCCAGTCACCCCTACCATGGGAAACAGACTCTGGCTATCTACCCTATCTATGCCTCTGATAATTTTATATATCCTTATCATATCCCCTCTCAGCCTCCTTCTCTCCAAAGAAAACAGACCCAGCCTATCCAATCTCTCTTTCTAACTCAAGCTCTCCAAACCAGACAACATCCTTGCGAATCTAGTCTGCATCCTCTCTAGCTTAATCACATATTACCTGCAGTGCGGCGACTAGAACTGCACATAATACTCCAAATGCGATCTAACCAACGTGTTGTACAACTGTAACATGACGTCCCAACTCTTGTACTCAATGCCTTGGCCGTTGAAGGCAAGCATGCCATCCACCTTCTTCACCACCCCGTCTACCTGTGTTGCCACTTTCAGGGAACTATGTACTTGCACCCTGAGGTCTCACTGCTCAAGAACACTTCCCAGGGTCCTGCCATTCACTGTCTATGTCCCGCCCTGGTTTACTTCCCAAAATGCATCACTTCACACTTGTCTGCGTTAAATTCCATTTGCCAATCCCTTGCCCAATTTCCCAGTTGATCTCTCTCCTGTTGTAATCTTAGACAACCTTATTCACTGTCCATCATACCACCAATTTTGGTGTCATCTGCAAACTTACTAATCATGCCCCTTACATTTTAATTAACAATTTACAAAATCATTGATTTTATTCCAATTCTATTTTTTGTTCATTGGTTCTCGACATATGGGTGACATTGGCAGGATCTGCAACCCTTGCACATCCCTCGTTACCGTGAGTAAATGGTGGTCCTTAATCTGGAACGGCTGCATTCCTTATGGGCAAGGAGCTCTCACAATACAGTCACAGAAGGAATATCAGAGGGCTAGAGTGGATGGTCCTTGAAATACGGTACGGAGATTATGGGAAACGATGAGCCTGTCCCTGCAAGCAGTGCACAAAATTGGTGCTGCTTGATCATTTGCATGATTGAGCTGTGCAGCCAGGGCTGAGCTTGCTGCTTCGTGACTGCAAACCTCAACAAGTTCGGACCAGACCAGCAGTACGTAAAGCTAACCTGCACTACTGAGAGCCAAACTGTACTTTTTAAAGGTGCTATATATTCGAGCGGCAGCAGTGGCTGGAACATTTTGGATTACATTTTGAAGACAGCAGGAAAGAACTGGCATGGTGCAATGGACAGGACGGCATGCTCCTAGGTTTTAGAATGTTGCACTGGAGTTGCTGGTGTTGGAGGTGGACTGGAGGCGCATGGGGCCATGGAAGTTAATGCACCTGTCTGGCACCGAGGATCGAGATGCAGTGCAACAAGAAGTTTGAAGACTCGCACAAGTGGTCAAGCTCACAGAATGCATCGACATATGTCACTTCCTAGCAACTGCACAACCAGCCTCATGCACTACTCCACTCACCGCACCTCGTTCACTCGCTTCTGAACAATCTATATCAAATATGACTCAAAGTAAAGCCTAGCTACCCGACGAGAACCCGATCAAACCCGACTACATGTGTCGGGTTTGGTTTGGTTCGGGTCGGGTCTACATTCTGTGTCCAGCATTCGGGCTTGGGTCGGGTCGGTCTGCACTGCTCTGTTTCGCTTCGGCAGCCTTGGTGACTGGAACATTGGGACCGTCTCTGCGGGAGATGGGACCCTTGAAGGCTGGACGAGTTGCAACTGAACAGAGCTGGGACTGAGTTCCTTGTGGCACGTTTTGCTAGTGCTGTTGGGAAGGCTTTAAAACAGTTTGGCGGGGGATGGGGACCTGAGGGGATAAGAAAGTAGAGGGAGTGACAATTTTGGACAAGAAAGCTATTACAGCTGTGGGGAGGGATGATATGTTGGAAGGTTCATGAAATGAGGGCATATGGATTGAGCTAAGGACAAAACAAAATGCGGCAATCACAGTGCTGGGAATGTACAACAGACCCCCAAACATTCAGAGGGAGATAGGAGAGCAGATTTTGAAGCAACTCTCTGAGAAGTGTAAGAACAGTAGGGCAGTAATGGGTAGGGGATTTTAACTACCTGCAAATAACTGAGATAGTTTACGTGTGAAAGGGGTTGAAGGAAGAGAATTCTTTCAGTGCATTCAGGAGAACGTTTCTGGCCAGCATGAAACAAGACCAATAAGAAAGGGTAAAGTTGTAGACTTAGTTTTAGTAAATAAAGATGGACAGGTGGAAAGAGTGGCAGTGGGGATTATTTTGTTGGTAGTGATCGAAATTCGGTCAGTTTTAACATAATTATCTAAAAGGACAGATATAGAACAGGGGTTAGATTTCTCAATTGCGGCAAGGTCAATTTCACTGAACTGAGGATTGATTTCGTGAATGTAGACTGGAAACAAGTACTTGAAGGTTATTCAGTGTTGAAGCAATGGGAGGCATTCAAAGGGGAGATTTAAGGGGTTCAGAGTAATCATGTTCCCACAAAGAATAAAGGATGAGATGGCCAAATCTAGAGATTACTGGGGAAGGTACGGGCAAAAAGAAAAGCTGAGGTCTGGCACCGACAACTTAATATTACAGAAAGTCATGAGGAGTATCCATAGTGGAGGGTTGAAATCAAAAAGGAAATTAGGAAAGCAAAGAGAGGGCATGAAAAAATATTGGCAAGCAAAATCAAGGTGAACCCAAAGATGTATTTTCAATATGTTCAGAGTAAGAGGATAACGAAGGAGAGTGTAGGGTCCAATACAATACCAAAAAGGTAACCGATGTGAAGAGGCAAAAAATGTTCGTATGATTCGGACTGAATACTTTGCGTCAGTCTTCACAAAAGAGGGGGACGATGCAGATATTTTAGTTAAGGAGCAGGAGAATGAAGTATTGACTGTGATAAACATAGGGAGAGAGGAGGTAATGATAAGATTAGCATCCTTGAAAGTTGATAAATCACCAGAGCTGGATGAAATGTACCTTAGGCCGTTAACAGAATCAAGAGGGAAAATAGTGGAAGGTCTGAGAATCATTTCCAGTCGTCTCTGGATACGGTTGTGGTGTCAGAGGATTGGAGAACTGCTAATGTTGTGCCTCTATCTAAAAAGGAAGCGAGGGATTGACCGAATAATTACAGGCCAGTCAATCTAAGTTCAGTAGTGGACAAATTATTGGAATCTATTCTGAGAGACAGGATAAACTGTCATTTGAAAAGGCACAGGTCACACAAGGATAGGAAGCATGGATTTGTTATGCGAATATCTTGTTTGACCAACTCGATCGAATTTTTTGAAGAAGTAGCAAGGAAGATTGATTAGGGCAATGCAGTTGATGTGGTCTACATGGCTCTTAGCAAAGCTTTTCATAAGGTGCCACATGGTAGACCGGTTAAAAGTAATAAAATCCCATGGGATCCAGGGAAATGCAGCAAGGTTGATACAAAATTAGCTCAGTGGCAGGAAACAAATGGTAATGTTTATGGTTGTTTTAATGACTGGAGGGCTATTTCATGTGACATTCCTCAGGGCTCTGTACTGGGTGCCTTGCTTTTTGTGGTACATATTAACGATTTGGACGTAAATGTAGGGTGCATGATCAAAAGTTCGCAGATGACACCAAGATCTGCCGGGTTGTCGAAAGCGAACAGGGTAGCTATAGGATGCAAGAAGATATTGATGGATAGTTCAGATGAGCGGAAAATTGGCAAATGGAACTCAACACGGAGAATTGCGAGATGATGCATTTGGGGAGGTCGAAGAAGGCAAAGGACTACATGATTAATGGGAAAATACTGAAAAGAGTACAGGACGTGAGGGACCATGGGGTGAATGTCCACCGATGCCTGAAGGTAGCAGGGCAGGTCGATTACCTGGTTAATGAGGCAGGTGGAATAATTTCCTTTATATGGCAAGATATGGAAAGGTGCAGAAGAAACAGGGTTGTTGTCATGGGTGACTTCAACTTCCCTAATATTGATTGGAACCTCCTGAGTGCAAATAGTTTGGATGGAGTAGATTTTGTCAGGTGTGTCCAGGAAGGTTTCCTGACTCAATATGTAGATCGGCCGACTATGGGGAGGCTATGTTGGACTTGGTGCTTGGCAACGAACCAGACCAGGTGGCAGATGACTCGGTGGGAGAGCATTTCGGTGATAGTGATCACAACTCCCTGACCTTTACTATAGTCATGGAGAGGGACAGGAGCAGACGGAATGGGGAAAAAAGTAATTGGGGGAGGGGGAATTACAATGCTATTATGCAGGAACTGGGGAGCATAAACTGGGAACAGATGTTCTCAGGGAAATGCACGACAGAAATGTGGAGGTTGTTTAGGACGCACTTGCTGCGACTGCTGGATAGGTTTGTCCCGATGAGGCAAGGAAGGGATGGTAGGGTAAAGGAAACTTGGATGACAAGAGATGTGGAACAGCTATTCAAGAGGAAGAGGGAAGCTTACTTAAGGGAGAGGAAGCAAGGATCAGACAGGGCTCTAATGGGTTACAAGGTAGCCAGGAAGGAACTGGAGAATGGACTTAGGAGAGCTAGAAGGGGACATGAAAAAGTATTGGCGGGTAGGATTAAGGAAAATCCCAAGGCATTCTACACTTATGTGAGGAACAAGAGGATGGCCAGAATGATGGTAGGACCGATCAGGGATAGTGGAGGGAACCTGTGCCTGGTGTCGGAGAAGGTAGGGGAGATCCTACATGAATACTTTGCTTCAGTATTCACCAGTGAGAGCGACCTGGTCGTTTGTGAGGACAGCATGAAACAGGCCGATATGCTCGAACAGGTTGAGGTTATGAGGGAAGATGTGCTGGAAATTTTGAATGATATGAGGACAGATAAGTCCCTGGGGCCAGACGGGATATAACCAAGGATATTACGGGAAGCGAGGGACGAGATTGCTGCGCCTTTGGCGATGATCTTTGCCTCCTCACTGCCCACTGGAGTAGTACCGGATGATTGGAGGGTGGCAAATGTTGTTTCCTTGTTCAAGAAAGGGAATAGGGATAACCCTGGGAATTATCGACCAGTCAGTCCTACGTCGGTAGTGGGCAAATTATTGGAGAAAATACTGAGGGACAGGATTTATGATTATTTGGAAAAGCATAGTTTGATTAGAGATAGTCAGCATGGCTTTGTGAGGGGCAGGTCATGCCTCACAAGCCTTATTGAATTCTTTGAAAATGTGACAAAACACATTGAGGAAGGAAGAGCAGTGGATGGGGTGTATATGGATTTTAGCAAGGCGTTTGATAAGGTTCCCCATGGTAGACCCATTCAGAAAGCGAGGAGGCATGGGATCCAGGGAAAGTTGGCTGTCTGGATACGGGATTTGCTGGCCCATGGAAGACAGAGAGTGGTAGTCGATGGAAACAATTCAGCATGGAGCTCGGTGATCAGTGGTGTTCCACAAGGATCTGTTCTGGGACCTCTGCCCTTTGTGATCTTTATAAATGACTTGAATGAGGAAGTGGAAGGCTGGGTTAGCACGTTTTCCGATAACACGAAGATTTCTGGAGTTGTGGATAGTGTGGAAGGCTGTTGTAGGTTGCAACAGGACATTGACAGGATGCAGAGCTGGGTTGAAAAGTGACAGATGGAGTTCAACCTGGAAAAGTGTGCAGTGACTCATTTTGGAAGGTTGAATTTGAATGCAGAATACAGGCTAAAAGACAGGATTTTTGGTCGTGTGGTGGAACAGTGGGATCTTGGGGTCCATGTCCATAGATACCTCAAAGTTGCCACCCAAATTGATCGGGTTGTTAAGAAGGCGTATGTTGTGTTGACTTTCATTAACAGGGGAATTGAGTTTAAGAGCCGCGAGGTTATGCTGCAGCTCTGTAACGCCCTGGTTCGACCACACTTGGAGGAACATTGTGTTCAGTTCTGGTCGCCTCATTATAGGAAGGATGTGGAAGCTTTAGAGAGGGTGCAGAGGAGATTTACCAGGATGCTGCCTGTACTGGAGGGCATGTCTTCCGAAGAAAGATTGAGGGAGCTAGTACTTTTCTCATTGGAGCGAAGAAGGATGAGAGGAGACTTGATAGAGTTGTACAAGATGATGAGAGGCATAGATAGAGTGGATAGCCATAGACTTTTTCCCAGGGCGGGAAGGGCTATCACCAGGGGGTATAATTTTACGGTTATTGGAGGAAGGTTTCGGGGAGATGTCAGAGTTAGGTTCTTTACACTGAGATGGTGGGTGCGTGGAAAGCGCTGCCAGTGGTTGTAGTGGAAGCAGATACATTGGGAACATTTTAGCGGCTCTTGTATACGTACATGGATGATCGTAGAATGAAGGGTAGGTAGCTAGTTTGATCTTAGAGAAGGTTAAAGAATCGGCACAACATCGTGGGCCAAAAGGGCTGTACTGTCCTGTACTGTGCTATGTTCTATGTTCTATTTTCTATATAGCAGAAAAGTGCAGGGATCTTATGCTGGAGCTATATAACTCATTGCTGAGGCCACAACCTGTGTATTGTGTGCAGTTCTGGTCACCTCGTTACAGTAAGGATGCACTTGCACTCGAAATGTTACGGAGGAGATTTATCAGGACGTTGTGTACTGGAGAAAACTGAGCTACGAGGAATGGTTGGATAGGCAGGGCTGGTTATTCTTGGAGCAGAGAAGGCTGAGGGATGATCTGGATAAAATGCATACAATTGTGAGGGGCCTGCATAAAGTGGAGTTGTTCGGCCTTGCAGAGAGGTCAGTGACGAGGGGGCATCGATTTAAAGTGATTGGTAGAGTAATTAGGGGGTAGATGAGGAAAGTACTTTTCACTCATTGGGTGGTGGGGCTCTGGAATTCGCTGCCTGAAAGTGTAGTTGAGGCAGGAACCCTCAACGCATTCAAAATGAGTCTGCATATGCACCTTGAGTTTTGTAATCTGCAGGTCCAGAAACCCAATACTGGAATATGGGATTTGTCTGAGTGGATTGTTCTGCAGCTGGCACTGACACGAAGGGCCAAGTGGCCTCTTTCTGTGCCTTAAACCCCCTATGATTATATGATTCTCGAATCTCGCGTGATCTTATCAAGAGATCTAAAAGTTGGAGGGTCGTGTGTCTGTCTTGAAAGCATTGTCTACCTCCTCATGCATGAGCCCAATGCCGCGGGTAGTGGCCCGATTATGAAACGTGGTCTTCTTGAAAAAAGACGTTTGTAGGCAAGGATGCAAATAACTCCAAGAGATACCGGGGACGGGGGTTCGGCGGGAGCCGAGCGGGATGAGGTTGGGTGGGACCGAATCGGGCCGAGAAGGGTGCGAGCCAGCGGAGCAGCCAGAAAGAGCTGAGCGGCCAGAGAGAGCAGCCAGGGGGCAGTAGAGCGGTCGGAGAGTGCAGCAAGTGGGAGGAGCAGAGCAGCCGAAAGAGCGGAGCAGCGGGACAGAGCAGCGAGGGGGAGAGTGGAGCTTGAGGCATGGGTGAATATCCGTTGGCGTTGCATTGCTGTATGCGTAAAGCGCAGCGCAGTGTGCGACCAGGCGGGTTGCCTAAAGTTGCATACGTCACGCGATGATGAGTCCACTCATGAATTATTATGAGGATTAAGTACAGTTAGTCAATTTGAGACACCATTCGAAGAACCTCCAATTTCCCAAAGGACAAAATCAACTTCCTAAATCTTATTTTTGTTGTTGAGCGCGCTTTCCATTCTCTATCTCATGAATGGTGCGATCTGCACAAATTTTACATTTTGTTAACTTCTAAAATATCATAACACCAATTGACTACTGATGATGAAGAATGCTATTATCTGTTAAAACTTCATTGACACTCCTCAGATTGAAGACAGTCACCCCACCTGCACATCACCTCACTCGATGACAGTCATTATCCTTTCACAGGAATGCTGTTAATACCTACACTATTATCATGTAATTACATACAATTAAAACAGCAGATTATGCATGCTGGATTATTATTTACCTCAGATACCCCTTTACTGTTGATAGGAAATGCACCAAATTACACTGATTTTTGAAAAATCTAAGTTTCTCAAATTCAAATAATGGTGTCGTCAGTTGACAATATCTTTCATTCATTTATCTTAAAAAAAGGTTTTCCTTCAATACTGAGCAACCACCTAGACGGTATTTTCATCAACGTTTTTGAAAATTATGTATGTTTATACCCATTTAAACTCAGATAGATTTCCTTTTGAGTACTTGGAATAGCAACTCATAATAATTTCTTTATTATTGATTTAAATGTCATAAACAATTATTTCCATGTTTAGTGGCTTCAGATGAATTCATCAGAGACAATAATGTCTACAGTTGTTATGGAAGCTGTCTGCAAATAATTGCAAAGACATTCCCTGGAAAAATAATAAATAGAAACAAATGTATGAATGAATTAGTGACAATTCCTGACTTTTTTTTAAAAAAGAAGGCCAAGCCTTCAGATCAAGATATCACCATGCTGTCATAAATGTTGCAAAAGTCTTAAAGTGCTGAATCTCTGTGACCATATGGTCCACCTATTTAGAGAAACGAAGAACTCAAGGTCCATTCGGCTTGGAGCCAGATGAGTTAATTCAATCCAGATATCTGTGGCAATTTAGAAACAGCAATTATCACAAAATCCTATTTATATCTCTCAAAAATGCCATTCAGCAAATTGTTAAGTTGGGAGCGGAAAGGGTTAACCCTACTAGTTTTAAAGAGGTGAAGCAAAAGTTCTCTGGATGTAATGACATCCCACCTCTCCTTCTAAAAGCAAAGGACAAAGAAACACATGTTCAAACCAATTCTAACCACTTTTTAACGAGGGAGAATCCTTAAGAGACAACATGCTTTTTCCTTGAAAAAGCCGCTCTGAGACATCCTTGACCCTAGCACCACGGAGGCAACACACAATCCTGGAGCCTCGTTTGCGGCCACAGAAACGCCTGTCTGTTCGCCTTACAATTGAATCTCCTGTCACTATGGATCTCCCATTCTTTTTCCTGCCCTGCTGCACAGCAGCGCCATCCATGATGCCACAAAATTGGCTGCTGCTGCTATCCCTGAGAGACCATCCCACCGACAGTATCCAAAACGGTATATCAATTTGACAGGGGATGGCCACAGGGGACTCCTGCACAACCTGCCTGCGCCTACTACTCCTCCTGGTGGACAGCCATCCCTCTTCTGCCTGTGCAGCCATTACCTGCGGTGTGACCACCTCGCTGAACATGCTATCCACTGCGTCCTCAGCACTATGGTCCTCACTGGATACAGGGGTGCGGTGCTTAAGGATTGGAGAATTGCTAAATTGTACCTCTGATGAAAATGGGAGCGAAGAATAGACCTAATATTCACAGGCCAGTGAGCCTAAGCTCAGTCGTGGGCAAATTATTGGAATCTATTCTGAGAGACAGGATAAACTGTCACTTAGATAGGCACAGATTAATCAAGGATAGTCAGTATGGAATCGTTAAGGGAAGATCTTGTTGGACCAACTTGATCACATTTTTTGAAGCAGTAGCAAGGAAGGTAGATGAGGGTGGGCAGCTGATGTGGTCAACATAGAATTTAGCAAGGCTTTAGACAAGGTCCCACATGGCACACTGGTTAAAAAAATAATATCCCCATGAGATTCAGGGAAATGCAGCAAGGTGGCTACAAAATTGGCTCAGTGGCAGGAATCAAATTGTAATTGTTGACGGATGTTTTAGCGACAGAAAGGCTCTTTCCAGTGGCGTCCCGCAGAGCTCAGTACTGGGTCCCCTGCTTTTTGTGGTGTATATTAATGATTGGACGTTAATGTACGGATCATGATCAATAGGTTTGCGTACGACAAGAAGATTGGCCCTGTGGTAGATATCGAGGAGAGTAACTTTAGGCGGCAGGAAGATATTGATGGTCTGCTCAGATGGGCAGAAGAAGTGGCAAATGGAATTCAACTTGAAGAAGTGTGAGGTGGTGTATTTAGTGAGGTCAAACACGGCAAAGGAATACATGATTAAAGAGAAAATACTGAGAAGTGTAGCGGAAGTGAGGGACCTTGGAGTCAATGTCCATAGGACCCTGAAGGTAGCAGGACAGGATCGATAAGGTGGTTCAGAAGGCATATGGAAATCCTTCCTTTATTAGCAGTGGTTTAGAATATAAGAGCAGGGAGGTTATCCTGGAACTGTGTAACTCATTGGTTATGCCGCAATTTGAGAACTTTGTGCAGCTCCAGTCACCTCATTACAGAAAGGATGTAATTGCACGAGACAGGGTACAGAGGAGATTTATGAGGATCTTGCCAGGACTGGAAAAATGCAGGTAGGAGGAAAGATTGGATAGGCTGTGGTTATTCTCCTTGGAACAGAGAAGGCTGAGAGGAGATCTGATTGAAATGCACAAAATCTTGAGGAGCCTGGATAGAGTGGAGGTGAAGGATTTATTCACCTTAGCTGAGAGGTCAGTGACGAGGGGGCATACCTTTAAACTTGTTGCTAGAAAAATAGAGGGGAGATTAAGGAAACAATCTTTTCACCCAGAGGGTGGTAGGGATCTGGACCTCACTGCCTGTAAGGGTAAATGAGGCAGAGACTCTCGACTTATTGAAAATGAGTCTGGATATGCACCTCAGCTACCATTATCTGCAGGGCTAAGAACTAAATGTTGGAAGATGGGATTGGAATTGGTGCATCCTTTTCCAGCTGGCACAGACACGATGGGTCAAAGTGGCCTCTTTTTGTGCCTTAAACATTTTATGTTCCTATGATTCTATGGTTCTTGGAAGCTTAAAATACTAAATTATTCCTCTTTTCTGTGGATATTCGTTCTATGCTTTTTACCAATCATTTACCTCGTAATTCAAATGACATCTTATTCACAGGTCTTGTGGATCTATGTCTGGTTGTTTCCCTTAGCAATTCCCTTCCCTGAATTTAAAAGGTTGGTCAAACTAATCAGGGCAAGATTCCACTCAACTTCACTATCAGTCATTTCGTATTAGCTTTTTTCAACGTCTGGCCCCAAGTTGCACCATTGTATATTTTGGGGTTTTGAGGCGGAAAACACTTTTATTTAAAAATTCTCAGTTCTGAATGTTCAACTCATCACAATGGGGTTCTCAGCTGTGCCTGACCTAAAAAGGTACTAATAACGACTACTTATGAATCCACTATAATTTATTAAGCAAGATGTTATAAATACATAACAAAAAACACTGAAGACAACATGGAAGTTCCTTTCCCTTCAAGGCCAGGATTCCTTGAATGTTCCGAAGAAGGGTCACTGACCCGAAACGTTAACTCTGCTTCTCTTTCCACAGATGCTGCCAGACCTGCTGAGTGAATCCAGCATTTCTTGTTTTTGTTCCAGCACAGGCGGTCCCTTTGTTCTCCTGTCTCTGAATTGACATTACGTTGAACTGTATTTCTGAATAATTACACCACAAACACCATTGTAAAGTGTACCAGCAAAGACTCTGAGTTTCCATCTTTTGGGCTTCCGATTCCTTATTATGATATCCTTTGAATTAACTCTTTCATTAGTTTAACGTGAGATTCATCTGCTGTCACTGCAGCTCTGTAATTAGAGTGGAGTACGCAAAAAATATGTCTATCTCTTATTTCCTCGGCTCCCAGAGTTAACGTTTCATTGTGTGAACAAATATCACATCCTTGTAGATACAAAACAGTTATACATCAATCTTTCATCATCTTATCAACAATGCCAACTACTGTAAACAATTCACCTCAACATTCCCAGGGTTTTTAAATATAAATGTTTTCTTCTACAGCTATAGCTAATTGATCAAGTCAGTTAGCATACTTATTAAACTGCATGGTTTTTGTTTAATGATAGGTGTCATATCCAGTTCAAGATTCTTTCACATCAGTTCCTTTCGGGCGAGCAATCACTCCCCTCCTGACCCCTTTACGAAGGTCATCTCTTTCCCTTTGCTCACTGCTCGTTATGTTTTTTAATTCATGCTAATTTACTTCCGATCTTCCTGCTCAAGACCCCCTTCTTCCCATCGCTAACAACTCTAGTGTTTGTATTTACTCCGACAGGCCATTTTCTTCTGGACCTCCAGCGGTCTCCTCTTGTCCATTAACCACTGCATCTTTAAGCTGGTCTCAGTTGCTTTGTTTATTCATTAATTTAATAATTGATGTAACTGGATATTTCATGGCGCTCTTTAACTGCTCTCTGAACTCGGACTGAGTGGCCACATAAATAAATGTGTTTGTACAGCAACTTAAATTGCGCAGTATATATGCGACATTTTCAAAGATATAAAAAGAATCATCATCTAAGAAATAACCAGCATCAAAGATATATAAAATATACACGAGCCACAGAAATATAAAACTGCCTGATATGGTGAAGAGTAAGATCATAGACTTCCTCCTTCTCTCCATTTCAGAGTCACTGTGATGATCTTTCTTGCTCTGACCCCTCAGTCTCTGACGAAGTCGACTGGTCAGTAAAATGTGTCTGAACGTCAGAGCGTTCAGCAACATAATTAAAATGAAAGGCAATAATGGTGTTAAAACTTTTTCAAACATTCTAAATCCAATCCATCGAGGGTCAGTAAAATAGCTTCGCTTATTCAAGCAACGCCATTCCACATTGTCGATTACCCATCTAGGTTTAAATCTAAAGTAGATGGGAATATTTTTTAGACAGAGCAGAATGCCAGTTGTTGTTAGAACCACAGTCACAGTTCTTTTGGTGCAATATTTCGATTTCAGCTTCTGGCAACAAATGGCGACAAATCGATCAAATGTGAAAGCGATGGTGAACCAGACGGAACAGTCGAGGGCTGCACGGATCAGGACATAACGAGAGCGATACACAAAGGTGAGGTCCAGGAAATCTAATGTGAAATAAAGCCTATTGATTCTCCGGAGTATGATCTCAGTGATAATGAACAGTAGATCCGTCCGTTGACATGGCCACCAGGTAGCGGGTGGTGCAGGTGGAGAGTCCACAATTTCCCTTGGACAGGATCACAATTGACACTAAATTAACTGTAAAGGAGAGAAGGGAGAAGTGGCTGTAAATTACTGAAAAACATTCTCTGCTTCTCAACCCTGGCAAAAAGGATTTTAGCACCAAAACCGTGTTGATTGGGATCGTGTCAGATCGGGTCCATGACCCCAACCTGCCTCCAACACCAGTAGTTCCAGATTTAACAAATCGTGGATGAGGAGGTACAGCACTCCGCTCACTGGACGCTGGTCAACTAGTTAAATGTAGCAATGAGGAGCCAAAGAATGGGTAGACTGGAGAACTGCACCCGGTCTCCAACCACTCCCACTGCAGGAACCCATCCCGGACTCGAATCACTCCCTGGGGGAGACGAAATCCATCCCTGACTCGAACCAGCCCCTGGGATTGGAGACACGCATACGTCTTGGACCACTCCCTCTGATGTATAATTGTGTTAAAGTGAAAAGGGAGTTTCGTTAGTCAATGCAAATGTGATCAAAGCACAGACATTTATTTCTACAGGAATATCATGAAAAGAAAAGTGTTATAATAACGTCTTAGAAAGGTGGTGATTGGACACATAAACAATGTGTACTCTTCTGGATTACACATGATAAAAATATCCAGGGTAACCAGCAGGTTCACATATTCACAAAAATAATACCATAACTGGGAGATTATAGTTATTGGGATATGCTGTGGCTCTATCATGTCGATAAGAGAAGGATGAGTGTTGAACTAATAGAGGCCTTTAAAATTATATAAGGGTTAGAGAGGAATAACGTGGACCTGATATTTCCACCTTTGCTGGTGACCAGTTCTGCATTTCCTGAAAATAAGATGGTCATCAATAAATTCACTATGGAATTCAAGAGAGACCTATTTAGTCGGAGTGCTCGGAACGTGGAATTGAGACCTCTTGGAATAGCTACAATGGAAAAAAATAAGAAGAAGCGAGGTTAGTACATGAGGGAGACAGGGTTGGAAGGATATACAGATAGGATTCATTGAGCTGGCATGAAGAGAGGCTCGTGAAGAGCAGGAAGGCAGTCCTAATCTAGTTGTCCCGAATGCCCATATTCTGTGCTGTAAAATCAGTAACTTGTCTATTAACAAGTCATAGTCATCAGTGTTTTTCGTCATATTGAAGAGGATCATTTATTATTGCAGTGCACTTATGAACAAATGCTTCTCAAGACTGTGCTCGGGAAGTATATTAATCAGCACCTGATAGTGCTGTCAACAACATTACTTCGAGTAAGAGTAAGATGGGGAACCGTATTGAATACAATGACAGATACTCCAGGAAATACGTGGTCCCTAGAGTTACGTGGTCCACATTATTTAGTCAGACACAATCAGTGCAATTCCAGAGTGACAGAGAGTGCCAGTTAGTCATGATCGCTGAGGTCAGGTGCTCCACTCCAGTAAGTGCACACACACACTGTATAATTCTACATTAACACATAATTCCGGTAATCCTTCCACTCTGAGATTTTCTTGCTTTGAACTGTGATTCCACAGAAAACAACATTCCACATAATTCAAGAACTTTACAATACACAGTGTCTCGAGCTTGAAACAGTTGAGACAATAGATTAAAACTGCACAGATATATCAGGAAATTAATGCAATTATATTATTGAGTGTGTTTCTGTGTAACTGTAACCATTCGAACTCATGTAATATTATTATTCTCATGGTAATCGAAGAAACCTGCTCATACACAGATTTACAAATCTTCACTGTTTAGGGATACTTACCAGGAACGCCAATTACAGCAAGGATCACATAGAATATGTTCCTCACCCATTGAATTGGTCGGTGCATTTTTTGCTTGGAGTAATCGGTCTGTTCGTGCTGCAGGTAATATCTCTGAAATACATTCTGAGGTGACACATTCCCAGTGCATTAACTTTATACCCTCTCGGATCGCCAAGGGGATACTAAAGTTGCAAAATTGTTCAAACAGGTTTTCTTAATTTTTGAACAAACAGATTACGGCAGCTGTGTTAATTCCCTGTTGATGGAATATATTTTCCAGTAAAATTGAATTGGACCCATCCCCACCCCCAAGTCTGGACAAATCTGATCACAATAACCAACTAATCATAACTGGAAGCTGTGTCAAATAGAAATCAAGGAAGTCCTGGAAAATTCATGAGTCCCATCTGTAGATTTCATATTGTTTTAGTGATTGCCTTCACTCTGCATGACTATTCAGAAATTAAATTCCTAAAGTCAGAGAAGTCTGTAACGGATGTTCGTCTCTAATTTGGATGCTCTCGTTAGCTGTGCAATTCCGTTCAACAATTCATATATTTAAACAAAACGGTGTATAGAATGGTTGCAACACAGCAGTTGGCCATTTTGTCTGTCTTGCCTGTGTCAGGTCTCTGCACGCGCAGCTCAGCTAATCTCATTCCCACATCTGCTCATCACTAACCTGCATTGTTTTTCTCTTCAGTTGTTTATTTAATTCGCTTCTGATTGAATCTATCTTCACCACTCTCTCAGCCAGTTCATTTCATATCCTCAAAACGTGCTTTGGAAACATACGTTTTCCCTCATGTCGTTTTGATTCTATTGCCAATCCCTTAAACCTGTGTCCTTTAGTTTTCGCCAGTTTTGTCAATGAGAGCAGTTTCTCTCTGTCCACACTGTTGAAACCGCCCATGGTTTGAAACAGCTCTATCAAACTCTCTCTCAATTTCCTCTTGAAGGATAACAACCCCGATTCTGTCATCTGTCGGCATAAAACATCTGTCACCCCTGAAATTTTCTCTTGAACATTTTCCACACCCGCTCTAAAGCCTAGACGTTGTTCCTCAAAGTGTGGTGCCTAGAACTGGACACAATGGCAGGATTTTCAATATTGTTCTCTCCCTCACACAGTCCGAGCTACTCCGTTTCCCTTTTCAACCTCTTTATCCGATACATCGATGATTGTGGCTGTGTCAAACCCTTGTTCCCATCGAGCTCGAAAATTTAATCAAATTTGCATTGAAATATCTGTCCCTCCCTCGCCTGAAAACGGTCCATCTGTGACTCCTCACTTCTCTTCCACGAATTCCTTCTCTCCATTTAATTGGACAGATTCTACATCAATATTTACTGTGATCCACCAACTTCCACAGTTATCTTGACCACACCTCCTAAAACTCCACTTTGCCGAAATAATAACTTCCATTCTCTCAGTTACCTCATCGACTTTAGTTTGTTTAAACGATGCCATCTTCCACACCAGAGCTTCTGCAGTCTCTTAATTTCACATTAACCGTGTATTCCTCACATAGGTTTTGCAGAGGCCTCAGCTTTATCTGTTCCATCACCTGAGTGACTGTCCTCACCTCCTTCCCTACCTTCCAGAACCATGATATTAATTCACATATTCTCACTTTCTATTGCAACCGCCTCCAGATTCAACACATCATCCTCCTCCATTTCCACCATGTCCACCTAAAATCGCGAACAAAATATCTTTGTTCACTCTTCCGTCACTCCCAAGATCTGGTTTGCTTACCCGAAGCTCCTTTCTATGCAAGTGCAAGATCTGCAACAGATAACCTTTCACCTATTATCATAAGGTCATTAGAAATAAAAGCGGGAGTAGGCCATTCAGCCCATAGATCATGTTCTACCATTCAATACCACAATGGCTGATCTGACCATGGCCATAATTCCAATTTCCCGCGAGACAGCAGTACGTCGTGAAAAGTCAGTCGAAACCGGCCTTGAATATATTCAATGACCCAGACTCCACTGACTCTGGGTAAGTGAATTCTACATGCGATGGAACTTTCAAGAGAAGAAATTCCTCCTCATCACCATTTTAATTTGGAGACTGCTTATTCATAAACTGTGGAGAATGTTCTGAGCAAAACGCGGGGCAGGGCAGGAATGTAACACACATCTGGGCTTAGTCGGCAGTAGCAAGATGAGGGTTGTTCCTTCTTTTTCCTTGGATGTGGGTATTGCTGGCGAGGCTGGGATGTGTTATCCATCTTTCGTATCTCTTGGAAACGTGGTGGAGGGCCACCTTCTTGAAACGCTTGACTCCATCTGCTTTAGGTGCACCCACAGTGCAATTATAAAGGAGGCTGCAAGATTTTGACCCAGCAATAATGAAGAAATGGTGATGTCGTTCCAACTCAGGATGTCTGTGTCTTGGAGGGAGCATTCAAGTGTTCATGTTTCCATGCGTCTGCCGGCCATATCCTTTTAGGTGTTAGCGGTCTCATGCTTGAAAGGAGTTTTCGAAATAAATTTGGTAACTTCCTGCGGTGTGATGTTATATATGGTGCACACGGCAGCCACTGTGTGCTGGTGGTGGAAAGCGTTAAGTGTTAGTATGGTGCATCGTATGCACATCAAGCAAGCCCATTTTCTTGGATTTTTCTGAGGTGCTTGAGTTTTGTTGGCGGTGGCACAGATCCAGGAAAGTATAGTGTATTCCATTATTCCTGACTTCGACCTTGTAGATTGCAGATGTAAAAGTCAGTGAGTTACTTGTTGCATAAATCCGAGCGTCTGATCTTCTCTGGAGCAACAATATTTATTTGGCTGGCCCAGTTAAATTTCTGATCAAAGGTAACGACTATGATATTAATAATGTGGTAATTGGGGAGTGACCACGACGATGAATATCAGGGGAGGTGGTTAGAATCTCTCTTGTTGGACAAGGCCATTTCATGGTCAATTTGTGATGCGATTTTTAGTTGCCTTTCATCAGCCCAAATCTGATCAAACAATGCAAAAAATGCAGTTCTTTTTGTGAGAGTGAAAGAAGACAGTTTCCGTTTGTCCGTCATTTTTCCAGAGTAAATTGCTTCTCAACCTGGCCTCAATCTTTGACCGTATAATTGAAAGAGGAAAATGACAGGGTAGTTGGGGGAAGTATAAACTGTCCTTGGTCTATTTGTTGAAACAAGCCACGAGTTTCATGATTGGATGTGATAATTTCGAAAAGATACATTGTAATGATCAGGAGAACATGGAAAATACGCTGTACTGTGTCATATATGGACATGAAGAGGGGTACTTGGATCTGATACAGGCTCTTCAATTCACCATCAATGCTTAGAACATAGAACAGTACAGCACAGTACAGGCCCTTCAGCCCACGATGTTGTCCCCAACCTTTAACCTACTCCCAGATCAAACTACCGACATACCCTTCATTCTGCTATCATCCATGTTTTAAAAGGGAGGTCACAATACGGATAGTTACGACGCTGTGTATACGAACCTTGGGGCATTCAAGGCTTAATCTTGGAAATTAGAAGAACCATATTTTCCCACTGCTTGGAGAGACATCGTAGTAACAGGGGGGAATGCAGAATGGATGCGCGGGGGTTCGTGCGAATGGGAGGGCCAACCTTGCCTTTTTGTTGATGGAACTGTAGCTCGAGTGTCCAGTTGGTAGGTGATGGAGGAAGCTGTTAGCATCACAGCTCTTACTCAGAGTTCTGGAAGTAATTGACAACGGATTGCAGAGTTCCACGGACAGTTAGTAATACAATTCCAGCCCCAGGGTATAATTGTATCTTCTGGGTTACCAAAACACAGCAGCAAGAAACCTCTAACCCCGAGGACTATGTCAGTTGGCTGTCAAGGCAAAGCTGCCACAGATTTCACATTTATAACAAACAGAAACGAAAGACGTGGATTCATTGGTGAATCAGATTCAATCCTTTTTCAGTACAAACATCTTCCTATTTCAATAATTTCGTTTTCTTTTCTCGAGAAAGTCTATTTTCCCTCCTAATTTTACATGTTGTTCCCAAATATTTATGTGATTTCCTGTTCAATTTCGCACAATATCAGGATGGATCAGTTCTACACTTACTAACTTGACAT
Source organism: Heterodontus francisci (assembly GCF_036365525.1). Taxonomy (NCBI): domain Eukaryota; kingdom Metazoa; phylum Chordata; class Chondrichthyes; order Heterodontiformes; family Heterodontidae; genus Heterodontus; species Heterodontus francisci. Next base: position 382,713 of record NW_027141742.1, on the reverse strand, counting down.
TCAACAAACCCCCTCAAAAATCTTCAAGGCAAATCTGCCAGCAAAAGCATGGCCACATCCTTCTGCCTCTCCCTCACATGAATTACAATTATTGCAGATTTTTACTTTGTGGTGAGTAGGTTCCTTGTTATCAATCCCTCCCTCAGGAGGGACTGATAACCTCATAGAATATTTTGTTCACCTGCCCTGCACGGCCTGAAGTTAGTCAAATCCCGCTCCCTGACAGCGATCAACAAAGGAACATGAAACATGCCAATTACAAGATCTGATCCTGAGAAGGCGCAAAATGTAGGACCATTATGTTAATTTGATAAACATGCATCCGTCAAAGGATAAAGCAGGAACCGTTCTTACTTCCACAACGGTTTATTCACAATCATCCATGCAGTATAAGTGCAGACTACATTTACCTGCTCCAGACCAGCTCCCCTGGATCCTTCCCAGGGCGGAAACTGGTTCTCCCATAAGTACCCTAATATTTCCACAATTAATATCAGCTGCTCTTAATCACAATTAGAGCAAGCAGCTATATATAATCAATTGACAAATCATTTGCAACATTGGCTCATTTGCAGCATTTTATTACCAGTCCATCAATGTGTCCATTGTACATTATTATTTTTCTTGTGATTCCTGTTCTAATATATAAGCTACATGTGAGAATTTCAGCTCCTGTTTGAAGACCAGAACTGCTCTTCACATATCCTGCATTGCATGAATGCACTACCTGTGGACTGTTCATTCAAAACACACCATGAAATCTAACGCGGCGGCGCTCACTCACACGGCGACATACACAAACACAAATATTACATCCAGACATCTCAGAAGGCATGATAGAGCAGGTTAAAACAGCGTGACATCAAGCACGAGGGCAAACGTATGGAGAGTGCGAGATTGATGAGCACATAGTGAGAGATATCGACTTCCAGACGGGTTTTGAAGGCAAGAAGAGTGTTGAAATGGTGTCGTGCTGGAATTTACGATGCCCTGGGTACCGTTTATTGGGGAAAACCGTGTTGACGATGCAGTAGAAACAGTGGTGCATAACAAATACTGTTCGACAACAGATGATAAGGGAGGAGTGGAGTGGGGTAAGTTCACAGCGATTTATAGCTTGGCAGATTGTTGTGATTGACACGGTGTCATTTGCAACAGGGTTGATATGTTCGTCCACGATTCTTCAAATTATTTCAGTGGAGCAATGAGGAAAAGGGAAATTTGATGAAACTGTGCTGGACAGGGATTGGGGTCTTATTCTTGGTCAGGATTTGAGCTGTGGCATTCAGCATACCTGCCATTTAGGCTGTGCTCCTGATTTGCTCGTTGGTAGACAAAAACTATGGTCGGCGACAGGGATAGTGAAACTGACCAGGAGCAGAGACTGGTCATGTGGCCCCATCTTACTGGAAGTTGGGGTAACTTGTGCTGGCTGCTGTTTGATTGGCTCCTGGCTTTGTGATCAGATTTCCTCCATGGCTCCCATTCAAAAGCTTCAGTGAACTTGGGCAGCAGCTGGTTCTGACAGTGGACACAGTGAGTATGATTCTTCCATATAAATAGATGAAAAAATATGAGCGTAGAATGTGGGAGGTCGGCCACGAGTGTGTTTGAACATTCAAACCTGGAGCTGGCAAAGACGCGGATGAGTTTTCAGCAGCGTTTGAGGTGAAACGGGGAAGACGAATGGGTCATTGTGATGGCGCAGCCTTGTGGCTGAAAGCTCATCTCGAGGTTATTATATGACCAAGATTGCGAAAAATATGGTTCAGTCTCAGACAGTTTCCAGAAAAAGCAATTCTGGCTCGAGAGTAAAGTTTGTAATAAGGAACAAAGTAAATGCCTTCAGACTTTCCACAATTTAATTGAAGGACATTGCTGTTCACCCAGTACCAGATTTCTGACAAACCGTGTGACAATCCAGAGACAACTGAGGAACGAGAGATGTGAGGGTGAGGTAGAGTTTGGTGTCTTCAGCACCAATAGTGAAACTGACATTCTGATTCTGGGTGATGTCATTGGCAGACAGAATGTAAGTGAGCAACAGACCTTTCGAGATAAACAGAGACATTGCTGCAGAAATTGGAGTAGAATCTACTGATGGTGATATTCTGGTGATGATTATAACGATAAGAATGGAAGAAGATAATTGCAGTTCCAGACACGGGGACGATGGTGGAGAGATTTTGAGGATTGACTTATCAACTCAGTCAATTGCTGCAGACAGGTCGAGAACTCGAGGAGGAAAAGTTAATGTTTATTTCAGTCACACGGGATGCCATTTGTGATTTTGATAAGAGCTAATATGTTACTGTGGCAGTGACGGATGTCTGATTGGAGGACTTCAATTGTGGAGTTCTGGAAAAGATAGGCACAAATTGAGGAGGCAACAAGAGAAAGGCAAGAGGTTGGGGTGGAAACTGAGTTTGTAAATCGATTAGAGAAAGGATTATAGAATAAAAACAAAAAGTGCTGGACATCCTCACCAGGTCTGGCAGCATCTGTGGGGACAGTAGCAGAGTGAACATTTAAGGTCAGTGAGCTTTCATCAGAAATGGCAAAGGTTAGGAATGTAATAGCTTTTAAGCAAATAAAGCTGGAGTAGGGCAAAAGAGAACAAAATGGAAGGTGTTGATAGGCCAGAGGGTCACAGAGAATAACTGACAAGAAATTCATGGGGCAAAGGCAAAGGCAAAGAAGATGTGTTAAAGGTGTGGTGAAAAACAGCACGTTCGTGCAGAGACGGTGTTAAATGACTGAATAATGAAAGCTCTAACCAAAACCACAAACATGAATAAAAACAGTGGGCAGGCACATGGCGAAAATAAATTGAATGATGTAACAAAGTAATATAAAATAAAGTAAAAATGAAAAGTAAAACTAAATATAAAAACAATGGGGGCTCGTCAGGCTCTGAAATTATTGAACTCAATGTTCAGCCCAGTTGCCTGTCGCTTGCCGAATCAGTCAATGAGTTTCTGTTCTCCAGCTTGCGTTGATGTTCACTGGAGCAACGCAGCAAGCCCAGGTCAGAGATATGGGAATGACAGCAGGTGTGTGTGTTGAAATGGCAAGCGACAGGAAGATCGGGGTTATGTTTCCGGGCTGAGTGGAGGAGTTCGGAAAAGTGGTCACCTAATCCACGTTTGGTCTCCCCAATATAGAGGAGACCACATTGTGAGCAGCGAGTACAGTATACTAATTCGAAAGATTTACAAGTAAGTGGCTGCTTCATCTGAAATGAGTGCTTCGGGCCATGGATGGTGAAGAGAGAGGAGGTAAAAGGGCAGGTATTACACATCATGCGATTGCATGTGAAGGTGCCATGGGAAGGAGATGAGGTGTCGAGGAAATGGAGGAGTGGTCCAGGGTGTTGCGGAGGGAACGATCCCCTCGGAATGCTGACAGGAGAGGGGAGGGGAAGATTTGTTTGGTGGTGGCATCACGCTGGACGTGTCAGAAATGGCGGAGAATAATCCCCTGGATGTGCAGGCTGGCGGGACAAGAGGAGCCCTGTCGCGGTTCATGGAGGGAGAGGAAGGGGTGAGAGCGCATCTGCAGGAAATGGGCGAGTCACGGTTGAGGACCTGTCAACCACAACGTGGGGCGGGGGGGCGGGGGGCGAGAGGGGGAATCCTCGGATGAGCAACAAGGAAAATATTTTCAAGGCGCTGTTGTGGATGGTTGCATCATCAGGGCAGATGTGTCGGAGAAGGAGAAACTGTGAGAATGAAATGGAGTCTTTACAGGATGCAGAGTGTGAAAAAAGGGTAAAGGGTCGCTCGGTCTAATCCCATTCTCCCTGTTCTGCTTCAATGATTCTGGGAAATGCTTAAATCTCTGAAGCAAAGGAAAGGACAAAGAAATGAAGACTTACGATCCCATGTACTTTGATTCACTCCGATTTTTTTTTGGCATAATACGTTGCCTGATAAGTTTCAGTTATTGCAATTTGCTGGCAATGTTAACAAACCTATAAATGTACTTTTGTATAGAAGAGTCTTAAAGAAATAAGACAATAACAGAAATCTTTGGGTAGTAAATATAAGAAAGTTTAGGAAAGGAAAGACATAATTCACAAACGTAGGGTAATGGCATTTACAGCTTTAGCCGGTTTCATGGTTTGCTGAAGTATAGATCACTTTCAAGCTCTCAGCTCTCTGCTCTTGATATCGAACCCGGTTGCAGAAATAAAATGTGGTGCACACTCCGGAAACTTCAGAGTTTGTCCAACACAGAAACCTGATGGAACCCTCATTGTTGTCTCTTAGATAACTATCATGTATGTCGCAGTTAGCGTATTTTTGACTAAATAATTGGTAAGAGCTGTTGTTTGGTAAACTTTGTTTGTTCTTAATTGCATCTTCCAGTTGATGACACGTGGTTTGAAATGGCAGCAATTAGTTATCCAAAGAGAACAATGTTTTCTTTACCCTACCAGTTTCAATCTGATGTTGAGTAACTCAGTATTCATAAGCTAGACTCTTACAAGGCCTTGGTGTACAGTAACTTATCAAAGTTTAGAAAGATTCAAATTTCATATGAAATTGATTTTTACAGAAACTTTAAACTTAAACATTTTGTATTCATTAATACTTTAAATGAATGAACAGACTTTCTAATATATTTATCAGTTACAACAATGCACTCATTATAACTTAATCATGTTTCATTACTTTTATAATCATGACAGGGTAATACTTAATGCAGAATCAATGCATGTAGATAATACATAATACAAAATGCAGAGTACGAAATGGCTGAAAAGACAAATGATAATCTTAAAATGGCTTCCTTGACCTTATTGGTTATTAAAGCGAATACAGTATCAAAATGCTAAAGTTTAGCTGCGATCACACACTCCGTGGCTGCCGACAGCTATCCCGACAACCCAGGGATTTTCAAGGTTTACCCAAACTGGAGCCGCAGTAGTTGGTGGCGGACCTGGGAGGGGGTAGATAAACATACAAACACGCAATCACAGCAACAAAATACTTACATTTGCCATAGAAAATACCATTTAAGATAACCACAGCACATATTACTCATATTAGATACAGCAGATGTCACTTGAGCTAATCGCAGAGTATATTAACTCAACAATGCACAGAAAATATCACTTCAACTGGTCACAGCAAACATCACTGAAAATTTGTGTAGAAAATGCCACTTAAACTGGAAACAGAAAATAACACTTAAACTAGACACTAGAAATATCACTTAACATTATCACAGCAAATTTCAGTTAACATTAACACAGCAAAAACTGTGCCCATTTTCAGTATTTTTTACTTTTTTGGGGATCATTTTACGTGATATTTTCTGCATCCTTCTTATGTTGCATTTATTGTGACAATTTTAACTGATATCCATTGCTGTCATCTTACAAACAGGTAGTTACTTTTGCAAATACGTTTCTATATATTTTCAACAACCTGTCTTTAAGCGGATTGTGATTTAAATGTTTTCCTTTTCCTTAAGAAAAAAACCCCGATGACGCATTTCTCCACTCCCTCAGCTTGTGAACCCTGACTTGTAACAGACTGTCACAATACTGTTCTTAAAGTTAAGTCAAAACAGTCGGGTTTATTAGCACACAGTCTTGAACTAGGGAGGGGGTTAAGTTCACAAGGCACGCTCACAGACATACAAAGAAAGGTAAAGGCATCAAAAGGACAAAGACATCTAACACGTAGAAAATACCTTAATTACAAACTGACAGGGGCTTCAGTTGAAAATAGGGATGGTTTATTTTTTTAACTAACATAAAGTTTAACAAGGATTTATTTAGTGACTGTCATTCCTCCACGAGTGCCTATTGTGACTTGATGCACCATGACACTTCCAACAGTTGCTTCCAGTCCACTGGATGTGACAACACTGCTCTGCTCGAGGCCAGTTAATTCTGTATAACCATATTAATTACCTTTTCGATGACAAAACTATATAATGTGTAAATGTTCTGTTGGAGTTTTCTAGTATGTAAATAACTTAATGGGAAATAGTTTTGTCTGTAATCTGATGTATTAGCTACCAATCCAGTACTGTTTAGATGATGTTGATTTTCAGTTTGATTGTTTTCGCAAAAGTCTGAAAGCATGGAATCTTGCTGTCATATTCTTTAATTGGTCAATGGAAAATTCATACTTGTTGTTTCAAGATAACATTCTCTATAGAGGTCAGACCAGACCGGACCTGATGTGTGTGTATCACTGAGCCTGGGGGAGAGCAGACCGGAAGCTCTGTGTTTGTATCAGTGAGCCTGTGAGAGAAATGATGGGCTCCACTGTGTCTGTATCACTGAGCCTGGGCAGAGAGCAGACCGACCCCACTGAGCCTCCATGACGGATCCTGGGGCAAAGTGGACAGGGTCACTGAGCCTGCGGAAGAGCAGACCTGCCCCATTGTGCCTGTATCACTGTGCCTGCGGTAGAGCAGACCGGCTCCACTGTGCCTGTATGAGTGAGCCTGGGGTGGAGCAGACCGGCTCCACTGTATCTGTATCACTGAGCCTGGGGGAGAGGCAGGCTGGCTCCACTGTATCTGTATCACTGAGCCTGGGGGAGAGGCAGGCTGGCTCCACTGTGTGTGTATCACTCAGCCTGGGGTAGAGCAGGCTGGCCCCATTCTTTATGTATCACTGAGCCTGGGGCAGAACAGAGCGTCTCCACTGTGTCTGCATCACTGAGCCTGGGGCAGAGCAGACTGGCCCCATTGTGTCTGCATCACTAAGCCTGACGGATAGAAGAACCGTTGGAATGTATCTGTATAAGTAAGACTGACGGAGTGAAGACTCGCCCCAATTTGTCTGCATCACTGAGCCTGGGGGAGAGCAGACTGTCGGTACTGTGTCTATATCACTGAAACGTGATGAGAGCAGACCGTGCCAACGTGCCTGCATCACTGAGTCTGATGAAGAGAAGACCCGCCCCACTGTGTCTGTGTGACTGAGTCTGAGGGAGAGCAGATTGGTCCCACTTTGTCTGCATCACTGAACATGGGGGAGAGCAGAAAGGGCTCCACTGTGTCTCTATCACTGAGCCTTGCAAAGCTGCCCCACTGTGTCTGTATCACTGAGCCTGGGGAGAGTAGACCAACTCCACTGGGTCTGTATCACTGAGATTGGGGGAGACCAGACCGGCCCCTACGTGTCTGTTTCAGTGAGTCTTGGGGAGAGCAGACTGGGCTCATTGTGCTAGTATGAGGGATCTTGGGGGAGAGCATACAGGCCCTCTCTGTTTCTGTATCACTGAGCCTGGACAGAGCAGACCAGCACCACTGTGTCTGTATCACTGAGCCTGACGGAGAGAAGACCCGCCCCACTCTGTGTCACTGAGTCTGGGGGAGAGCAGATTGACCCTGCTCTGACTGTGTCACTGCACCTGGTTAAAGCAGATCGGCCCATCAGCGTCTGCATCACTGAGCCTGGGAGGAAGACAGACTGGCCCCACTGTGTCTGTATCACTGAGCCTGATGGAGGGTAGACGCGTCCCAATGTGTCTGCATCACTAAGACTGACGGAGAGCAGTCCAGTCCCACTTTGTCTGCATCACTGAACATGGGGGAGAGCAGACGTGCTCCACTGTGTCTGGATCACTGAACCTGGGGGAGAGCAGACCAGCTCCATTGTGTCTGTATCACTGAGCCTGACGGAGAGAAGACCTGCCCCACTCTGTGTTACTGAGCCTGGGGAGAGAAGATTGACCCTGCTGTGTCTGTCACTGAGCCTGGGAGGAGAGCAGACCGGCCCACCAGTGCCTGCAATACTGAGCCTGGGGAGTGGGCAGACTGGACCCACTGTGGCTGTATCGCAGAGCCTGACGGAGAGAGGACCCGTCCCAATGTGTCTGTATCACTAAGACTGATGCAGAGAGGACCGGCCCTACTGTGCCTGTATCACTGAGCCTGGGAGAGAGCAGACAGGCCGCACTATGTCTACATCACTGAGACGGGGTGAGAGCAGACCGACATCACTGGGTCTGTATGACTGAAGTTGGGGGAGAGTAGACCGGCCCCAACGTGTCTGTTTCAGTGAGTCTTGGCGAGAGCAGACTGGCCCCACTGTGTCTGTGCCACTGAGCTGGGGGGTCAGTGGACCAGCCCATCAGTATCCACGATACTGAGCCTGGGGGGAGGGCAGACTGGCCCCACTGTGTCCGTGTGTCTGATCTTGGGGAAAAGCAGACCAACTCCACTGTGTTTTTATGAGTGAGCTTAAAGGGGAGCAGACCGACTTCACTGTTTCTGCATCAGTGAGCCTTGGGGAGAGCAAACTGTTCCCGCTGTGTCTGTATCACTGAGCTGTGGGAGAGCTGACCGGCTTTGCAATGCCTGTGTCACTGAGCCTGGGGGAGAGCAGCGTTACCGCACTTTGTCTGCATCATTGACCCTGGTGGAGAGTAGCCTGGACCCACTGTATCTTTGTCACTGAGCCTGGGGGAGAGTGGACCGGCCCCACTGTGTCTGTTACACTGATCCTGGGGTACAAATAACAAGGAACAAAGAACAGTACAGAACAGGAAACGGCCATTCGGCCCTCCAATCCTGTGCTGATCTTGATGCCTGTCGAAACTAAAACCTCCTGCACACCCGGGGTCCGTATCCCTCTATTCCCATCCTATTCATTTATTTGCCAAGGTGCCTCTGAAAAGTTGTTTTCGGACCTGCTTCCACCACTTCTCCCAGCAGCAAGTTCCTGGCACTCTCCACCCTCTGTGTAAAAAACTTGCCTCGCACATCCCCTCTAAACTTTTCCCCTCACACCTTAAACCTAGTACCCCTCGTTACTGACTCTTCCACCCTGGGAAAAAGCTTCTGACTATCCACTCTGTCCACGCCACTCATAACATTGTAAACCTCCATCATGTCGCCCCTCCACCCCCGTCGTTCCAGTGAAAACAATCTGAGTTTATCCAACCTCTCCTCACAGCCAATGCCCTCCAGACCAGACAGCATCCTGGTAAACCTCTTCTGTACCCTCTCCAAAGCCTCCACGTCTCTCTGGCAGTGTGGTGACCAGAAATGTACACAATATTCCACGTGTGGCTTAACTAATGTTCTGTACAGCTGCAGCATGACTTGCCAATTTTTATACTCTATGCCCCTACCAATGAAGGCAAGCATGCCGTCTGCCTTCTTGACTAACTTATCCACATGTGTTGCCACTTTCAGTGAACTGTGGACATGTACACCCAGGTCTCTCTGCCTGTCAATACTCCGAAGGGTTCTGCCATTTACTGTATACTTCCCACCTGTATTTGATCTTCCAAAATGCATTATCTCACATTTGTCTGGATTAAACTCCATCTGCCATTTCTCTGTCCAAGTTTTCAACTGATCTATATCCTGCTCTATCGTCTGACAATCCTCATCACTATCCGCAACTCCACCAACCTTTGTGTCGTCCGCAAACTTACTAACAGACCAGCTACATTTTCCTCCAAATCATTTATATATACTACAAACAGCAAAGGTCTCAGCACAGTTCCCTGTGGAACACCACTAGTCACAACCCTTCATTCAGAAAAGTACCATTCCATTGCTAACCTCTGTCTTCTATGACCGAGCCAGTTCTGTATCCATCTTGCCAGCTCACTGATGATCCCGAGTGACTTCGTATATTGCACCAGTCTGCCATGCAGAACCTTGTCAAAGGCTTTACTGAAGTCCATATGACAACATCCACTACCTTTCCTTCTTCAATCATCTTCGTCACTTCCTCAAAAAACTCAATCAAGTTAGTATATCTTGGAAGATTTTGGAGCTGCAGGAGGTTACAGAGTTAGAGAGGTGCGAGAAAATCGAAGGAATTTAAAACTAGGATGACATTTTTACCAGCGAGGCGTCGCTCATCAGGGAGCCAATGTAGGCCAGCGATTACCACGGTGATCAGAGAACGGGATTTGGTATCAGTTAAGACAAAGGCCGCAGAGATTTGGATGATTCAAGTTTATGGAAGGAAGAATGTTGGAAGCCAGTCAGGTGTGCATTGGAATATTCAAGTCTGCAGGTAACAATGGCATGGATGAAGATTGCAGCAGCAGATGAGTTGAGGAAGGGGCCGAGTTAAGTAATGGACAGAGGTTAAAATCGGTGGTCTTAATGATGGTGCAGTTCTGTGCTCTGATCCTCATCTCAAGGTCAAATATGACATTGATGCTGCGCACATGCTTGTTCAACTCAGACAGTTGCCAGGGAGGGGGTTGCATTTGATAGCCAGGGGACGATGTTTGTGCCAAGGGAAAAACACAACGGTCACTCTTCCCAATATGTGACTGGAGGAAATGTCTCCTCATCATGGTTGTCAGACAAGCAGTCTGAGAAATTAGAGGCTGTCGAGGAGTTGAGAGAGATGAATATGGTAATGTCGAGCCGGGTGTTGTCGACAGAAATGTGGAAGTTGATGCTGTACTTTGGACGATGTCTCTGAGGCGCAGCATGCCAATGAGAAATATAAGTGGGTAAAATATAGATCCATGGGGGACAACAGAGGTAAAAGTGTTGGTGCAGGAAGAGAAACCACTGCAGACAATTCTCAGGCTGTGATTAGATCGGTAAGAATGGAACAGGTTGAGAACAGTCGCAGCCATCTGGATTCTCACATTACCCTTGCCTTGTTCTCTGCCTCCTTAATGTAATATTTCACTGGTGTAACTCCCTTTAACGTTGCTTTATCAGAATTTTCCACATTCTTCGTTTTTTTACTCAATTCCTTTTTTCCTTAACTCAATTTCTGTAAAATTCAATTCATTAACGGTGATTTGCACATTTGAACGGCCCTCATTGCAACACCAGATGAGTTTTGTGGACAGAACTAGATACAATTAGCAAAGACAACATCAAGCCAGGTATTCGTGCCAAGCAGCAGGGCTTACGGCTGGTTCCTGGGTTGCTTTATTGTTAATTTGCTCTTTCTCTCTCTTCGACTGAACTTGCTGACGATTGTGATCCTGTCCAGAGGGAAGTGCCGTCTCACCAAATATGGCACTCATTATTTGGTGGCCACGACAGTGGTGCACCTAATGGTGGCGATCATTGAAGTCAAACTGAAGTGAATTAACAGTACTTACTTGCTGATAAATGTCTTTTTCATCAGTTCCATAGGCGCCATGAAACTTGTCATAAAAATTGCAGCAATAAAAACAAGAAATACTGGAAATACTCAACAGGATTGACAGCATCTGTGGAAATAGAAGCAGAGTTAACCGTTCAAATCAGTGACCCATCTTCAGAATTAGCAGATATTAGAAATGTGAAAGGTTTTAAGCAAGTAAAGCGGGGGTGGGGCAAAAGATAACAAAAGGGAAGGTGTAGATAGGACGAGGTCACAGAGAATAACTGACCAGAGGTCATGGAGCAAAGGCAAAAAATATGTTAATGGTGTGTTGAAAGATCGGGTGTTAATGGACTGAAAACTAAACAGCCACAAGCGCAAGTATTAAAAAAACAGTAGGTAGGCAAACTGAACAAACTAAGATCAAATAAAATAATATAAACACAAAAAAGATTTTGAAAAGAAAGAAGAAAAACATAACTAAAATAAAAGTGAAATGGGGGCCCGTCATGCTCTGAAATTATTGAACTCAATGTTCAGTCCAACAGGTTGTCGTGTGCCTAATCGGTAAATGAGATGCTGTTCCTCGAGTTTGCGTTGATGCTCACTGGAACACTGCAGCAATCCCAAGACAGAGATGTGAGCATGAGAGCAGGGGGATGTGTTGCAATGACAAGCAACTGGAAACCCGGGGTCATGCTTTCGGACTGAGTGGAGGTGTTCCAGAAAGCGTTCATCCAGTCTCCGTTTGGCTTCCTTAATGTAGAGGAGACCACATTGTGAGCAGCGAATGCAGTATACTAGATAGACAGAAGTACAAGTAAATCGCTGCTTCACCTGAAAGGAGTATTTGTGGCCTGGGATAGTGAGGAGAGAGTCGGAAAATGGGCAGGTATTATACCTCCTGCGATTGCACAGGAGACTGCCATGAGAATGGGTCGAGGTGATGGGGGTAATGTAGGATTGGACCAGGCTATCGCAGAGAGAGAGAGCGATCACTTCAGAATGCTGAAAGGTGAAGGGAGGGGAAGATACGTTTGGCAGTGGCATCACATCGGAGGTGGCAGAAATGGCGGAGGATGATCCTTTGGATATGGAGGCTGATGGGTGGAAACTGAGGACAAGGGGAACACTGTCGCTGTTCTGGAAGGAAGGGGACGGGGCGAGGGTAGGGTACAGGATGTGGGCCAGACACTGTTGAGGACCCTGTCAACCACAGTTGGGGGGAGGGAATCCTCAGTTGAGGAAAAAGGAAGACATATCAGAAGCGCTGATATGGGAGGTAGCATCATCAGAGCAGATGCGTTGGAGATGGAAAAACTGGGAAAATGAAATAGAGTTCTTCCAGGAGGCAGGATGTGAAGAAGTGTAGTCGAAGTATCTGTGGGGGTCGGTGGGCTTCTAACGTATATCAGTAGACAGCCTATCTCCAGAGATAGAGATAGAGAAGTCGAGGAAGGGAAGGGAAGTGTCAAAGATGGACCATGTAAACCTGAGAGAAGCAAGGTTGATAAGGTTATCCAGTTCGGGGCGGGAGCAGGAAACGGCACCGATACAGTCATCAAAGTACCGGAAAAATACTTGAGAGAGGGAGCCTGAGTTGGACTGGAACAACATATGTTCGACATATCCCACTAAAAGGCAGGCATAACTAGGATCCATGCGTTTCCCCACAGCAACACCTTTTACCTGAAAGAAGTGAGTTGAGTTGAAGGAGAAGTTGTTCAATGTGAGAGCAAATTCAGTCAGGCAGAGGAGGGTGGTGGTGAATGGGGATTGGTTGGGCCTCTGTTCAAGGAAGAAACGGAGAGTCCTCAAACCACCCTGGTGGGGGTGGAGGTGTAGAGAGATTGAACGTACATAGTGAAAAGGGGGCGGTTGGGGCCAGGATACTGGAAATTGTAAAAATGACATACGGCCTCAGAAGAGTCACAGATGTAGGTCGGAAGAGACTGGACCAGTGGAGAATGGATAGAGGTAAGATAGGAAGAAATCAGTTCAGTGGGGCAGGAGCAACCTGACACAATGAGTCTGCTCGGGATGTCCTGCTTGTGGATCTTGGGAAGGAGGGAGAAGTGGGTTGTCCAGGATGCGGGATGATGAGGTTGGAAGATGTCAGTGATTGTCTTGTGGACAGTCGCTTGATGTTCGGTGATGGGGTCATGGTCCAGAGGGAGGTAGGAAGAAGCATCTACAAGTTGGCGCTGAGCCTCTACAAGGCAGAGGTCGGTATGTCATACAACAACAGCACCACCCTTGTTTGCAGCTTTGATGAAAATGTCGAGGTTAGACCTGAGAGAACGGAATGTCTCAAGTTCAGAGGAGGACAGGTTAGAGTGAGTCAGGGGGGCAGAGAAATTGAGATGACCAATGTCTCGCCAACAGATTTCAATGAAAAGATCAGGAGCGGGTAAGAGGTTGGGGGAGGTGTCCAAGTAGGGGGAGAATGCTGGAGGTGGGTGAATGGGTCTGCTGATCGGTGGGGGGTGGGTGGTGGGGGTTCTCCTGGTCAAAGAAGTGAGCTCCGAGGCCCAGGCGATGGAAGAACAGCTCAACGTTATGTCGAGCGCGAGATTCATTGAGGTGGGGCGGAAGGGGATAAAACGGAGTACTTTGCTGAGTGCAGAACCTTCGGCGTCAGAGAGGGAGAGGTCAGAGGCATATTTATGCGTGGCGGATGGGTGGTTTGACAGACTTTTAACCCATTTTCAGCCGAACTATGTCATCCTGTTGTTCAGTGCTCTCACTGTCCAACATATTATAACGTCCAATATATTCCAGCAGGGCACTGCTACGCAGCATGGATGATCAAAATGATCCAGACAGCAAGAACTGGAAGAGATCAATGATCTTGCTCTTTACTATGTCTGGCAATTCCGTTATTCACTGGGTAACATATGTTGTGCATTGCCTGAGGCGGCGGGTGTGGGGAACCACAATTATGCAAGCAATACAACAGTAATCCAACATGCATCACCGAGCAAACTGGATGCATGCTGCAGCTTGTCATCTGTTGTAACAACACATGTATCTGTTGACTGACACCAGGAACGTTCACGGAAGGGTTGAAGAACGGGATGAAACATCTGGTTACACTGAATCGGAGATTGTGAAAAAAGCAAACAATTGATCAGAATGCTGCACCAGGCTGTGTGGATTGCAATCCAGACTATAACACCTCATTATCATATATATTCCGTAACACCACGATAGCAGGTGATGGGAGGAAGCAGGCTGACTCTCTTGAGAGTGAGAGCTGGCCAATAAACCAGCTCAGATGTAGAGTGCAGCTGCATTGGGTCTGCCCCCACACTTGATATCAAATGGAAAGAAATAAGGCAGGTAAGGCAAATACAACAAAAAAGGGTAATGCAGAAAAAAAAGGAATAAAAAGAATGGAAAATCTTCTGGTCACTTCAGAGCAGGTAATAATAATCTCGATTCAACCAGATCTTGTAAATGTCAACTGTACAAATATAATGCACACTGGACCATATTGGTTATATGTGAATCACAGAATCATATAAAGTTCAAGGACAGAAAGAGGCCACTTGGTTCATCCTGTCTGTGTTGGGGAAAAAGATCCACCTATTCTAATCCCACCTTCCGGTATGCGATCCGTAGCCCTGCAGATTACGGCACTTGAGATGAATATCCAGACTCTTTTTGAATACGTTGAGTGTATCTGCCTCAACTACCCTTTCAGGCAGTGAGATACGGGCAACCACCACCCTCTTGGTGAAAAAAGGGTTTCCCTCATCTCCCCTCTAATTTTTGTACCAATCACGTTAAATCTATGACTGCTAGTCACTGCTTGGGTGAATAAACCTTCACCTCCAATCTATCCATGCCCCACCATTTTGCAAATTTCATCAGATCTCCCCTCAGACTGCTCTGCTTCAAGGAGAACAACCCCAGCCCATCCAATATTTCCTCATTGCTGCATTATTCAAGTCCTAGCAACATCCTCGTTAACCTCCTCTGTGCCCTCTCCAGTGCAATTACAACCTTCCTGTGATGAGGAAACCAGAGCTGCGCACAGTACTAAAGCCGTGGCCTAAGCAATGAGTCAGACAGTTCCAGAAAAACCTCGCTGCTCTTGTATTCTATACCTCGTCTAACAAAGGAAAGGATTCCAAATGCCTTCCTAACCAACTTATCGACTTGGTCTGCGACTTTCAGGGGTCTATGGACATTCAACCCATCTGTGGACATTCACCCCAAGGACCCTCACTTCCCCTACACTTGTCAGTATTTTCCCATTCATTCTGTATTCCTTTGCCTTGCTTGACCTCCCCAAATCCATCAACTCAAACTTCTCCAAGTTGAATCTTGTCTGCCCATCTGACCAGACCATCAGTATCTTCCTGCAGCCGACAGAAGTCCTTCTCGTTATCTACCACACAGCCAACCATTGTGCCGTGCGCAAATGTTTTGATCATGCCCCCTACATTTACGTCCAACTCGTTAATATGTACCACAGAAGCATGGGACCCTGAACAGAGTCCTGCAGAACGGCCCTGGAACTGGAAACAGCTCTCCAGTCGTTAAAACAGCCGTCAACAATTAAACTTTGTTTCTTCCCACTGAGCCAAATTTGTATCCACATTGTTGCATTTCCCTGGATCCCACGGGATTTTATTTTTTTAACCAGTCTGCCATGTGGAACCCTGTCAAAAGCCTTGCTAAACTCCGTCTAGACCACACGAACTGCACTATCCTCATCTACCTTTCGTGTTCCATCTTCAAAAAATTCGATCAATTTGCTGAAACAAGATCTTCCCTTAACAAATCCATGCTGACTATCCTTGATTAATCGATGCCTTTCTAATGACAGTTTATCATGTCTCTCAGAATAGTTACCAGTAATTTGCCCACTATTGCTTTTAGACTTACTGGCCTTCAATGATTCGGTGTCGCCTTCGCTTCCTTTTTAAACAGAGGTACAACATTAGCAATTCTCCAATCCTCTGGCACCACACCTGTATCCAGTGAGGTCTGGGGAATGACAGTCAGACCTTCACTATTTCTTGCTTCTTTTAACAGCCTAGCGCACATTTCATCCGGCCTTGGTGATTCATCAACTTTCAAGGATACTAATGCCATTAATACTTCCTCTCTCCCTATCTTTATCACATCCAATAATTCACACTCCTCCTCTTTAACTACAATATCTGCATCGTCGCCCTCTTTTGTGAAGAGAGACGCAACGTTTACATTAAGAACCGTGCCACGATCTTCCGCTCCTGCACATAGGTTATCTTTTTGGTCTTTTGTGGGCCCTATTCTCTCCTTCGTTATCTTCTTACTCTTAATGTATCCAAAAAACATCTTTGGGTTGATCTTAATCTGCTTGTCAATATTCTTTCATGACCATTCTTTGCTTTGCTTATTTCCATTTTGATTTAATTCCTGCACATTCTATACTCCCCTCGCCTTTCTGTAGTTTTGAGTTCTCGGTGTCGGACATAAGCTTTCCTTTTCTACTTTAGCTGTAGGCTCCTTGACATCCATGGCGGGGGGTGGGGGGTGGATAGGTTTGGCCCTCTCACCCTTTTCATTTGTGGGTACATGTTTACCCTGAACCCCTTGAATCTCCCCTTCGCATGCCTCCCACTGTTCTGACATTGATTTACCTTCATGTAGCTGTTTCCAGTTGACTTTAGCATAATCACTTCTCAGTTTAGTAAAATTGCCCCAATTGAGAACTCTAACTCTTGTTCTATTTCTGTCCTTTTCCATAGTTAGGTTAAAAGAGACTGAATTGTGATCACTAACACCAAAATGCTTTCCCACTGCTACCCCTTCCACCTGCCCATCTTCATTTCCTAAAACTAAGTCTAAAACTGCTCCCTCTCTTTATGGACTTGCTGCATAGTGAGCAGAACGTTTCTTCTGAATGTACCTCAATAATTCTGCTCACTCAATTTCTTTCACACAAAAACTATCCCAGTTAATATTCGTGCATTTAATGTCCCCTACTATTAATGCCCTATTGCTCATGTACTTCTCACAGGTTTCCAACAAAGCTGCTCTTCTATCTCCATCTGACTGTTTTGGATGACAATAGTACACTCCCAAAAGGGATTGCACCTTTTTTGTTCCTCAGCTAAATCCATTTGGCGTCATTTGACGAACCTTCCTACATGTCACCACTCTTCACAGCTGTAATAATTTTCTTGACCAAAATTTCCACGCTCCCTCCTTTCTTATCCTCCTCCCTGCGCATCTGAAATCCCTGTAACCAGGAACGGTGAGCTTCCATTCTTTCCCCTCCTGAAGCCATGCTTCTATAATAGCTATTCGGGCAGCACAGTGGCACAGTGGTTAGCACCGCAGCCACACAGTTCCAGCGACCCAGGTTCAATTCTGGGTACTGCCTGTGTGGAGTTTGCAAGTTATCCCTGTGTCTGAGTGGGTTTTCTCCTGGTGCTCCGGTTTCCTCCCACATACCAAAGACTTGCAGGTTGATAGGTAAATTAGCCATTATAAATTGCTCGCAGTATAGGTAGGTGGTAGGGAAATATAGGGACAGGTGGGGATGTGATAGGAATATGGAATTAGTGTAGGATTAGTATAAATGGGTGGTTGATGGTCGGCACAGACTCGGTGGGCCGAAGGGATGTTTCACTGCTGCAAATCTAAATCTAAATCTATGATATCATACTTCCACAGATGCTGCCAGACCTGCTGAGTGATTCCAGCATTTCTTGTTTTTATTTCAGATTTCCAGCATCCGCAGTATTTTGCTTTTATTTCACGTGTCTATCTGTGCCCTCAGCTCATCTGCTTTAGTTTCTAAACTACTTGAATTGAAATAGATACTCTTGAAAACTGCCAAAATCCTTTTTTATTGTCCAACTGTCGTTTGCTCTGTCTTCCAGACACATCCATTAATTTGCTGCCTTCCATTTTCATTTCTGAATTTTCTGCCTTCAATTTTCATTTCTGTCTGCATTTAATAAAAATGCACACTGGACCAGGAGTGGTAAATGTGATGAATATATTAGTAATGCAGAAAGCACGACATCTAGTAAATGTGAAACATTTAATAATATTGCACACTGGGACACAGCTAATTGTTACAAAACAATTATTAATAATACAGTCTGGGATATACCTGGTAAATGTGAAACATTTATTAATCTGCACACGGGACGACATGTGTTTAATGTGATGAATATATTAGTAATGCAGACTGGACCACCTCTCGTAAATCTGATAACTTTATTGATATGCACACTGCAGCACCTCTGATAAATGAGAACCATTTAATAATAACGCCCACTGGACCACATCCAGTTATTATAAAACAATATTATAATAATTCACTCTGTGCTGCATCTGGTAAATGTGAATCATTTAATAATAATTCAAATGGAACAAAATTTGACAAATGTAAATAATGCACACTGGTAAATAATCCATATCATATGGTAAATATCAACTGTTCAAAAATAATGGAAATTGGAAAACAGCTGGAAAATCAGAAGTGTTCAGTAATTTTAAAATATTTCATGGGGTGTGGGCATCCCTGGAAAGGACAGCATTTTTTGCCTATCCTTAATTTCTCTTGACAATGGGGTGGCTTGATGGGCCTCTTCAGAGGGTAGTTAAGAGCCAAACACATTGCTGTGGGTCGGGACTCACAGTCGGCCAGACCAGTTAAGGACTGCGGAATTTCTTCTCCGAAGGACATTAGTGCACAAGATGGGTGATCAGATCATCAAATAAAGTTTCATGGCTGCAGCATTGAAACTAACTTTCAATTCTGAATTCTTATGAATTAACTGAAACTAAAAATCCACCAACTGCCATGGTGGCATTTGAACACACGGCCCCACAGAATCCAACTGCGTCTCGAGACAAATAACTTAATGACATCAGTACTACACCGCCACCATGCATTGCACACAGACCTAACTGTGGAAGATGCGAAAAGTTTAATGATAATGTATATTTCGTCATGTATGGCAAGTGTTTAATCCTAAATAAAACTGCAAAATGTACCGCATCTTCTAAATATGAAGCATGGAATAATAATGCACACTGGACCACATCAGGTGAATGTGAAGCATTTAATATTAATTCAAACTGGACCACATCAGGTGAATGTGAAGCATTTAATATTAATTCCCACTGGACCACATCAGGTGAATGGGAAGCATTTAATATTAATTCACACTGGACCACTTCAGGTGAATGTGAGGCATTTAATATTAATTCCCACTGGACCACATCAGGTGAATGTGAAGCATTTAATATTAATTCCCACTGGACCACATCAAGTGAATGTGAAGCATTTAATATTAATTCACACTGGACCACATCAGGTGAATGTGAAGCATTTAATATTAATGCACACTGGACCACATCAGGTGAATGGGAAGCATTTAATATTAATTCACACTGGACCACATCAGGTGAATGGAAAGCATTTAATATTAATTCACACTGGACCACATCAGGTGAATGGGAAGCATATAATATTAATTCCCACTGGACCACATCAGGTGAATGTGAAGCATTTAATATTAATTCACACTGGACCACATCAGTTGAATGTGAAGCATTTAATATGAATTCACACTGGACCACATCAGTTGAATGTGAAGCATTTAATATTAATTCACACTGGACCACATCAGGTGAATGTGAAGCATTTAATATTAATTCACACTGGACCACATCAGGTGAATGTGAAGCATTTAATATTAATTCACACTGGACCACATCAGGTGAATGGGAAGCATTTAATATTAATTCACACTGGACCACATCAGGTGAATGGGAAGCATTTAATATTAATTCACACTGGACCACATCAGGTGAATGGGAAGCATTTAATATTAATTCACACTGGACCACATCAGGTGAACGTGAAGCATTTAATATTAATTCCCACTGGACCACATCAGGTGAATGTGAAGCATTTAATATTAATTCAAACTGGACCACATCAGGTGAATGTGAAGCATTTAATATTAATTCCCACTGGACCACATCAGGTGAATGTGAAGCATTTAATATTAATTCAAACTGGACCACATCAGGTGAATGTGAAGCATTTAATATTAATTCCCACTGGACCACTTCAGGTGAATGTGAAGCATTTAATATTAATTCACACTGGAACACATCAGTTGAATGTGAAGCATTTAATATTAATGCACACTGGACCACATCAGGTGAATGGGAAGCATTTAATATTAATTCACACTGGACCACATCAGGTGAATGGGAAGCATTTAATATTAATTCCCACTGGACCACATCAGGTGAATGTGAAGCATTTAATATTAATTCTCACTGGACCACATCAGTTGAATGTGAAGCATTTAATATTAATTCACACTGGACCACATCAGGTGAATGTGAAGCATTTAATATTAATTCACACTGGACCACATCAGGTGAATGGGAAGCATTTAATATTAATTCACACTGGACCACATCAGGTGAATGGGAAGCATTTAATAGTAATTCACACTGGACCACATCAGGTGAATGGGAAGCATTTAATATTAATTCACACTGGACCACATCAGGTGAATGTGAAGCATTTAATATTAATTCACACTGGACCACATCAGGTAAATGTGAAGCATTTAATATTAATTCACACTGGACCACATCAGGTGAATGTGAAGCATTTAATATTAATTCACTCTGGACCACATCAGGTGAATGTGAAGCATTTAATATTAATTCACACTGGACCACATCAGGTGAATGTGAAGCATTTAATATTAATTCACACTGGACCAGATCAGGTGAATGTGAAGCATTTAATATTAATTCACACTGGACCACATCAGGTGAATGTGAAGCATTTAATATTAATTCACACGGGACCAAATCAGGGTGAATGTGAAGCATTTAATATTAATTCACACTGGACCACATCAGGTGAATGTGAAGCATTTAATATTAATCCACACTGGACCACATCAGGTGAATGTGAAGCATTTAATATTAATTCCCACTGGAGCACATCAGGTGAATGTGAAGCATTTAATATTAATTCTCACTGGACCACATCAGTTGAATGTGAAGCATTTAATATTAATTCACACTGGACCACATCAGGTGAATGTGAAGCATTTAATATTAATTCACACTGGACCACATCAGGTGAATGGGAAGCATTTAATATTAATTCACACTGGACCACATCAGGTGAATGGGAAGCATTTAATATTAATTCACAATGGACCACATCAGGTGAATGGGAAGCATTTAATATTAATTCACACTGGACCACATCAGGTGAATGTGAAGCATTTAATATTAATTCACACTGGACCACATCAGGTGAATGTGAAGCATTTAATATTAATTCACACTGGACCACATCAGGTGAATGTGAAGCATTTAATATTAATTCACACTGGACCACATCAGGTGAATGTGAAGCATTTAATATTAATTCACACTGGACCACATCAGGTGAATGTGAAGCATTTAATATTAATTCACACTGGACCACATCAGGTGAATGTGAAGCATTTAATATTAATTCACACTGGACCACATCAGGTGAATGTGAAGCATTTAATATTAATTCCCACTGGACGACATCAGGTGAATGGGAAGCATTTAATATTAATTCCCACTGGACCACATCAGGTGAATGGGAAGCATTTAATATTAAGTCGAACTGGACCACATCCGGTGAATGTGAAGCATTTAATATTAATTCCCACTGGAGCACATCAGGTGAATGTGAAGCATTTAATATTAATTCCCACTGGACCACATCAGGTGAATGTGAAGCATTTAATATTAATTCCAACTGGACCACATCAGGTGAATGTGAAGCATTTAATATTACTTCACACTGGACCACATCAGGTGAATGTGAAGCATTTAATATTAATTCACACTGGACCGCATCAGGTGAATGTAAAGCATTTAATATTAATTCACACTGGACCACATCAGGTGAATGTGAAGCATTTAATATTAATTCACACTGGACCACATCAGGTGAATGGGAAGCATTTAATATTAATTCACACTGGACCACATCAGGTGAATGTGAAGCATTGAATATTAATTCACACTGGACCACATCAGGTGAATGTGAAGCATTTAATACTAATGCACACTGGACCACATCAGGTGAATGTGAAGCATTTAATATTAATTCCCACTGGACCACATCAGGTGAATGTGAAGCATTTAATATTAATGCACACTCTACCACATCAGGTGAATGGGAAGCATTTAATATTAATTCACACTGGACCACATCAGGTGAATGTGAAGCATTTAATATTAATTCACACTGGACCACATCAGGTGAATGTGAAGCATTTAATATGAATTCCCACTGGACCACATCAAGTGAATGGGAAGCATTTAATATTAATTCACACTGGACCACATCAGGTGAATGGGAAGCATTTAATATTAATTCACACTGGACCACATCAGGTGAATGTGAAGCATTTAATATTAATTCCCACTGGACCACATCAGGTGAATGGGAAGCATTTAATATTAATTCACACTGGACCACATCAGGTGAATGTGAAGCATTTAATATTAATTCCACTGGACTACATCAGGTGAATGGGAAGCATTTAATATTAATTCCCACTGGACCACATCAGGTGAATGTGAAGCATTTAATATTAATGCACACTGGACCACATCAGGTGAATGTGAAGCTTTTAATATTAATTCCCACTGGACCACATCAGGCGAATGTGAAGCATTTAATATTAATTCACACTGGACCACATCAGGTGAATGTGAAGCATTTAATATTAATTCACACTGGACCTCATCAGGTGAATGGGAAGCATTTAATATTAATTCCCACTGGACCACATCAGGTGAATGTGAAGCATTTAATATTAATTCCCACTGGACCACATCAGGTGAATGGGAAGCATTTAATATCAATGCACTCTGGACCACATCAGGTGAATGTGAAGCATTTAATATTAATTCACACTGGACCACATCAGGTGAATGGGAAGCATTTAATATTAATTCCCACTGGACCACATCAGGTGAATGTGAAGCATTTAATATTAATTCCCACTGGACCACATCAGGTGAATGGGAAGCATTTAATATTAATTCACACTGGACCACATCAGGTGAATGGGAAGCATTTAATATTAATTCACACTGGACCACATCAGGTGAATGGGAAGCATTTAATATTAATTCCCACTGGACCACAACAAGTGAATGTGAAGCATTTAATATTAATGCACACTGGACCACATCAGGTGAATGTGAAGCATTTAATATTAATGCACACTGGACCACATCAGGTGAATGGGAAGCATTTAATATTAATTCCCACTGGACCACATCAGGTGAATGTGAAGCATTTAATATTAATTCACACTGGACCACATCAGGTGAATGGGAAGCATTTAATATTAATTCACACTGGACCACATCAAGTGAATGTGAAGCATTTAATATTAATGCACACTGGACCACATCAGATGAATGTGAAGCATTTAATATTAATTCATTTTGGACCACATCTGGTGAATGTGAAGCATTTAATATTAATTCACACTGGACCACATCAGGTGAATGTAAAGCATTTAATATTAATTCACACTGGACCACATCAGGTGAATGTGAAGCATTTAATATTAATTCATTTTGGACCACATCTGGTGAATGTGAAGCATTTAATATTAATTCACACTGGACCACATCAGGTGAATGTAAAGCATTTAATATTAAATCACACTGGACCACATCAGGTGAATGTGAAGCATTTAATATTAATTCACACTGGACCACATCAGGTGAATGTGAAGCATTTAATATTAATTCACACTGGACCACATCAGGTGAATGTGAAGCATTGAATATTAATTCACACTGGACCACATCAGGTGAATGTGAAGCATTTAATATTAATGCACACTGGACCACATCAGGTGAATGTGAAGCATTTAATATTAATTCCCACTGGACCACATCAGGTGAATGTGAAGCATTTAATATTAATGCACACTCTACCACATCAGGTGAATGGGAAGCATTTAATATTAATTCACACTGGACCACATCAGGTGAATGTGAAGCATTTAATATGAATTCCCACTGGACCACATCAAGTGAATGGGAAGCATTTAATATTATTTCACACTGGACCACATCAGGTGAATGGGAAGCATTTAATATTAATTCACACTGGACCACATCAGGTGAATGTGAAGCATTTAATATTAATTCCCACTGGACCACATCAGGTGAATGGGAAGCATTTAATATTAATTCACACTGGACCACATCAGGTGAATGTGAAGCATTTAATATTAATTCCCACTGGACCACATCAGGTGAATGGGAAGCATTTAATATTAATTCACACTGGACTACATCAGGTGAATGGGAAGCATTTAATATTAATTCCCACTGGACCACATCAGGTGAATGTGAAGCATTTAATATTAATGCACACTGGACCACATCAGGTGAATGTGAAGCTTTTAATATTAATTCCCACTGGACCACATCAGGTGAATGTGAAGCATTTAATATTAATTCACACTGGACCACATCAGGTGAATGTGAAGCATTTAATATTAATTCACACTGGACCTCATCAGGTGAATGGGAAGCATTTAATATTAATTCCCACTGGACCACATCAGGTGAATGTGAAGCATTTAATATTAATTCCCACTGGACCACATCAGGTGAATGGGAAGCATTTAATATTAATTCACACTGGACCACATCAGGTGAATGTGAAGCATTTAATATTAATTCCCACTGGACCACATCAGGTGAATGGGAAGCATTTAATATTAATTCACACTGGACCACATCAGGTGAATGTGAAGCATTTAATATTAATTCCCACTGGACTACATCAGGTGAATGGGAAGCATTTAATATTAATTCCCACTGGACCACATCAGGTGAATGTGAAGCATTTAATATTAATGCACACTGGACCACATCAGGTGAATGTGAAGCTTTTAATATTAATTCCCACTGGACCACATCAGGTGAATGTGAAGCATTTAATATTAATTCACACTGGACCACATCAGGTGAATGTGAAGCATTTAATATTAATTCACACTGGACCTCATCAGGTGAATGGGAAGCATTTAATATTAATTCCCACTGGACCACATCAGGTGAATGTGAAGCATTTAATATTAATTCCCACTGGACCACATCAGGTGAATGGGAAGCATTTAATATCAATGCACTCTGGACCACATCAGGTGACTGTGAAGCATTTAATATTAATTCACACTGGACCACATCAGGTGAATGGGAAGCATTTAATATTAATTCCCACTGGACCACATCAGGTGAATGTGAAGCATTTAATATTAATTCCCACTGGACCACATCAGGTGAATGGGAAGCATTTAATATTAATTCACACTGGACCACATCAGGTGAATGGGAAGCATTTAATATTAATTCACACTGGACCACATCAGGTGAATGGGAAGCATTTAATATTAATTCCCACTGGACCACAACAAGTGAATGTGAAGCATTTAATATTAATGCACACTGGACCACATCAGGTGAATGTGAAGCATTTAATATTAATGCACACTGGACCACATCAGGTGAATGGGAAGCATTTAATATTAATTCCCACTGGACCACATCAGGTGAATGTGAAGCATTTAATATTAATTCACACTGGACCACATCAGGTGAATGTGAAGAATTTAATATTAATTCACACTGGACCACATCAGGTGAATGTGAAGCATTTAATATTAATGCACACTGGACCACATCAGATGAATGTGAAGCATTTAATATTAATTCAGTTTGGACCACATCTGGTGAATGTGAAGCATTTAATATTAATTCACACTGGACCACATCAGGTGAATGTAAAGCATTTAATATTAATTCACACTGGACCACATCAGGTGAATGTGAAGCATTTAATATTAATTCCCACTGGACCACATCAGGTGAATGTGAAGCATTTAATATTAATGCACACTCTACCACATCAGGTGAATGGGAAGCATTTAATATTAATTCACACTGGACCACATCAGGTGAATGTGAAGCATTTAATATTAATTCACACTGGACCACATCAGGTGAATGTGAAGCATTTAATATGAATTCCCACTGGACCACATCAAGTGAATGGGAAGCATTTAATATTAATTCACACTGGACCACATCAGGTGAATGGGAAGCATTTAATATTAATTCACACTGGACCACATCAGGTGAATGTGAAGCATTTAATATTAATTCCCACTGGACCACATCAGGTGAATGGGAAGCATTTAATATTAATTCACACTGGACCACATCAGGTGAATGTGAAGCATTTAATATTAATTCCCACTGGACTACATCAGGTGAATGGGAAGCATTTAATATTAATTCCCACTGGACCACATCAGGTGAATGTGAAGCATTTAATATTAATGCACACTGGACCACATCAGGTGAATGTGAAGCTTTTAATATTAATTCCCACTGGGCCACATCAGGTGAATGTGAAGCATTTAATATTAATTCACACTGGACCACATCAGGTGAATGTGAAGCATTTAATATTAATTCACACTGGACCTCATCAGGTGAATGGGAAGCATTTAATATTAATTCCCACTGGACCACATCAGGTGAATGTGAAGCATTTAATATTAATTCCCACTGGACCACATCAGGTGAATGGGAAGCATTTAATATCAATGCACTCTGGACCACATCAGGTGAATGTGAAGCATTTAATATTAATTCACACTGGACCACATCAGGTGAATGGGATGCATTTAATATTAATTCCCACTGGACCACATCAGGTGAATGTGAAGCATTTAATATTAATTCCCACTGGACCACATCAGGTGAATGGGAAGCATTTAATATTAATTCACACTGGACCACATCAGGTGAATGGGAAGCATTTAATATTAATTCACACTGGACCACATCAGGTGAATGGGAAGCATTTAATATTAATTCCCACTGGACCACAACAAGTGAATGTGAAGCATTTAATATTAATGCACACTGGACCACATCAGGTGAATGTGAAGCATTTAATATTAATGCACACTGGACCACATCAGGTGAATGGGAAGCATTTAATATTAATTCCCACTGGACCACATCAGGTGAATGTGAAGCATTTAATATTAATTCACACTGGACCACATCAGGTGAATGGGAAGCATTTAATATTAATTCACACTGGACCACATCAAGTGAATGTGAAGCATTTAATATTAATGCACACTGGACCACATCAGATGAATGTGAAGCATTTAATATTAATTCATTTTGGACCACATCTGGTGAATGTGAAGCATTTAATATTAATTCACACTGGACCACATCAGGTGAATGTAAAGCATTTAATATTAATTCACACTGGACCACATCAGGTGAATGTGAAGCATTTAATATTAATTCATTTTGGACCACATCTGGTGAATGTGAAGCATTTAATATTAATTCACACTGGACCACATCAGGTGAATGTAAAGCATTTAATATTAATTCACACTGGACCACATCAGGTGAATGTGAAGCATTTAATATTAATTCCAACTGGACCGCATCAGGTGAATGTAAAGCATTTAATATTAATTCACACTGGACCACATCAGGTGAATGTAAAGCATTTAATATTAATTCACACTGGACCACATCAGGTGAATGTGAAGCATTTAATATTAATTCACACTGGACCACATCAGGTGAATGTGAAGCATTTAATATTAATTCCCACTGGACCACATTATGTGAATGTGAAGCATTTAATATTAATTCCCACTGGACCACATCAGGTGAATGGGAAGCATTTAATATCAATGCACTCTGGACCACATCAGGTGAATGTGAAGAATTTAATATTAATTCACACTGGACCACATCAGGTGAATGGGAAGCATTTAATATTAATTCCCACTGGACCACATCAGGTGAATGTGAAGCATTTAATATTAATTCACACTGGACCACATCAGGTGAATGTGAAGCATTTAATATTAATTCACACTGGACCACATCAGGTGAATGGGAAGCATTTAATATTAATTCCCACTGGACCACAACAAGTGAATGTGAAGCATTTAATATTAATGCACACTGGACCACATCAGGTGAATGTGAAGCATTTAATATTAATGCACACTGGACCACATCAGGTGAATGGGAAGCATTTAATATTAATTCCCACTGGACCACATCAGGTGAATGTGAAGCATTTAATATTAATTCACACTGGACCACATCAGGTGAATGGGAAGCATTTAATATTAATTCACACTGGACCACATCAAGTGAATGTGAAGCATTTAATATTAATGCACACTGGACCACATCAGATGAATGTGAAGCATTTAATATTAATTCATTTTGGACCACATCTGGTGAATGTGAAGCATTTAATATTAATTCACACTGGACCACATCAGGTGAATGTAAAGCATTTAATATTAATTCACACTGGACCACATCAGGTGAATGTGAAGCATTTAATATTAATTCATTTTGGACCACATCTGGTGAATGTGAAGCATTTAATATTAATTCACACTGGACCACATCAGGTGAATGTAAAGCATTTAATATTAATTCACACTGGACCACATCAGGTGAATGTGAAGCATTTAATATTAATTCCAACTGGACCGCATCAGGTGAATGTAAAGCATTTAATATTAATTCACACTGGACCACATCAGGTGAATGTAAAGCATTTAATATTAATTCACACTGGACCACATCAGGTGAATGTGAAGCATTTAATATTAATTCACACTGGACCACATCAGGTGAATGTGAAGCATTTAATATTAATTCCCACTGGACCACATTATGTGAATGTGAAGCATTTAATATTAATTCCCACTGGACCACATCAGGTGAATGGGAAGCATTTAATATCAATGCACTCTGGACCACATCAGGTGAATGTGAAGAATTTAATATTAATTCACACTGGACCACATCAGGTGAATGGGAAGCATTTAATATTAATTCCCACTGGACCACATCAGGTGAATGTGAAGCATTTAATATTAATTCACACTGGACCACATCAGGTGAATGTGAAGCATTTAATATTAATTCACACTGGACCACATCAGGTGAATGGGAAGCATTTAATATTAATTCACACTGGACCACATCAGGTGAATGGGAAGCATTTAATATTAATTCACACTGGACCACATCAGGTGAATGTGAAGCATTTAATATTAATTCCAACTGGACCGCATCAGGTGAATGGGATGCATTTAATATTAATTCCCACTGGACCACATCAGGTGAATGTGAAGCATTTAATATTAATTCCCACTGGACCACATCAGGTGAATGGGAAGCATTTAATATTAATTCACACTGGACCACATCAGGTGAATGGGAAGCATTTAATATTAATTCACACTGGACCACATCAGGTGAATGTGAAGCATTTAATATTAATTCCAACTGGACCGCATCAGGTGAATGGGATGCATTTAATATTAATTCCCACTGGACCACATCAGGTGAATGTGAAGCATTTAATATTAATTCCCACTGGACCACATCAGGTGAATGGGAAGCATTTAATATTAATTCCCACTGGACCACAACAAGTGAATGTGAAGCATTTAATATTAATGCACACTGGACCACATCAGGTGAATGTGAAGCATTTAATATTAATGCACACTGGACCACATCAGGTGAATGGGAAGCATTTAATATTAATTCCCACTGGACCACATCAGGTGAATGTGAAGCATTTAATATTAATTCACACTGGACCACATCAGGTGAATGGGAAGCATTTAATATTAATTCACACTGGACCACATCAAGTGAATGTGAAGCATTTAATATTAATGCACACTGGACCACATCAGATGAATGTGAAGCATTTAATATTAATTCATTTTGGACCACATCTGGTGAATGTGAAGCATTTAATATTAATTCACACTGGACCACATCAGGTGAATGTAAAGCATTTAATATTAATTCACACTGGACCACATCAGGTGAATGTGAAGCATTTAATATTAATTCATTTTGGACCACATCTGGTGAATGTGAAGCATTTAATATTAATTCACACTGGACCACATCAGGTGAATGTAAAGCATTTAATATTAATTCACACTGGACCACATCAGGTGAATGTGAAGCATTTAATATTAATTCCAACTGGACCGCATCAGGTGAATGTAAAGCATTTAATATTAATTCACACTGGACCACATCAGGTGAATGTAAAGCATTTAATATTAATTCACACTGGACCACATCAGGTGAATGTGAAGCATTTAATATTAATTCACACTGGACCACATCAGGTGAATGTGAAGCATTTAATATTAATTCCCACTGGACCACATTATGTGAATGTGAAGCATTTAATATTAATTCCCACTGGACCACATCAGGTGAATGGGAAGCATTTAATATCAATGCACTCTGGACCACATCAGGTGAATGTGAAGAATTTAATATTAATTCACACTGGACCACATCAGGTGAATGGGAAGCATTTAATATTAATTCCCACTGGACCACATCAGGTGAATGTGAAGCATTTAATATTAATTCACACTGGACCACATCAGGTGAATGTGAAGCATTTAATATTAATTCACACTGGACCACATCAGGTGAATGGGAAGCATTTAATATTAATTCCCACTGGACCACAACAAGTGAATGTGAAGCATTTAATATTAATGCACACTGGACCACATCAGGTGAATGTGAAGCATTTAATATTAATGCACACTGGACCACATCAGGTGAATGGGAAGCATTTAATATTAATTCCCACTGGACCACATCAGGTGAATGTGAAGCATTTAATATTAATTCACACTGGACCACATCAGGTGAATGGGAAGCATTTAATATTAATTCACACTGGACCACATCAAGTGAATGTGAAGCATTTAATATTAATGCACACTGGACCACATCAGATGAATGTGAAGCATTTAATATTAATTCATTTTGGACCACATCTGGTGAATGTGAAGCATTTAATATTAATTCACACTGGACCACATCAGGTGAATGTAAAGCATTTAATATTAATTCACACTGGACCACATCAGGTGAATGTGAAGCATTTAATATTAATTCATTTTGGACCACATCTGGTGAATGTGAAGCATTTAATATTAATTCACACTGGACCACATCAGGTGAATGTAAAGCATTTAATATTAATTCACACTGGACCACATCAGGTGAATGTGAAGCATTTAATATTAATTCCAACTGGACCGCATCAGGTGAATGTAAAGCATTTAATATTAATTCACACTGGACCACATCAGGTGAATGTAAAGCATTTAATATTAATTCACACTGGACCACATCAGGTGAATGTGAAGCATTTAATATTAATTCACACTGGACCACATCAGGTGAATGTGAAGCATTTAATATTAATTCCCACTGGACCACATTATGTGAATGTGAAGCATTTAATATTAATTCCCACTGGACCACATCAGGTGAATGGGAAGCATTTAATATCAATGCACTCTGGACCACATCAGGTGAATGTGAAGAATTTAATATTAATTCACACTGGACCACATCAGGTGAATGGGAAGCATTTAATATTAATTCCCACTGGACCACATCAGGTGAATGTGAAGCATTTAATATTAATTCACACTGGACCACATCAGGTGAATGTGAAGCATTTAATATTAATTCACACTGGACCACATCAGGTGAATGGGAAGCATTTAATATTAATTCACACTGGACCACATCAGGTGAATGGGAAGCATTTAATATTAATTCACACTGGACCACATCAGGTGAATGTGAAGCATTTAATATTAATTCCAACTGGACCGCATCAGGTGAATGGGATGCATTTAATATTAATTCCCACTGGACCACATCAGGTGAATGTGAAGCATTTAATATTAATTCCCACTGGACCACATCAGGTGAATGGGAAGCATTTAATATTAATTCACACTGGACCACATCAGGTGAATGGGAAGCATTTAATATTAATTCACACTGGACCACATCAGGTGAATTGGAAGCATTTAATATTAATTCCCACTGGACCACAACAAGTGAATGTGAAGCATTTAATATTAATGCACACTGGACCACATCAGGTGAATGTGAAGCATCTAATATTAATGCACACTGGACCACATCAGGTGAATGGGAAGCATTTAATATTAATTCCCACTGGACCACATCAGGTGAATGTGAAGCATTTAATATTAATTCACACTGGACCACATCAGGTGAATGGGAAGCATTTAATATTAATTCACACTGGACCACATCAAGTGAATGTGAAGCATTTAATATTAATGCACACTGGACCACATCAGATGAATGTGAAGCATTTAATATTAATTCATTTTGGACCACATCTGGTGAATGTGAAGCATTTAATATTAATTCACACTGGACCACATCAGGTGAATGTAAAGCATTTAATATTAATTCACACTGGACCACATCAGGTGAATGTGAAGCATTTAATATTAATTCATTTTGGACCACATCTGGTGAATGTGAAGCATTTAATATTAATTCACACTGGACCACATCAGGTGAATGTAAAGCATTTAGTATTAATTCACACTGGACCACATCAGGTGAAAGTGAAGCATTTAATATTAATTCCAACTGGACCACATCAGGTGAATGTAAAGCATTTAATATTAATTCACACTGGACCACATCAGGTGAATGTAAAGCATTTAATATTAATTCACACTGGACCACATCAGGTGAATGTGAAGCATTTAATATTAATTCACACTGGACCACATCAGGTGAATGTGAAGCATTTAATATTAATTCCCACTGGACCACATCATGTGAATGTGAAGCATTTAATATTAATTCCCACTGGACCACATCAGGTGAATGGGAAGCATTTAATATCAATGCACTCTGGACCACATCAGGTGAATGTGAAGAATTTAATATTAATTCACACTGGACCACATCAGGTGAATGGGAAGCATTTAATATTAATTCCCACTGGACCACATCAGGTGAATGTGAAGCATTTAATATTAATTCACACTGGACCACATCAGGTGAATGTGAAGCATTTAATATTAATTCACACTGGACCACATCAGGTGAATGGGAAGCATTTAATATTAATTCACACTGGACCACATCAGGTGAATGGGAAGCATTTAATATTAATTCACACTGGACCACATCAGGTGAATGTGAAGCATTTACTATTAATTCCAACTGGACCGCATCAGGTGAATGTAAAGCATTTAATATTAATTCACACTGGACCACATCAGGTGAATGTGAAGCATTTAATATTAATGCACACTGGACCACATCAGGTGACTGTGAAGCATTTAATATTAATTCACACTGGACCACATCAGGTGAATGTGAAGCATTTAATATTAATTCACACTGGACCACATCAGGTGAATGTGAAGCATTTAATATTAATTCACACTGGACCACATCAGGTGAATGTGAAGCATTTAATATTAATGCACACTGGACCACATCAGGTGAATGTGAAGCATTTAATATTAATTCCCACTGGACCACATCAGGTGAATGTGAAGCATTTAATATTAATGCACACTGGACCACATCAGGTGAATGGGAAGCATTTAATATTAATTCACACTGGACCACATCAGGTGAATGGGAAGCATTTAATATTAATTCACACTGGACCACATCAGGTGAATGTGAAGCATTTAATATTAATTCACACTGGACCACATCAGGTGAATGTGAAGCATTTAATATTAATTCCAACTGGACCGCATCAGGTGAATGTAAAGCATTTAATATTAATTCACAATGGACCACATCAGGTGAATGTGAAGCATTTAATATTAATTCCCACTGGACCACATCAGGTGAATGTGAAGCTTTTAATTTTAATGCACACTGGACCACATCAAGTGAATGTGAAGCATTTAATATTAATTCACACTGGACCACATCAAGTGAATGGGAAGCATTTAATATTAATTCCCTGTGGACCACATCAGGTGAATGTGAAGCATTTAATATTAATTCCCACTGGACCACATCAGGTGAATGGGAAGCATTTAATATTAATTCACACTGGACCACATCAGGTGAATGTGAAGCATTTAATATTAATTCCCACTGGACCACATCAGGTGAATGGGAAGCATTTAATATTAATTCCCACTGGACCACATCAGGTGAATGTGAAGCATTTAATATTAATTCACACTGGACCACATCAGGTGAATGTGAAGCATTTAATATTAATTCCCACTGGACCACATCAGGTGAATGTGAAGCATTTAATATTAATTCACACTGGACCACATCAGGTGAATGTGAAGCATTTAACATTAATTCACACTGGACCACATCAGGTGAATGGGAAGCATTTAATATTAATTCCCACTGGACCACATCAGGTGAATGTGAAGCATTTAATATTAATTCCCACTGGACCACATCAGGTGAATGGGAAGCATTTAATATTAATTCACACTGGACCACATCAGGTGAATGTGAAGCATTTAATATTAATTCACACTGGACCACATCAGGTGAATAGGAAGCATTTAATATTAATTCACACTGGACCACATCAAGTGAATGTGAAGCATTTAATATTAATGCACACTGGACCACATCTGCTGAATGTGAAGCATTTAATATTAATTCACACTGGACCACATCAGGTGAATGTGAAGCATTTAATATTAATTCACACTGGACGACATCAGGTGAATGTGAAGCATTTAATATTAATTCCCACTGGGCCACATCAGGTCAATGTGAAGCATTTAATATTAATTCACACTGGACCACATCAGGTGAATGGGAAGCATTTAATATTAATTCCCACTGGACCACATCAGGTGAATGTGAAGCATTTAATATTAATTCCCACTGGACCACATCAGGTGAATGGGAAGCTTTTAATATTAATTCACACTGGACCACGTCAGGTGAATGTGAAGCATTTAATATTAATTCACACTGGACCACATCAGGTGAATGGGAAGCATTTAATATTAATTCACACTGGACCACATCAGGTGAATGTGAAGCATTTAATATTAATTCACACTGGACCACATCAGGTGAATGTGAAGCATTTAATATTAATTCACACTGGACCACATCAGGTGAATGTGAAGCATTTAATATTAATTCCCACTGGACCACATCAGGTGAATGTGAAGCATTTAATATTAATTCCCACTGGACCACATCAGGTGAATCTGAAGCATTTAATATTAATTCACACTGGACCACATCAGGTGAATGTGAAGCATTTAATGTTAATTCCAACTGGACCACATCAATTGAATGTGAAGCATTTAATATTAATTCCCACTGGACCACATCAGGTGAATGTGAAGCATTTTATATTAATTCCAACTGGACCACATCAGATGAATGTGAAGCATTTAATATTAATTCACACTGGACCACATCAGGTGAATGGGAAGCATTTAATATTAATTCACACTGGACCACATCAGGTGAATGTGAAGCATTTAATATTAATTCACACTGGACCACATCAGGTGAATGTGAAGCATTTAATATTAATTCCCACTGGACCACATCAGGTGAATGTGAAGCATTTAATATTAATTCACACTGGACCACATCAGGTGAATGTGAAGCATTTAATATTAATTCACACTGGACCACATCAGGTGAATGTGAAGCATTTAATATTAATTCCCACTGGACCACATCAGGTGAATGGGAAGCATTTAATATTAATTCCAACTGGACCACATCAGGTGAATGTGAAGCATTTAATATTAATTCACACTGGACCACATCAGGTGAATGTGAAGCATTTAATATTAATTCCCACTGGACCATGTCAGGTGAATGTGAAGCATTTAATATAAATTCACACTGGACCGCATCAGGTGAATGTGAAGCATTTAATATTAATTCACACTGGACCACATCAGGTGAATGTGAAGCATTTAATATTAATTCACACTGGACCACATCAGGTGAATGTGAAGCATTTAGTATTAATTCCCATGGACCACATCAGGTGAATGTGAAGCATTTAATATTAATTCACACTGGACCACATCAGGTGAATGTGAAGCATTTAATATTAATTCAAACTGGACCACATCAGGTGAATGGGAAGCATTTAATATTAATTCACACTGGACCACATCAGGTGAATGTGAAGCATTTAATATTAATTCACACTGGACCACATCAGGTGAATGTGAAGCATTTAATATTAATTCCAACTGGACCGCATCAGGTGAATGTAAAGCATTTAATATTAATTCACAATGGACCACATCAGGTGAATGTGAAGCATTTAATATTAATTCCCACTGGACCACATCAGGTGAATGTGAAGCTTTTAATTTTAATGCACACTGGACCACATCAAGTGAATGTGAAGCATTTAATATTAATTCACACTGGACCACATCAAGTGAATGGGAAGCATTTAATATTAATTCCCTGTGGACCACATCAGGTGAATGTGAAGCATTTAATATTAATTCCCACTGGACCACATCAGGTGAATGGGAAGCATTTAATATTAATTCACACTGGACCACATCAGGTGAATGTGAAGCATTTAATATTAATTCCCACTGGACCACATCAGGTGAATGGGAAGCATTTAATATTAATTCCCACTGGACCACATCAGGTGAATGTGAAGCATTTAATATTAATTCACACTGGACCACATCAGGTGAATGTGAAGCATTTAATATTAATTCCCACTGGACCACATCAGGTGAATGTGAAGCATTTAATATTAATTCACACTGGACCACATCAGGTGAATGTGAAGCATTTAACATTAATTCACACTGGACCACATCAGGTGAATGGGAAGCATTTAATATTAATTCCCACTGGACCACATCAGGTGAATGTGAAGCATTTAATATTAATTCCCACTGGACCACATCAGGTGAATGGGAAGCATTTAATATTAATTCACACTGGACCACATCAGGTGAATGTGAAGCATTTAATATTAATTCACACTGGACCACATCAGGTGAATAGGAAGCATTTAATATTAATTCACACTGGACCACATCAAGTGAATGTGAAGCATTTAATATTAATGCACACTGGACCACATCTGCTGAATGTGAAGCATTTAATATTAATTCACACTGGACCACATCAGGTGAATGTGAAGCATTTAATATTAATTCACACTGGACGACATCAGGTGAATGTGAAGCATTTAATATTAATTCCCACTGGGCCACATCAGGTCAATGTGAAGCATTTAATATTAATTCACACTGGACCACATCAGGTGAATGGGAAGCATTTAATATTAATTCCCACTGGACCACATCAGGTGAATGTGAAGCATTTAATATTAATTCCCACTGGACCACATCAGGTGAATGGGAAGCTTTTAATATTAATTCACACTGGACCACGTCAGGTGAATGTGAAGCATTTAATATTAATTCACACTGGACCACATCAGGTGAATGGGAAGCATTTAATATTAATTCACACTGGACCACATCAGGTGAATGTGAAGCATTTAATATTAATTCACACTGGACCACATCAGGTGAATGTGAAGCATTTAATATTAATTCACACTGGACCACATCAGGTGAATGTGAAGCATTTAATATTAATTCCCACTGGACCACATCAGGTGAATGTGAAGCATTTAATATTAATTCCCACTGGACCACATCAGGTGAATCTGAAGCATTTAATATTAATTCACACTGGACCACATCAGGTGAATGTGAAGCATTTAATGTTAATTCCAACTGGACCACATCAATTGAATGTGAAGCATTTAATATTAATTCCCACTGGACCACATCAGGTGAATGTGAAGCATTTTATATTAATTCCAACTGGACCACATCAGATGAATGTGAAGCATTTAATATTAATTCACACTGGACCACATCAGGTGAATGGGAAGCATTTAATATTAATTCACACTGGACCACATCAGGTGAATGTGAAGCATTTAATATTAATTCACACTGGACCACATCAGGTGAATGTGAAGCATTTAATATTAATTCCCACTGGACCACATCAGGTGAATGTGAAGCATTTAATATTAATTCACACTGGACCACATCAGGTGAATGTGAAGCATTTAATATTAATTCACACTGGACCACATCAGGTGAATGTGAAGCATTTAATATTAATTCCCACTGGACCACATCAGGTGAATGGGAAGCATTTAATATTAATTCCAACTGGACCACATCAGGTGAATGTGAAGCATTTAATATTAATTCACACTGGACCACATCAGGTGAATGTGAAGCATTTAATATTAATTCCCACTGGACCATGTCAGGTGAATGTGAAGCATTTAATATAAATTCACACTGGACCGCATCAGGTGAATGTGAAGCATTTAATATTAATTCACACTGGACCACATCAGGTGAATGTGAAGCATTTAATATTAATTCACACTGGACCACATCAGGTGAATGTGAAGCATTTAGTATTAATTCCCATGGACCACATCAGGTGAATGTGAAGCATTTAATATTAATTCACACTGGACCACGTCAGGTGAATGTGAAGCATTTAATATTAATTCACACTGGACCACATCAGGTGAATGTGAAGCATTTAATATTAATTCACACTGGACCACATCAGGTGAATGTGAAGCATTTAATATTAATTCCCACCGGACCACATCAGGTGAATGGGAAGCATTTAATATTAATTCCCACTGGACCACATCAGGTGAATGGGAAGCATTTAATATTAATTCCCACTGGACCACATCAGGTGAATGGGAAGCTTTTAATATTAATTCACACTGGACCACGTCAGGTGAATGTGAAGCATTTAATATTAATTCACACTGGACCACATCAGGTGAATGGGAAGCATTTAATATTAATTCACACTGGACCACATCAGGTGAATGTGAAGCATTTAATATTAATTCACACTGGACCACATCAGGTGAATGTGAAGCATTTAATATTAATTCACACTGGACCACATCAGGTGAATGTGAAGCATTTAATATTAATTCCCACTGGACCACATCAGGTGAATGTGAAGCATTTAATATTAATTCCCACTGGACCACATCAGGTGAATCTGAAGCATTTAATATTAATTCACACTGGACCACATCAGGTGAATGTGAAGCATTTAATATTAATTCCAACTGGACCACATCAATTGAATGTGAAGCATTTAATATTAATTCCCACTGGACCACATCAGGTGAATGTGAAGCATTTTATATTAATTCCAACTGGACCACATCAGATGAATGTGAAGCATTTAATATTAATTCACACTGGACCACATCAGGTGAATGGGAAGCATTTAATATTAATTCACACTGGACCACATCAGGTGAATGTGAAGCATTTAATATTAATTCACACTGGACCACATCAGGTGAATGTGAAGCATTTAATATTAATTCCCACTGGACCACATCAGGTGAATGTGAAGCATTTAATATTAATTCACACTGGACCACATCAGGTGAATGTGAAGCATTTAATATTAATTCACACTGGACCACATCAGGTGAATGTGAAGCATTTAATATTAATTCCCACTGGACCACATCAGGTGAATGGGAAGCATTTAATATTAATTCCAACTGGACCACATCAGGTGAATGTGAAGCATTTAATATTAATTCACACTGGACCACATCAGGTGAATGTGAAGCATTTAATATTAATTCCCACTGGACCATGTCAGGTGAATGTGAAGCATTTAATATAAATTCACACTGGACCGCATCAGGTGAATGTGAAGCATTTAATATTACTTCACACTGGACCACATCAGGTGAATGTGAAGCATTTAATATTAATTCACACTGGACCACATCAGGTGAATGTGAAGCATTTAGTATTAATTCTCATGGACCACATCAGGTGAATGTGAAGCATTTAATATTAATTCACACTGGACCACGTCAGGTGAATGTGAAGCATTTAATATTAATTCCCACTGGACCACATCAGGTGAATGTGAAGCATTTAATATTAATTCACACTGGACCACATCAGGTGAATGTGAAGCATTTAATATTAATTCCCACCGGACCACATCAGGTGAATGGGAAGCATTTAATATTAATTCCCACTGGACCACATCAGGTGAATGGGAAGCATTTAATATTAATTCCCACTGGACCACATCAGGTGAATGTGAAGCATTTAATATTAATTCACACTGGACCACATCAGGTGAATGTGAAGCATTTAATATTAATTCCCACTGGACCACATCAGGTGAATGGGAAGCATTTAATATTAATTCACACTGGACCACATCAGGTGAATGGGAAGCATTTAATATTAATTTCAACTGGACCACATCAGGTGAATGGGAAGCATTTAATATTAATTCCAACTGGACGACATCAGGTGAATGTGAAGCATTTAATATTAATGCACACTGGACCACATCAGGTGAATGTGCAGCATTTAATATTAATTCCAACTGGACCACATCAGGTGAATGGGAAGCATTTAATATTAATTCACACTGGACCACATCAGGTGAATGGGAAGCATTTAATATTAATTCACACTGGACCACATCAGATGAATGTGAAGCATTTAATATTAATTCCAACTGGACCACATCAGGTGAATGTGAAGCATTTAATATTAATTCACACTGGACCACATCAGGTGAATGTGAAGCATTTAATATTAATTCACACTGGACCACATCAGGTGAATGTGAAGTTTTAATATTAATTCACACTGGACCACATCAGGTGAATGGGAAGCATTTAATATTAATTCCCATGGACCACATCAGGTGAATGGGAAGCATTTAATATTAATTCACACTGGACCACATCAGGTGAATGTGAAGCATTTAATATTAATTCACACTGGACCACATCAGGTGAATGTGAAGCATTTAATATTAATTCACACTGGACCACATCAGGTGAATATGAAGCATTTAATATTAATTCCCACTGGACCACATCAGGTGAATGTGAAGCATTTAATATTAATTCCCACTGGACCACATCAGGTGAATCTGAAGCATTTAATATTAATTCACACTGGACCACATCAGGTGAATGTGAAGAATTTAATGTTAATTCCAACTGGACCACATCAATTGAATGTGAAGCATTTAATATTAATTCCCACTGGACCACATCAGGTGAATGTGAAGCATTTAATATTAATTCCCAATGGACCACATCAGGTGAATGTGAAGCATTTAATATTAATTCCCACTGGACCACATCAGGTGAATGTGAAGCATTTAATATTAATTCACACTGGACCACATCAGGTGAATGTGAAGCATTTAATATTAATTCACACTGGACCACATCAGGTGAATGTGAAGCATTTAATATTAATTCCCACTGGACCACATCAGGTGAATGGGAAGCATTTAATATTAATTCCAACTGGACCACATCAGGTGAATGTGAAGCATTTAATATTAATTCACACTGGACCACATCAGGTGAATGTGAAGCATTTAATATTAATTCCCACTGGACCATGTCAGGTGAATGTGAAGCATTTAATATAAATTCACACTGGACCGCATCAGGTGAATGTGAAGCATTTAATATTAATTCACACTGGACCACATCAGGTGAATGTGAAGCATTTAATATTAA
Organism: Heterodontus francisci; assembly: GCF_036365525.1. Lineage (NCBI taxonomy): Eukaryota > Metazoa > Chordata > Chondrichthyes > Heterodontiformes > Heterodontidae > Heterodontus > Heterodontus francisci. Next base: position 341,032 of record NW_027141742.1, on the reverse strand, counting down.
TTCACACTGGACCACATCAGGTGAATGTGAAGCATTTAGTATTAATTCCCATGGACCACATCAGGTGAATGTGAAGCATTTAATATTAATTCACACTGGACCACGTCAGGTGAATGTGAAGCATTTAATATTAATTCACACTGGACCACATCAGGTGAATGTGAAGCATTTAATATTAATTCACACTGGACCACATCAGGTGAATGTGAAGCATTTAATATTAATTCCCACTGGACCACATCAGGTGAATGTGAAGCATTTAATATTAATTCACACTGGACCACATCAGGTGAATGTGAAGCATTTAATATTAATTCCCACCGGACCACATCAGGTGAATGGGAAGCATTTAATATTAATTCCCACTGGACCACATCAGGTGAATGGGAAGCATTTAATATTAATTCCCACTGGACCACATCAGGTGAATGTGAAGCATTTAATATTAATTCACACTGGACCACATCAGGTGAATGTGAAGCATTTAATATTAATTCCCACTGGACCACATCAGGTGAATGGGAAGCATTTAATATTAATTCCCACTGGACCACATCAGGTGAATGGGAAGCATTTAATATTAATTCACACTGGACCACATCAGGTGAATGTGAAGCATTTAATATTAATTCACACTGGACCACATCAGGTGAATGGGAAGCATTTAATATTAATTTCAACTGGACCACATCAGGTGAATGGGAAGCATTTAATATTAATTCCAACTGGACGACATCAGGTGAATGTGAAGCATTTAATATTAATGCACACTGGACCACATCAGGTGAATGTGCAGCATTTAATATTAATTCCATCTGGACCACATCAGGTGAATGGGAAGCATTTAATATTAATTCACACTGGACCACATCAGGTGAATGGGAAGCATTTAATATTAATTCACACTGGACCACATCAGGTGAATGTGAAGCATTTAATATTAATTCCAACTGGACCACATCAGGTGAATGTGAAGCATTTAATATTAATTCACACTGGACCACATCAGGTGAATGTGAAGCATTTAATATTAATTCACACTGGACCACATCAGGTGAATGTGAAGTTTTAATATTAATTCACACTGGACCACATCAGGTGAATGGGAAGCATTTAATATTAATTCACACTGGACCAAATCAGGGGAATGTGAAGCATTTTATATTAATTCCAACTGGACCACATCAGGTGAATGTGAAGCATTTAATATTAATTCACACTGGACCACATCAGGTGAATGTGAAGCATTTAATATTAATTCCAACAGGACCACATCAGGTGAATGTGAAGCATTTAATATTAATTCCAGATGGACCACATCAGGTGAATGTGAAGCTTTTAATATTAATTCACACTGGACCACATCAGGTGAATGTGAAGCATTTAATATTAATTCACACTGGACCACATCAGGTGAATGTGAAGCATTTAATATTAATTCCAACAGGACCACATCAGGTGAATGTGAAGCATTTAATATTAATTCACACTGGACCACATCAGGTGAATGTGAAGCATTTAATATTAATTCACACTGGACCACATCAGGTGAATGTGAAGCATTTAATATTAATTCCAACAGGACCACATCAGGTGAATGTGAAGCATTTAATATTAATTCACACTGGACCACATCAGGTGAATGTGAAGCATTTAATATTAATTCCAGATGGACCACATCAGGTGAATGTGAAGCATTTAATATTAATTCACACTGGACCACATCAGGTGAATGTGAAGCATTTAATATTAATTCACACTGGACCACATCAGGTGAATGGGAAGCATTTAATATTAATTCCCACTGGACCACATCAGGTGAATGTGAAGCATTTTATATTAATTCCAGATGGACCACATCAGGTGAATGTGAAGCATTTAATATTAATTCACACTGGACCACATCAGGTGAATGTGAAGCATTTAATATTAATTCACACTGGACAACATCAGGTGAATGGGAAGCATTTAATATTAATTCCCACTGGACCACATCAGGTGAATGTGAAGCATTTTATATTAATTCCAACTGGGCCACATCAGGTGAATGTGAAGCATTTAATATTAATTCACACTGGACCACATCAGGTGAATGGGAAGCATTTTATATTAATTCCAACTGGGCCACATCAGGTGAATGTGAAGCATTTAATATTAATTCCCATGGACCACATCAGGTGAATGTGAAGCATTTAATATTAATTCCAACTGGACCACATCAGGTGAATGTGAAGCATTTAATATTAATGCACACTGGACCACATCAGGTGAATGGGAAGCATTTAATATTAATTCCAACTGGACGACATCAGGTGAATGTGAAGCATTTAATATTAATGCACACTGGACCACATCAGTTGAATGTGAAGCATTTAATATTAATTCCCACTGGACCACATCAGGTGAATGTGAAGCATTTAATATTAATTCACACTGGACCACATCAGGTGAATGTGAAGCATTTAATATTAATTCACACTGGACCACATCAGGTGAATGTGAAGCATTTAATATTAATGCACACTGGACCACATCAGTTGAATGTGAAGCATTTAATATTAATTCCCACTGGACCACATCAGGTGAATGTGAAGCATTTAATATTAATGCACACTGGACCACATCAGGTGAATGTGAAGCATTTAATATTAATGCACACTGGACCACATCAGGTGAATGTGAAGCAATTAATATTAATTCACACTGGACCACATCAGGTGAATGGGAAGCATTTAATATTAATTCCAACTGGATCACATCAGGTGAATGTGAAGCATTTAATATTAATTCACACTGGACCACATCAGGTGAATGTGAAGCATTTAATATTAATTGCCATGGACCACATCAGGTGAATGGGAAGCATTTAATATTAATTCCAACTGGACCACATCAGGTGAATGTGAAGCATTTAATATTAATTCCAACTGGACCACATCAGGTGAATGTGAAGCATTTAATATTAATTCACACTGGACCACATCAGGTGAATGTGAAGCATTTTATATTAATTCACACTGGACCACATCAGGTGAATGTGAAGCATTTAATATTAATTCCAGATGGACCACATCAGGTGAATGTGAAGCTTTTAATATTAATTCCAACTGGACCACATCTGGTGAATGTGAAGCATTTAATATTAATTCACACTGGACCACATCAGGTGAATGGGAAGCATTTAATATTAATTCCAACTGGACCACATCAGGTGAATGTGAAGCATTTAATATTAATTCCAACTGGACCACATCAGGTGAATGTGAAGCATTTAATATTAATTCACACTGGACCACATCAGGTGAATGTGAAGCATTTAATATTAATTCACACTGGACCACATCAGGTGAATGTGAAGCATTTTATATTAATTCCAACTGGGCCACATCAGGTGAATGTGAAGCATTTAATATTAATTCACACTGGACCACATCAGGTGAATGGGAAGCATTTAATATTAATTCCAACAGGACCACATCAGGTGAATGTGAAGCATTTAATATTAATTCACACTGGACCACATCAGGTGAATGTGAAGCATTTAATATTAATTCACACTGGACCACATCAGGTGAATGTGAAGCATTTAATATTAATTCACACTGGACCACATCAGGTGAATGTGAAGCATTTTATATTAATTCCAACTGGGCCACATCAGGTGAATGTGAAGCATTTAATATTAATTCACACTGGACCACATCAGGTGAATGGGAAGCATTTAATATTAATTCCAACAGGACCACATCAGGTGAATGTGAAGCATTTAATATTAATTCACACTGGACCACATCAGGTGAATGTGAAGCATTTAATATTAATTCACACTGGACCACATCAGGTGAATGGGAAGCATTTAATATTAATTCCAACTGGACCACATCAGGTGAATGTGAAGCATTTAATATTAATTCACACTGGACCACATCAGGTGAATGTGAAGCATTTAATATTAATTCACACTGGACCACATCAGGTGAATGTGAAGCATTTAATATTAATTCCAACTGGACCACATCAGGTGAATGTGAAGCATTTAATATTAATTCACACTGGACCACATCAGGTGAATGTGAAGCATTTAATATTAATTCCCATGGACCACATCAGGTGAATGTGAAGCATTTAATATTAATTCCAACTGGACCACATCAGGTGAATGTGAAGCATTTAATATTAATTCACACTGGACCACATCAGGTGAATGTGAAGCATTTAATATTAATTCACACTGGACCACATCAGGTGAATGTGAAGCATTTAATATTAATTCCAACTGCACCACATCAGGTGAATGTGAAGCATTTAATATTAATTCCAACTGGACCACATCAGGTGAATGTGAAGCATTTAATATTAATTCACACTGGACCACATCAGGTGAATGTGAAGCATTTAATATTAATTCACACTGGACCACATCAGGTGAATGTGAAGCATTTAATATTAATTCCAGATGGACCACATCAGGTGAATGTGAAGCTTTTAATATTAATTCCAACTGGACCACATCAGGTGAATGTGAAGCTTTTAATATTAATTCACACTGGACCACATCAGGTGAATGGGAAGCATTTAATATTAATTCACACTGGACCACATCAGGTGAATGGGAATCATTTAATATTAATTCACACTGGACCACATCAGGTGAATGGGAAGCATTTAATATTAATTCACACTGGACCACATCAGGTGAATGTGAAGCATTTAATATTAATTCACACTGGACCACATCAGGTGAATGTGAAGCATTTAATATTAATTCACACTGGACCACATCTGGTGAATGTGAAGCATTTAATATTAATTCACACTGGACCACATCAGGTGAATGGGAAGCATTTAATATTAATTCCAACTGGACCACATCAGGTGAATGGGAAGCATTTAATATTAATTCACACTGGACCACATCAGGTGAATGTGAAGCATTTAATATTAATTCACACTGGACCACATCAGGTGAATGTGAAGCATTTAATATTAATTCCAGATGGACCACATCAGGTGAATGTGAAGCTTTTAATATTAATTCACACTGGACCACATCAGGTGAATGTGAAGCATTTAATATTAATTCACACTGGACCACATCAGGTGAATGTGAAGCATTTAATATTAATTCACACTGGACCACATCAGGTGAATGTGAAGCATTTAATATTAATTCACACTGGACCACATCAGGTGAATGTGAAGCATTTAATATTAATTCACACTGGACCACATCAGGTGAATGTGAAGTTTTAATATTAATTCACACTGGACCACATCAGGTGAATGTGAAGCATTTAATATTAATTCACACTGGACCACATCAGGTGAATGTGAAGCATTTAATATTAATTCACACTGGACCACATCAGGTGAATGTGAAGCATTTAATATTAATTCACACTGGACCACATCAGGTGAATGTGAAGTTTTAATATTAATTCACACTGGACCACATCAGGTGAATGTGAAGCATTTAATATTAATTCACACTGGACCACATCAGGTGAATGTGAAGCATTTAATATTAATTCACACTGGACCACATCAGGTGAATGTGAAGCATTTAATATTAATTCACACTGGACCACATCAGGTGAATGGGAAGCATTTAATATTAATTCCCATGGACCACATCAGGTGAATGGGAAGCATTTAATATTAATTCCAACTGGACCACATCAGGTGAATGTGAAGCATTTAATATTAATTCACACTGGACCAAATCAGGTGAATGTGAAGCATTTTATATTAATTCCAACTGGACCACATCAGGTGAATGTGAAGCATTTAATATTAATTCCCATGGACCACATCAGGTGAATGTGAAGCATTTAATATTAATTCCCACTGGACCACATCAGGTGAATGGGAAGCATTTTATATTAATTCCAACTGGACCACATCAGGTGAATGGGAAGCATTTTATATTAATTCCAACTGGACCACATCAGGTGAATGGGAACCATTTTATATTAATTCCCACTGGACCACATCAGGTGAATGTGAAGCATTTAATATTAATTCCCATGGACCACATCAGGTGAATGTGAAGCATTTAATATTAATTCACACTGGACCACATCAGGTGAATGGGAAGCATTTAATATCAATTCCAACTGGACCACATCAGGTGAATGGGAAGCATTTAATATTAATTCACACTGGACCAAATCAGGTGAATGTGAAGCATTTTATATTAATTCCAACTGGACCACATCAGGTGAATGTGAAGCATTTAATTTTAATTCAAACTGGACCACATCAGGTGACTGTGAAGCATTTAATATTAATTCCCATGGACCACATCAGGTGAATGGGAAGCATTTTATATTAATTCCCACTGGACCACATCAGGTGAATGTGAAGCATTTAATATTAATTCCCATGGACCACATCAGGTGAATGTGAAGCATTTAATATTAATTCACACTGGACCACATCAGGTGAATGGGAAGCATTTAATATTAATTCCAACTGGACCACATCAGGTGAATGGGAAGCATTTAATATTAATTCCAACTGGACCACATCAGGTGAATGGGAAGCATTTAATATTAATTCACACTGGACCAAATCAGGTGAATGTGAAGCATTTTATATTAATTCCAACTGGACCACATCAGGTGAATGTGAAGCATTTAATATTAATTCACACTGGACCACATCAGGTGAATGTGAAACATTTACTATTAATTCCCACTGGACCACATCAGGTGAATGTGAAGCATTTAATATTAATTCCAACTGGACCACATCAGGTGAATGTGAAGCATTTAATATTAATTCACACTGGACCACATCAGGTGAATGTGAAGCATTTAATATTAATTCCCATGGACCACATCAGGTGAATGTGAAGCATTTAATATTAATTCACACTGGACCACATCAGGTGAATGTGAAGCATTTAATATTAATTCCAACTGGACCACATCAGGTGAATGGGAAGCATTTAATATTAATTCCCATGGACCACATCAGGTGAATGTGAAGCATTTAATATTAATTCACACTGGACCACATCAGGTGAATGTGAAGCATTTAATATTAATTCCCATGGACCACATCAGGTGAATGTGAAGCATTTAATATTAATTCCAACTGGACCACATCAGGTGAATGTGAAGCATTTAATATTAATTCACATTGGACCACATCAGGTAAATGTGAAACATTTACTATTAATTCCCACTGGACCACATCAGGTGAATGTGAAGCATTTAATATTAATTCCAACTGGACCACATCAGGTGAATGGGAAGCATTTAATATTAATTCACACTGGACCACATCAGGTAAATGTGAAACATTTACTATTAATTCCCACTGGACCACATCAGGTGAATGTGAAGCATTTAATATTAATTCACACTGGACCACATCAGGTGAATGTGAAGCATTTAATATTAATTCACACTGGACCACATCAGGTGAATGTGAAACATTTACTATTAATTCCCACTGGACCACATCAGGTGAATGTGAAGCATTTAATATTAATTCCAACTGGACCACATCAGGTGAATGGGAAGCATTTAATATTAATTCCAACTGGATCACATCAGGTGAATGTGAAGCATTTAATATTAATGCACACTGGACCACATCAGGTGAATGTGAAGCATTTAATATTAATTCCAACTGGACCACATCAGGTGAATGTGAAGCATTTAATATTAATTCCAACTGGACCACATCAGGTGAATGTGAAGCATTTAATATTAATTCCAACAGGACCACATCAGGTGAATGTGAAGCATTTAATATTAATTCCCACTGGACCACATCAGGTGAATGTGAAGCATTTAATATTAATTCACACTGGACCACATCAGGTGAATGTGAAGCATTTAATATTAATTCACACCGGACCACATCAGGTGAATGTGAAGCTTTTAATATTAATTCCCACTGGACCACATCAGGTGAATGTGAAGCATTTAATATTAATTCCCACTGGACCACATCAGGTGAATGGGAAGCATTTAATATTAATTCACACTGGACCACATCAGGTGAATGTGAAGCATTTAATATTAATTCCAACTGGACCACATCAGGTGAATGGGAAGCATTTAATATTAATTCACACTGGACCACATCAGGTGAATGGGAAGCATTTAATATTAATTCCCATGGACCACATCAGGTGAATGGGAAGCATTTAATATTAATTCCCACTGGACCACATCAGGTGAATGTGAAGCATTTTATATTAATTCCAACTGGACCACATCAGGTGAATGTGAAGCATTTAATATTAATTCACACTGGACCACATCAGGTGAATGTGTAGCTTTTGATATTAATTCACACTGGACCACATCAGGTGAATGTGAAGCATTTAATATTAATTCACACTGGACCACATCAGGTGAATGTGAAGCATTTATTATTAATTCACACTGGACCACATCAGGTGAATGGGAAGCATTTAATATTAATTCCCATGGACCACATCAGGTGAATGTGAAGCATTTAATATTAATTCACACTGGACCACATCAGGTGAATGGGAAGCATTTAATATTAATTCCCACTGGACCACATCAGGTGAATGGGAAGCATTTAATATTAATTCACACTGGACCACATCAGGTGAATGTGAAGCATTTAATATTAATTCACACTGGACGACATCAGGTGAATGTGAAGTATTTAATATTAATTCACACTGGACCACATCAGGTGAATGTGAAGCATTTAATATTAATTCACACTGGACCACATCGGTTGAATGTGAAGCATTTAATATTAATTCCCTCTGGACCACATCAGGTGAATGGGAAGCATTTAATATTAATTCCCATGGACCACATCAGGTGAATGAGAAGCATTTAATATTAATTCCAACTGGACCACATCAGGTGAATGGGAAGCATTTAATATTAATTCACACTGGACCACATCAGGTGAATGTGAAGCATTTAATATTAATTCACACTGGACCACATCAGGTGAATGAGAAGCATTTAATATTAATTCCCACTGGACCACATCAGGTGAATGTGAAGCTTTTAATATTAATTCACACTGGATCACATCAGGTGAATGTGAAGCATTTTATATTAATTCCCATGGACCACATCAGGTGAATGGGAAGCATTTAATATTAATTCACACTGGACCACATCAGGTGAATGTGAAGCATTTAATATTAATTCCCATGGACCACATCAGGTGAATGTGAAGCATTTTATATTAATTCCAACTGGACCACATCAGGTGAATGTGAAGCATTTAATATTAATTCACACTGGACCACATCAGGTGAATGGGAAGCATTTAATATTAATTCACACTGGACCACATCAGGTGAATGGGAAGCATTTAATATTAATTCCCATGGACCACATCAGGTGAATGTGAAGCATTTAATATTAATTCCCACTGGACCACATCAGGTGAATGGGAAGCATTTAATATTAATTCACACTGGACCACATCAGGTGAATGTGAAGCATTTAATATTAATTCCAACTGGACCACATCAGGTGAATGGGAAGCATTTAATATTAATTCCCACTGGACCACATCAGGTGAATGTGAAGCATTTAATATTAATTCACAATGGACCACATCAGGTGAATGTGAAGCATTTAATATTAATTCCCACTGGACCACATCAGGTGAATGGGAAGCATTTAATATTAATTCACACTGGACCACATCAGGTGAATGTGAAGCATTTAATATTAATTCCAACTGGACCACATCAGGTGAATGGGAAGCATTTAATATTAATTCCCACTGGACCACATCAGGTGAATGTGAAGCATTTAATATTAATTCACACTGGACCACATCAGGTGAATGTGAAGCATTTAATATTAATTCACACTGGACCACATCAGGTGAATGGGAAGCATTTAATATTAATTCCAACTGGACGACATCAGGTGAATGTGAAGCATTTAATATTAATGCACACTGGACCACATCAGGTGAATGTGAAGCATTTAATATTAATGCACCATGGACCACATCAGGTGAATGTGAAGCATTTAATATTAATGCACCATGGACCACATCAGGTGAATGGGAAGCATTTAATATTAATTCCAACTGGACGACATCAGGTGAATGTGAAGCATTTAATATTAATGCACACTGGACCACATCAGGTGAATGTGAAGCATTTAATATTAATGCACCATGGACCACATCAGGTGAATGGGAAGCATTTAATATTAATTCACACTGGACCACATCAGGTGAATGTGAAGCATTTAATATTAATTCCAACTGGACCACATCAGGTGAATGGGAAGCATTTAATATTAATTCCCACTGGACCACATCAGGTGAATGTGAAGCATTTAATATTAATTCACACTGGACCACATCAGGTGAATGTGAAGCATTTAATATTAATTCCAACTGGACCACATCAGGTGAATGTGAAGCATTTAATATTAATTCACACTGGACCACATCAGGTGAATGGGAAGCATTTAATATTAATTCCAACTGGACGACATCAGGTGAATGTGAAGCATTTAATATTAATGCACACTGGACCACATCAGGTGAATGTGCAGCATTTAATATTAAATCCAACTGGACCACATCAGGTGAATGGGAAGCATTTAATATTAATTCCAACTGGACGACATCAGGTGAATGTGAAGCATTTAATATTAATGCACACTGCACCACATCAGGTGAATGTGCAGCATTTAATATTAATTCCAACTGGACCACATCAGGTGAATGGGAAGCATTTAATATTAATTCCAACTGGACCACATCAGGTGAATGTGAAGCATTTAATATTAATTCCAACTGGACCACATCAGGTGAATGTGAAGCATTTAATATTAATTCACACTGGACCACATCAGGTGAATGTGAAGCATTTAATATTAATTCCCATGGACCACATCAGGTGAATGTGAAGCATTTAATATTAATTCCAACTGGACCACATCAGGTGAATGGGAAGCATTTAATATTAATTCCAACTGGACGACATCAGGTGAATGTGAAGTATTTAATATTAATGCACACTGGAACACATCAGGTGAATGTGAAGCATTTAATATTAATTCCCACTGGACCACATCAGGTGAATGTGAAACATTTAATATTAATTCACACTGGACCACATCAGGTGAATGTGAAGCATTTAATATTAATTCACACTGGACCACATCAAGTGAATGGGAAGCATTTAATATTAATTCACACTGGACCACATCAGGTGAATGTGAAGCATTTAATATTAATTCCAACTGGACCACATCAGGTGAATGTGAAGCATATAATATTAATTCACACTGGACCACATCAGGTGAATGGGAAGCATTTAATATTAATGCACACTGGACCACATCAGGTGAATGGGAAGCATTTAATATTAATTCCCACTGGACCACATTAGGTGAATGGAAGCATTTAATATTAATTCACACTGGACCACATCAGGTGAAAGTGAAGCATTTAATATTAATTCACACTGGACCACATCAGGTGAATGGAAGCATTTAATATTAATTCACACTGGACCACATCAGGTGAAAGTGAAGCATTTAATATTAATTCACACTGGACCACATCAGGTGAATGTGAAGCATTTAATATTAATTCACACTGGACCACATCAGGTGAATGTGAAGCATTTAATATTAATTCCAACTGGACCACATCAGGTGAATGTGAAGCATTTAATATTAATTCACACTGGACCACATCAGGTGAATGTGAAGCATTTCATATTAATTCACACTGGACCACATCAGGTGAATGTGAAGCATTTAATATTAATTCCCACTGGACGACATCAGGCGAATGGGAAGCATTTAATATTAATTCCCACTGGACCACATCAGGTGAATGTGAAGCATTTAATATTAATTCACACTGGACCACATCAGGTGAATGTGAAGCATTTAATATTAATTGCCATGGACCACATCAGGTGAATGGGAAGCATTTAATATTAATTCCAACTGGACCACATCAGGTGAATGGGAAGCATTTAATATTAATTCACACTGGACCACATCAGGTGAATGGGAAGCATTTAATATTAATTCACACTGGACCACATCAGGTGAATGGGAAGCATTTAATATTAATTCACACTGGACCACATCAGGTGAATGTGAAGCATTTAATATTAATTCCCACTGGACCACATCAGGTGAATGTGAAGCATTTAATATTAATTCCCATGGACCACATCAGGTGAATGTGAAGCATTTAATATTAATTCCAACTGGACCACATCAGGTGAATGGGAAGCATTTAATATTAATTCCAACTGGACGACATCAGGTGAATGTGAAGCATTTAATATTAATGCACACTGGACCACATCATGTGAATGTGAAGCATTTAATATTAATTCACACAGGACCACATCAGGTGAATGTGCAGCATTTAATATTAATTCCAACTGGACCACATCAGGTGAATGGGAAGCATTTAATATTAATTCCAACTGGACCACATCAGGTGAATGGGAAGCATTTAATATTAATTCACACTGGACCACATCAGGTGAATGTAAAGCATTTAATATTAATTCACACTGGACCACATCAGGTGAATGTGAAGCATTTAATATTAATTCACACTGGACCTCATCAGGTGAATGTGAAGCATTTAATATTAATTCCCACTGGACCACATCAGGTGAATGTGAAGCATTTAATATTAATTCCCACTGGACCACATCAGGTGAATGGGAAGCATTTAATATCAATGCACTCTGGACCACATCAGGTGAATGTGAAGCATTTAATATTAATTCACACTGGACCACATCAGGTGAATGGGAAGCATTTAATATTAATTCCCACTGGACCACATCAGGTGAATGTGAAGCATTTAATATTAATTCCCACTGGACCACATCAGGTGAATGGGAAGCATTTAATATTAATTCACACTGGACCACATCAGGTGAATGGGAAGCATTTAATATTAATTCACACTGGACCACATCAGGTGAATGGGAAGCATTTAATATTAATTCCCACTGGACCACATCAAGTGAATGTGAAGCATTTAATATTAATGCACACTGGACCACATCAGGTGAATGTGAAGCATTTAATATTAATGCACACTGGACCACATCAGGTGAATGTGAAGCATTTAATATTAATTCCCACTGGACCACATCAGGTGAATGTGAAGCATTTAATATTAATTCACACTGGACCACATCAGGTGAATGTGAAGCATTTAATACTAATTCCCACTGGACCACATCAGGTGAATGTGAAGCATTTAATATTAATTCCCATGGACCACATCAGGTGAATGTGAAGCATTTAATATTAATTCACACTGGACCACATCAGGTGAATGTGAAGCATTTAATATTAATTCCCACTGGACGACATCAGGTGAATGTGAAGCATTTAATATTAATGCACACTGCACCACATCAGGTGAATGTGCAGCATTTAATATTAATTCCAACTGGACCACATCAGGTGAATGGGAAGCATTTAATATTAATTCCAACTGGACCACATCAGGTGAATGTGAAGCATTTAATATTAATTCACACTGGACCACATCAGGTGAATGGGAAGCATTTAATATTAATTCCAACTGGACCACATCAGGTGAATGGGAAGCATTTAATATTAATTCCAACTGGACCACATCAGGTGAATGTGAAGCATTTAATATTAATTCACACTGGACCACATCAGGTGAATGTGAAGCATTTAATATTAATTCCCATGGACCACATCAGGTGAATGTGAAGCATTTAATATTAATTCCAACTGGACCACATCAGGTGAATGGGAAGCATTTAATATTAATTCCAACTGGACGACATCAGGTGAATGTGAAGTATTTAATATTAATGCACACTGGAACACATCAGGTGAATGTGAAGCATTTAATATTAATTCCCACTGGACCACATCAGGTGAATGTGAAACATTTAATATTAATTCACACTGGACCACATCAGGTGAATGTGAAGCATTTAATATTAATTCACACTGGACCACATCAAGTGAATGGGAAGCATTTAATATTAATTCACACTGGACCACATCAGGTGAATGTGAAGCATTTAATATTAATTCCAACTGGACCACATCAGGTGAATGTGAAGCATTTAATATTAATTCACACTGGACCACATCAGGTGAATGGGAAGCATTTAATATTAATTCACACTGGACCACATCAGGTGAATGGGAAGCATTTAATATTAATTCCCACTGGACCACATTAGGTGAATGGAAGCATTTAATATTAATTCACACTGGACCACATCAGGTGAATGGGAAGCATTTAATATTAATTCCAACTGGACCACATCAGGTGAATGTGAAGCATTTAATATTAATTCACACTGGACCACATCAGGTGAATGTGAAGCATTTAATATTAATTCCAACTGGACCACATCAGGTGAATGTGAAGCATTTAATATTAATTCCAACTGGACCACATCTGGTGAATGTGAAGCATTTAATATTAATTCACACTGGACCACATCAGGTGAATGGGAAGCATTTAATATTAATTCCAACTGGACCACATCAGGTGAATGTGAAGCATTTAATATTAATTCACACTGGACCACATCAGGTGAATGTGAAGCATTTAATATTAATTCCAACTGGACCACATCAGGTGAATGTGAAGCATTTAATATTAATTCACACTGGACCACATCAGGTGAATGTGAAGCATTTAATATTAATTCACACTGGACCACATCAGGTGAATGGGAAGCATTTAATATTAATTCCAACTGGACCACATCAGGTGAATGTGAAGCATTTAATATTAATTCCAACTGGACCACATCAGGTGAATGTGAAGCATTTAATATTAATTCCAACTGGACCACATCAGGTGAATGTGAAGCATTTAATATTAATTCACACTGGACCACATCAGGTGAAAGTGAAGCATTTAATATTAATTCACACTGGACCACATCAGGTGAATGTGAAGCATTTAATATTAATTCCAACTGGACCACATCAGGTGAATGTGAAGCATTTAATATTAATTCACACTGGACCACATCAGGTGAATGGGAAGCATTTAATATTAATTCACACTGGACCACATCAGGTGAATGTGAAGCATTTAATATTAAATCACACTGGACCACATCAGGTGAAAGTGAAGCATTTAATATTAATTCACACTGGACCACATCAGGTGAATGTGAAGCATTTAATATTAATTCCAACTGGACCACATCAGGTGAATGTGAAGCATTTAATATTAATTCACACTGGACCACATCAGGTGAATGTGAAGCATTTAATATTAATTCCAACTGGACCACATCAGGTGAATGTGAAGCATTTAATATTAATTCACACTGGACACATCAGGTGAAAGTGAAGCATTTAATATTAATTCACACTGGACCACATCAGGTGAATGTGAAGCATTTAATATTAATTCCAACTGGACCACATCAGGTGAATGTGAAGCATTTAATATTAATTCCAACTGGACCACATCAGGTGAATGTGAAGCATTTAATATTAATTCACACTGGACCACATCAGGTGAATTTGAAGCATTTCATATTAATTCACACTGGACCACATCAGGTGAATGTGAAGCATTTAATATTAATTCCCACTGGACGACATCAGGCGAATGGGAAGTATTTAATATTAATTCCCACTGGACCACATCAGGTGAATGTGAAGCATTTAATATTAATTCACACTGGACCACATCAGGTGAATGTGAAGCATTTAATATTAATTCACACTGGACCACATCAGGTGAATGTGAAGCATTTAATATTAATTCACACTGTACCGCATCAGGTGAATGGGAAGCATTTAATATTAATTCCCACTGGACCACATCAGGTGAATGTGAAGCATTTAATATTAATTCACACTGGACCACATCAGGTGAATGTGAAGCATTTAATATTAATTCCCACTGGACCACATCAGGTGAATGGGAAGCATTTAATATTAATTCCCACTGGACCACATCAGGTGAATGGGAAGCATTTAATATTAATTGCCATGGACCACATCAGGTGAATGGGAAGCATTTAATATTAATTCCAACTGGACCACATCAGGTGAATGTGAAGCATTTAATATTAATTCACACTGGACCACATCAGGTGAATGTGAAGCATTTAATATTAATTCACACTGGACCACATCAGGTGAATGGGAAGCATTTAATATTAATTCACACTGGACCACATCAGGTGAATGGGAAGCATTTAATATTAATTCACACTGGACCACATCAGGTGAATGGGAAGCATTTAATATTAATTCACACTGGACCACATCAGGTGAATGTGAAGCATTTAATATTAATTCCCACTGGACCACATCAGGTGAATGTGAAGCATTTAATATTAATTCCCATGGACCACATCAGGTGAATGTGAAGCATTTAATATTAATTCCAACTGGACCACATCAGGTGAATGGGAAGCATTTAATATTAATTCCAACTGGACGACATCAGGTGAATGTGAAGCATTTAATATTAATGCACACTGGACCACATCATGTGAATGTGAAGCATTTAATATTAATTCACACAGGACCACATCAGGTGAATGTGCAGCATTTAATATTAATTCCAACTGGACCACATCAGGTGAATGGGAAGCATTTAATATTAATTCACACTGGACCACATCAGGTGAATGTGAAGCATTTAATATTAATTCCAACTGGACCACATCAGGTGAATGGGAAGCATTTAATATTAATTCACACTGGACCACATCAGGTGAATGTAAAGCATTTAATATTAATTCACACTGGACCACATCAGGTGAATGTGAAGCATTTAATATTAATTCACACTGGACCTCATCAGGTGAATGGGAAGCATTTAATATTAATTCCCACTGGACCACATCAGGTGAATGTGAAGCATTTAATATTAATTCCCACTGGACCACATCAGGTGAATGGGAAGCATTTAATATTAATTCACACTGGACCACATCAGGTGAATGGGAAGCATTTAATATTAATTCCCACTGGACCACATCAAGTGAATGTGAAGCATTTAATATTAATGCACACTAGACCACATCAGGTGAATGTGAAGCATTTAATATTAATGCACACTGGACCACATCAGGTGAATGTGAAGCATTTAATATTAATTCCCACTGGACCACATCAGGTGAATGTGAAGCATTTAATATTAATTCACACTGGACCACATCAGGTGAATGTGAAGCATTTAATACTAATTCCCACTGGACCACATCAGGTGAATGGGAAGCATTTAATATTAATTCCAACTGGACCACATCAGGTGAATGTGAAGCATTTAATATTAATTCCCACTGGACCACATCAGGTGAATGTGAATCATTTCATATTAATTCCCACTGGACCACATCAGGTGAATGTGAAGCATTTAATATTAATTCCCACTGGACCATGTCAGGTGAATGTGAAGCATTTAATATAAATTCACACTGGACCGCATCAGGTGAATGTGAAGCATTTAATATTAATTCACACTGGACCACATCAGGTGAATGTGAAGCATTTAATATTAATTCACACTGGACCACATCAGGTGAATGTGAAGCATTTAATATTAATTCCCATGGACCACATCAGGTGAATGTGAAGCATTTAATATTAATTCACACTGGACCACGTCAGGTGAATGTGAAGCATTTAATATTAATTCACACTGGACCACATCAGGTGAATGTGAAGCATTTAATATTAATTCACACTGGACCACATCAGGTGAATGTGAAGCATTTAATATTAATTCCCTCTGGACCACATCAGGTGAATGTGAAGCATTTAATATTAATTCACACTGGACCACATCAGGTGAAAGTGAAGCATTTAATATTAATTCACACTGGACCACATCAGGTGAATGTGAAGCATTTAATATTAATTCCAACTGGACCACATCAGGTGAATGTGAAGCATTTAATATTAATTCACACTGGACCACATCAGGTGAATGGGAAGCATTTAATATTAATTCACACTGGACCACATCAGGTGAATGTGAAGCATTTAATATTAAATCACACTGGACCACATCAGGTGAAAGTGAAGCATTTAATATTAATTCACACTGGACCACATCAGGTGAATGTGAAGCATTTAATATTAATTCCAACTGGACCACATCAGGTGAATGTGAAGCATTTAATATTAATTCACACTGGACCACATCAGGTGAATGTGAAGCATTTAATATTAATTCCAACTGGACCACATCAGGTGAATGTGAAGCATTTAATATTAATTCACACTGGACACATCAGGTGAAAGTGAAGCATTTAATATTAATTCACACTGGACCACATCAGGTGAATGTGAAGCATTTAATATTAATTCCAACTGGACCACATCAGGTGAATGTGAAGCATTTAATATTAATTCCAACTGGACCACATCAGGTGAATGTGAAGCATTTAATATTAATTCACACTGGACCACATCAGGTGAATTTGAAGCATTTCATATTAATTCACACTGGACCACATCAGGTGAATGTGAAGCATTTAATATTAATTCCCACTGGACGACATCAGGCGAATGGGAAGCATTTAATATTAATTCCCACTGGACCACATCAGGTGAATGTGAAGCATTTAATATTAATTCACACTGGACCACATCAGGTGAATGTGAAGCATTTAATATTAATTCACACTGGACCACATCAGGTGAATGTGAAGCATTTAATATTAATTCACACTGTACCGCATCAGGTGAATGGGAAGCATTTAATATTAATTCCCACTGGACCACATCAGGTGAATGTGAAGCATTTAATATTAATTCACACTGGACCACATCAGGTGAATGTGAAGCATTTAATATTAATTCCCACTGGACCACATCAGGTGAATGGGAAGCATTTAATATTAATTCCCACTGGACCACATCAGGTGAATGGGAAGCATTTAATATTAATTGCCATGGACCACATCAGGTGAATGGGAAGCATTTAATATTAATTCCAACTGGACCACATCAGGTGAATGTGAAGCATTTAATATTAATTCACACTGGACCACATCAGGTGAATGTGAAGCATTTAATATTAATTCACACTGGACCACATCAGGTGAATGGGAAGCATTTAATATTAATTCACACTGGACCACATCAGGTGAATGGGAAGCATTTAATATTAATTCACACTGGACCACATCAGGTGAATGGGAAGCATTTAATATTAATTCACACTGGACCACATCAGGTGAATGTGAAGCATTTAATATTAATTCCCACTGGACCACATCAGGTGAATGTGAAGCATTTAATATTAATTCCCATGGACCACATCAGGTGAATGTGAAGCATTTAATATTAATTCCAACTGGACCACATCAGGTGAATGGGAAGCATTTAATATTAATTCCAACTGGACGACATCAGGTGAATGTGAAGCATTTAATATTAATGCACACTGGACCACATCATGTGAATGTGAAGCATTTAATATTAATTCACACAGGACCACATCAGGTGAATGTGCAGCATTTAATATTAATTCCAACTGGACCACATCAGGTGAATGGGAAGCATTTAATATTAATTCACACTGGACCACATCAGGTGAATGTGAAGCATTTAATATTAATTCCAACTGGACCACATCAGGTGAATGGGAAGCATTTAATATTAATTCACACTGGACCACATCAGGTGAATGTAAAGCATTTAATATTAATTCACACTGGACCACATCAGGTGAATGTGAAGCATTTAATATTAATTCACACTGGACCACATCAGGTGAATGTGAAGCATTTAATATTAATTCCCACTGGACCACATCAGGTGAATGGGAAGCATTTAATATTAATTCACACTGGACCACATCAGGTGAATGGGAAGCATTTAATATTAATTCCCACTGGACCACATCAAGTGAATGTGAAGCATTTAATATTAATGCACACTAGACCACATCAGGTGAATGTGAAGCATTTAATATTAATGCACACTGGACCACATCAGGTGAATGTGAAGCATTTAATATTAATTCCCACTGGACCACATCAGGTGAATGTGAAGCATTTAATATTAATTCACACTGGACCACATCAGGTGAATGTGAAGCATTTAATACTAATTCCCACTGGACCACATCAGGTGAATGGGAAGCATTTAATATTAATTCCAACTGGACCACATCAGGTGAATGTGAAGCATTTAATATTAATTCCCACTGGACCACATCAGGTGAATGTGAATCATTTCATATTAATTCCCACTGGACCACATCAGGTGAATGTGAAGCATTTAATATTAATTCCCACTGGACCATGTCAGGTGAATGTGAAGCATTTAATATAAATTCACACTGGACCGCATCAGGTGAATGTGAAGCATTTAATATTAATTCACACTGGACCACATCAGGTGAATGTGAAGCATTTAATATTAATTCACACTGGACCACATCAGGTGAATGTGAAGCATTTAATATTAATTCCCATGGACCACATCAGGTGAATGTGAAGCATTTAATATTAATTCACACTGGACCACGTCAGGTGAATGTGAAGCATTTAATATTAATTCACACTGGACCACATCAGGTGAATGTGAAGCATTTAATATTAATTCACACTGGACCACATCAGGTGAATGTGAAGCATTTAATATTAATTCCCTCTGGACCACATCAGGTGAATGTGAAGCATTTAATATTAATTCACACTTGACCACATCAGGTGAATGTGAAGCATTTAATATTAATTCCCACCGGACCACATCAGGTGAATGGGAAGCATTTAATATTAATTCCCACTGGACCACATCAGGTGAATGGGAAGCATTTAATATTAATTCACACTGGACCACATCAGGTGAATGGGAAGCATTTAATATTAATTTCAACTGGACCACATCAGGTGAATGGGAAGCATTTAATATTAATTCCAACTGGACGACATCAGGTGAATGTGAAGCATTTAATATTAATGCACACTGGACCACATCAGGTGAATGTGCAGCATTTAATATTAATTCCAACTGGACCACATCAGGTGAATGGGAAGCATTTAATATTAATTCCAACTGGACCACATCAGGTGAATGGGAAGCATTTAATATTAATTCACACTGGACTACATCAGGTGAATGTGAAGCATTTAATATTAATTCACACTGGACCACATCAGGTGAATGTGAAGCATTTAATATTAATTCACACTGGACCACATCAGGTGAATGTGAAGCATTTAATATTAATTCACACTGGACCACATCAGGTGAATGTGAAGTTTTAATATTAATTCACACTGGACCACATCAGGTGAATGGGAAGCATTTAATATTAATTCCCATGGACCACATCAGGTGAATGGGAAGCATTTAATATTAATTCACACTGGACCAAATCAGGTGAATGTGAAGCATTTTATATTAATTCCAACTGGACCACATCAGGTGAATGTGAAGCATTTAATATTAATTCCCATGGACCACATCAGGTGAATGTGAAGCATTTAATATTAATTCCAACTGGACCACATCAGGTGAATGTGAAGCATTTAATATTAATTCACACTGGACCACATCAGGTGAATGTGAAGCATTTAATATTAATTCACACTGGACCACATCAGGTGAATGTGAAGCATTTAATATTAATTCACACTGGACCACATCAGGTGAATGTGAAGCTTTTAATATTAATTCACACTGGACCACATCAGGTGAATGTGAAGCATTTAATATTAATTCCCATGGACCACATCAGGTGAATGTGAAGCATTTAATATTAATTCACACTGGACCACATCAGGTGAATGTGAAGCATTTAATATTAATTCACACTGGACCACATCAGGTGAATGTGAAGCATTTAATATTAATTCACACTGGACCACATCAGGTGAATGTGAAGCATTTAATATTAATTCCCTCTGGACCACATCAGGTGAATGTGAAGCATTTAATATTAATTCACACTTGACCACATCAGGTGAATGTGAAGCATTTAATATTAATTCCCACCGGACCACATCAGGTGAATGGGAAGCATTTAATATTAATTCCCACTGGACCACATCAGGTGAATGGGAAGCATTTAATATTAATTCACACTGGACCACATCAGGTGAATGGGAAGCATTTAATATTAATTTCAACTGGACCACATCAGGTGAATGGGAAGCATTTAATATTAATTCCAACTGGACGACATCAGGTGAATGTGAAGCATTTAATATTAATGCACACTGGACCACATCAGGTGAATGTGCAGCATTTAATATTAATTCCAACTGGACCACATCAGGTGAATGGGAAGCATTTAATATTAATTCCAACTGGACCACATCAGGTGAATGGGAAGCATTTAATATTAATTCACACTGGACCACATCAGGTGAATGTGAAGCATTTAATATTAATTCACACTGGACCACATCAGGTGAATGTGAAGCATTTAATATTAATTCACACTGGACCACATCAGGTGAATGTGAAGCATTTAATATTAATTCACACTGGACCACATCAGGTGAATGTGAAGTTTTAATATTAATTCACACTGGACCACATCAGGTGAATGGGAAGCATTTAATATTAATTCCCATGGACCACATCAGGTGAATGGGAAGCATTTAATATTAATTCACACTGGACCAAATCAGGTGAATGTGAAGCATTTTATATTAATTCCAACTGGACCACATCAGGTGAATGTGAAGCATTTAATATTAATTCCCATGGACCACATCAGGTGAATGTGAAGCATTTAATATTAATTCCAACTGGACCACATCAGGTGAATGTGAAGCATTTAATATTAATTCACACTGGACCACATCAGGTGAATGTGAAGCATTTAATATTAATTCACACTGGACCACATCAGGTGAATGTGAAGCATTTAATATTAATTCACACTGGACCACATCAGGTGAATGTGAAGCTTTTAATATTAATTCACACTGGACCACATCAGGTGAATGTGAAGCATTTAATATTAATTCCCATGGACCACATCAGGTGAATGTGAAGCATTTAATATTAATTCACACTGGACCACATCAGGTGAATGTGAAGCATTTAATATTAATTCACACTGGACCACATCAGGTGAATGTGAAGCATTTAATATTAATTCACACTGGACCACATCAGGTGAATGTGAAGCATTTAATATTAATTCACACTGGACCACATCAGGTGAATGTGAAGTTTTAATATTAATTCACACTGGACCACATCAGGTGAATGGGAAGCATTTAATATTAATTCCCATGGACCACATCAGGTGAATGGGAAGCATTTAATATTAATTCACACTGGACCACATCAGGTGAATGTAAAGCATTTAATATTAATTCCAACTGGACCACATCAGGTGAATGTGAAGCATTTAATATTAATTCACACTGGACCACATCAGG
Source organism: Heterodontus francisci (assembly GCF_036365525.1). Classification (NCBI taxonomy): domain Eukaryota; kingdom Metazoa; phylum Chordata; class Chondrichthyes; order Heterodontiformes; family Heterodontidae; genus Heterodontus; species Heterodontus francisci. The sequence continues at coordinate 317,658 of NW_027141742.1, read as the reverse complement.
TAAATGTGAAACATTTACTATTAATTCCCACTGGACCACATCAGGTGAATGTGAAGCATTTAATATTAATTCACACTGGACCACATCAGGTGAATGTGAAGCATTTAATATTAATTCACACTGGACCACATCAGGTGAATGTGAAGCATTTAATATTAATTCACACTGGACCACATCAGGTGAATGTGAAGCATTTAATATTAATTCACACTGGACCACATCAGGTGAATGTGAAGCATTTAATATTAATTCCCATGGACCACATCAGGTGAATGTGAAGCATTTAATATTAATTCACACTGGACCACATCAGGTGAATGTAAAGCATTTAATATTAATTCCAACTGGACCACATCAGGTGAATGTGAAGCATTTAATATTAATTCACACTGGACCACATCAGGTAAATGTGAAACATTTACTATTAATTCCCACTGGACCACATCAGGTGAATGTGAAGCATTTAATATTAATTCACACTGGACCACATCAGGTGAATGTGAAGCATTTAATATTAATTCACACTGGACCACATCAGGTGAATGTGAAGCATTTAATATTAATTCCAACAGGACCACATCAGGTGAATGTGAAGCATTTAATATTAATTCACACTGGACCACATCAGGTGAATGTGAAGCATTTAATATTAATTCCCACTGGACCACATCAGGTGAATGTGAAGCATTTAATATTAATTCCAACTGGACCACATCAGGTGAATGTGAAGCATTTAATATTAATTCACACTGGACCACATCAGGTGAATGTGAAGCATTTAATATTAATTCACACTGGACCACATCAGGTGAATGTGAAGCATTTAATATTAATGCACACTGGACCACATCAGGTGAATGTGAAGCATTTAATATTAATTCACACTGGACCACATCAGGTGAATGTGAAACATTTACTATTAATTCCCACTGGACCACATCAGGTGAATGTGAAGCATTTAATATTAATTCACACTGGACCACATCAGGTGAATGTGAAGCATTTAATATTAATTCCAACAGGACCACATCAGGTGAATGTGAAGCATTTAATATTAATTCCAACAGGACCACATCAGGTGAATGTGAAGCATTTAATATTAATTCCAACAGGACCACATCAGGTGAATGTGAAGCATTTAATATTAATTCCCACTGGACCACATCAGGTGAATGTGAAGCATTTAATATTAATTCCCACTGGACCACATCAGGTGAATGTGAAGCATTTAATATTAATTCACACTGGACCACATCAGGTGAATGTGAAGCATTTAATATTAATTCCCATGGACCACATCAGGTGAATGTGAAGCATTTAATATTAATTCCCACTGGACCACATCAGGTGAATGTGAAGCATTTAATATTAATTCACACTGGACCACATCAGGTGAATGTGAAGCATTTAATATTAATTCACACTGGACCACATCAGGTGAATGTGAAGCATTTAATATTAATTCACACTGGACCACATCAGGTGAATGTGAAGCATTTAATATTAATTCCAATTGGACCACATCAGGTGAATGTGAAGCATTTAATATTAATTCACACCGGAACACATCAGGTGAATGTGAAGCTTTTAATATTAATTCACACTGGACCACATCAGGTGAATGTGAAGCATTTAATATTAATTCCCATGGACCACATCAGGTGAATGTGAAGCATTTAATATTAATTCCAACTGGACCACATCAGGTGAATGTGAAGCATTTAATATTAATTCACACTGGACCACATCAGGTGAATGTGTAGCTTTTGATATTAATTCACACTGGACCACATCAGGTGAATGTGAAGCATTTAATATTAATTCACACTGGACCACATCAGGTGAATGTGAAGCATTTATTATTAATTCACACTGGACCACATCAGGTGAATGTGAAGCATTTAATATTAATTCCAACTGGACCACATCAGGTGAATGGGAAGCATTTAATATTAATTCACACTGGACCACATCAGGTGAATGTGAAGCATTTAATATTAATTCACACTGGACCACATCAGGTGAATGTGAAGCATTTATTATTAATTCACACTGGACCACATCAGGTGAATGGGAAGCATTTAATATTAATTCCCATGGACCACATCAGGTGAATGTGAAGCATTTAATATTAATTCACACTGGACCACATCAGGTGAATGGGAAGCATTTAATATTAATTCCCACTGGACCACATCAGGTGAATGGGAAGCATTTAATATTAATTCACACTGGACCACATCAGGTGAATGTGAAGCATTTAATTTTAATTCACACTGGACGACATCAGGTGAATGTGAAGTATTTAATATTAATTCACACTGGACCACATCAGGTGAATGTGAAGCATTTAATATTAATTCACACTGGACCACATCAGGTGAATGGGAAGCATTTAATATTAATTCCCACTGGACCACATCAGGTGAATGGGAAGCATTTAATATTAATTCACACTGGACCACATCAGGTGAATGTGAAGCATTTAATTTTAATTCACACTGGACGACATCAGGTGAATGTGAAGTATTTAATATTAATTCACACTGGACCACATCAGGTGAATGTGAAGCATTTAATATTAATTCACACTGGACCACATCGGTTGAATGTGAAGCATTTAATATTAATTCCCACTGGACGACATCAGGTGAATGTGAAGTATTTAATATTAATTCACACTGGACCACATCAGGTGAATGTGAAGCATTTAATATTAATTCACACTGGACCACATCGGTTGAATGTGAAGCATTTAATATTAATTCCCACTGGACCACATCAGGTGAATGGGAAGCATTTAATATTAATTCCCATGGACCACATCAGGTGAATGTGAAGCATTTAATATTAATTCCAACTGGACCACATCAGGTGAATGGGAAGCATTTATTATTAATTCCCACTGGACCACATCAGGTGAATGTGAAGCATTTAATATTAATTCACACTGGACCACATCAGGTGAATGTGAAGCATTTAATATTAATTCCAACTGGACCACATCAGGTGAATGTGAAGCATTTAATATTAATTCACACTGGACCACATCAGGTGAATGGGAAGCATTTAATATTAATTCCAACTGGACCACATCAGGTGAATGGGAAGCATTTAATATTAATTCCCACTGGACCACATCAGGTGAATGTGAAGCATTTAATATTAATTCACACTGGACCACATCAGGTGAATGTGAAGCATTTAATATTAATTCCAACTGGACCACATCAGGTGAATGTGAAGCATTTAATATTAATTCACACTGGACCACATCAGGTGAATGGGAAGCATTTAATATTAATTCCAACTGGACGACATCAGGTGAATGTGAAGCATTTAATATTAATGCACACTGGACCACATCAGGTGAATGTGCAGCATTTAATATTAAATCCAACTGGACCACATCAGGTGAATGGGAAGCATTTAATATTAATTCCAACTGGACGACATCAGGTGAATGTGAAGCATTTAATATTAATTCCAACTGGACCACATCAGGTGAATGGGAAGCATTTAATATTAATTCCAACTGGACCACATCAGGTGAATGTGAAGCATTTAATATTAATTCACACTGGACCACATCAGGTGAATGGGAAGCATTTAATATTAATTCCAACTGGATCACATCAGGTGAATGGGAAGCATTTAATATTAATTCCAACTGGACCACATCAGGTGAATGGGAAGCATTTAATATTAATTCCAACTGGACGACATCAGGTGAATGTGAAGCATTTAATATTAATGCACACTGGACCACATCAGGTGAATGTGAAGCATTTAATATTAATTCCCACTGGACCACATCAGGTGAATGTGAAACATTTAATATTAATTCACACTGGACCACATCAGGTGAATGTGAAGCATTTAATATTAATTCCCATGGACCACATCAGGTGAATGTGAAGCATTTAATATTAATTCCAACAGGACCACATCAGGTGAATGGGAAGCATTTAATATTAATTCCAACTGGACGACATCAGGTGAATGTGAAGCATTTAATATTAATGCACACTGGACCACATCAGGTGAATGTGAAGCATTTAATATTAATTCCCACTGGACCACATCAGGTGAATGTGAAACATTTAATATTAATTCCAACTGGACCACATCAGGTGAATGTGAAGCATTTAATATTAATTCACACTGGACCACATCAGGTGAATGTGTAGCTTTTGATATTAATTCACACTGGACCACATCAGGTGAATGTGAAGCATTTAATATTAATTCACACTGGACCACATCAGGTGAATGTGAAGCATTTATTATTAATTCACACTGGACCACATCAGGTGAATGTGAAGCATTTAATATTAATTCCAACTGGACCACATCAGGTGAATGGGAAGCATTTAATATTAATTCACACTGGACCACATCAGGTGAATGTGAAGCATTTAATATTAATTCACACTGGACCACATCAGGTGAATGTGAAGCATTTATTATTAATTCACACTGGACCACATCAGGTGAATGGGAAGCATTTAATATTAATTCCCATGGACCACATCAGGTGAATGTGAAGCATTTAATATTAATTCACACTGGACCACATCAGGTGAATGGGAAGCATTTAATATTAATTCCCACTGGACCACATCAGGTGAATGGGAAGCATTTAATATTAATTCACACTGGACCACATCAGGTGAATGTGAAGCATTTAATTTTAATTCACACTGGACGACATCAGGTGAATGTGAAGTATTTAATATTAATTCACACTGGACCACATCAGGTGAATGTGAAGCATTTAATATTAATTCACACTGGACCACATCAGGTGAATGGGAAGCATTTAATATTAATTCCCACTGGACCACATCAGGTGAATGGGAAGCATTTAATATTAATTCACACTGGACCACATCAGGTGAATGTGAAGCATTTAATTTTAATTCACACTGGACGACATCAGGTGAATGTGAAGTATTTAATATTAATTCACACTGGACCACATCAGGTGAATGTGAAGCATTTAATATTAATTCACACTGGACCACATCGGTTGAATGTGAAGCATTTAATATTAATTCCCACTGGACGACATCAGGTGAATGTGAAGTATTTAATATTAATTCACACTGGACCACATCAGGTGAATGTGAAGCATTTAATATTAATTCACACTGGACCACATCGGTTGAATGTGAAGCATTTAATATTAATTCCCACTGGACCACATCAGGTGAATGGGAAGCATTTAATATTAATTCCCATGGACCACATCAGGTGAATGTGAAGCATTTAATATTAATTCCAACTGGACCACATCAGGTGAATGGGAAGCATTTAATATTAATTCCCACTGGACCACATCAGGTGTATGTGAAGCATTTAATATTAATTCACACTGGACCACATCAGGTGAATGTGAAGCATTTAATATTAATTCCAACTGGACCACATCAGGTGAATGTGAAGCATTTAATATTAATTCACACTGGACCACATCAGGTGAATGGGAAGCATTTAATATTAATTCCAACTGGACCACATCAGGTGAATGGGAAGCATTTAATAGTAATTCCCACTGGACCACATCAGGTGAATGTGAAGCATTTAATATTAATTCACACTGGACCACATCAGGTGAATGTGAAGCATTTAATATTAATTCCAACTGGACCACATCAGGTGAATGTGAAGCATTTAATATTAATTCACACTGGACCACATCAGGTGAATGGGAAGCATTTAATATTAATTCCAACTGGACGACATCAGGTGAATGTGAAGCATTTAATATTAATGCACACTGGACCACATCAGGTGAATGTGCAGCATTTAATATTAAATCCAACTGGACCACATCAGGTGAATGGGAAGCATTTAATATTAATTCCAACTGGACGACATCAGGTGAATGTGAAGCATTTAATATTAATTCCAACTGGACCACATCAGGTGAATGGGAAGCATTTAATATTAATTCCAACTGGACCACATCAGGTGAATGTGAAGCATTTAATATTAATTCACACTGGACCACATCAGGTGAATGGGAAGCATTTAATATTAATTCCAACTGGATCACATCAGGTGAATGGGAAGCATTTAATATTAATTCCAACTGGACCACATCAGGTGAATGGGAAGCATTTAATATTAATTCCAACTGGACGACATCAGGTGAATGTGAAGCATTTAATATTAATGCACACTGGACCACATCAGGTGAATGTGAAGCATTTAATATTAATTCCCACTGGACCACATCAGGTGAATGTGAAACATTTAATATTAATTCACACTGGACCACATCAGGTGAATGTGAAGCATTTAATATTAATTCCCATGGACCACATCAGGTGAATGTGAAGCATTTAATATTAATTCCAACAGGACCACATCAGGTGAATGGGAAGCATTTAATATTAATTCCAACTGGACGACATCAGGTGAATGTGAAGCATTTAATATTAATGCACACTGGACCACATCAGGTGAATGTGAAGCATTTAATATTAATTCCCACTGGACCACATCAGGTGAATGTGAAACATTTAATATTAATTCACACTGGACCACATCAGGTGAATGTGAAGCATTTAATATTAATTCACACTGGACCACATCAAGTGAATGGGAAGCATTTAATATTAATTCACACTGGACCACATCAGGTGAATGTGAAGCATTTAATATTAATTCCCATGGACCACATCAGGTGAATGTGAAGCATTTAATATTAATTCACACTGGACCACATCAGGTGAATGTGAAGCATTTAATATTAATTCCCATGGACCACATCAGGTGAATGGGAAGCATTTAATATTAATTCCAACTGGACGACATCAGGTGAATGTGAAGCATTTAATATTAATGCACACTGGACCACATCAGGTGAATGTGAAGCATTTAATATTAATTCCCACTGGACCACATCAGGTGAATGTGAAACATTTAATATTAATTCACACTGGACCACATCAGGTGAATGTGAAGCATTTAATATTAATTCACACTGGACCACATCAAGTGAATGGGAAGCATTTAATATTAATTCACACTGGACCACATCAGGTGAATGTGAAGCATTTAATATTAATTCCAACTGGACCACATCAGGTGAATGTGAAGCATTTAATATTAATTCAATCTGGACCACATCAGGTGAATGGGAAGCATTTAATATTAATTCCAACTGGACCAGATCAGGTGAATGGGAAGCATTTAATATTAATTCCAACTGGACCACATCAGGTGAATGTGAAGCATTTAATATTAATTCACACTGGACCACATCAGGTGAATGTAAAGCATTTAATATTAATTCACACTGGACCACATCAGGTGAATGTGAAGCATTTAATATTAATTCCCACTGGACCACATCAGGTGAATGGGAAGCATTTAATATTAATTCCCACTGGACCACATCAGGTGAATGGGAAGCATTTAATATTAATTGCCATGGACAACATCAGGTGAATGTGAAGCATTTAATATTAATTCCCACTGGACCACATCAGGTGAATGGGAAGCATTTAATATTAATTCACACTGGACTACATCAGGTGAATGGGAAGCATTTAATATTAATTGCCATGGACCACATCAGGTGAATGTGAAGCATTTAATATTAATTCACACTGGACCACATCAGGTGAATGGGAAGCATTTAATATTAATTCACACTGGACCACATCAGGTGAATGGGAAGCATTTAATATTAATTGCCATGGACCACATCAGGTGAATGTGAAGCATTTAATATTAATTCCCACTGGACCACATCAGGTGAATGGGAAGCATTTAATATTAATTGCCATGGACCACATCAGGTGAATGTGAAGCATTTAATATTAATTGCCATGGACCACATCAGGTGAATGGGAAGCATTTAATATTAATTCCAACTGGACCACATCAGGTGAATGGGAAGCATTTAATATTAATTCACACTGGACCACATCAGGTGAATGTGAAGCATTTAATATTAATTCCCACTGGACCACATCAGGTGAATGTGAAGCATTTAATATTAATTCACACTGGACCACATCTGGTGAATGTGAAGCATTTGATATTAATTCACACTGGACCACATCAGGTGAATGTGAAGCATTTAATATTAATTCACACTGGACCACATCAGGTGAATGTGAAGCATTTAATATTAATTCACACTGGACCACATCAGGTGAATGGGAAGCATTTAATATTAATTCACACTGGACCACATCAGGTGAATGTGAAGCATTTAATATTAATTCCCATGGACCACATCAGGTGAATGTGAAGCATTTTATATTAATTCCAACTGGACCACATCAGGTGAATGTGAAGCATTTAATATTAATTCACAGTGGACCACATCAGGTGAATGTGAAGCATTTAATATTAATTCACAGTGGACCACATCAGGTGAATGTGAAGCATTTAATATTAATTCCAACTGGACCACATCAGGTGAATGTGAAGCATTTAATATTAATTCACACTGGACCACATCAGGTGAATGTGAAGCATTTAATATTAATTCACACTGGGCCACATCAGGTGAATGTGAAGCATTTAATATTAATTCACACTGGACCACATCAGTTGAATGTGAAGCATTTAATATTAATTCCAACTGCACCACATCAGGTGAATGTGAAGCATTTAATATTAATTCCCATGGACCACATCAGCTGAATGTGAAGCATTTAATATTAATTCCCACTGGACCACATCAGGTGAATGGGAAGCATTTAATATTAATTCACACTGGACCACATCAGGTGAATGTGAAGCATTTAATATTAATTCCAACTGGACCACATCAGGTGAATGTGAAGCATTTAATATTAATTCACACTGGACCACATCAGGTGAATGTGAAGCATTTAATATTAATTCACACTGGACCACATCAGGTGAATGTGAAGCTTTTAATATTAATTCACACTGGACCACATCAGGTGAATGTGAAGCATTTAATATTAATTCCCATGGACCACATCAGGTGAATGTGAAGCATTTTATATTAATTCCAACTGGACCACATCAGGTGAATGTGAAGCATTTAATATTAATTCACACTGGACCACATCAGGTGAATGTGAAGCTTTTAATATTAATTCACACTGGACCACATCAGGTGAATGTGAAGCATTTAATATTAATTCACACTGGACCACATCAGGTGAATGTGAAGCATTTAATATTAATTCACACTGGACCACATCAGGTGAATGGGAAGCATTTAATATTAATTCCCACTGGACCACATCAGGAGAATGGGA